>NC_084794.1:58700313-59300313 GCF_963169125.1 Humulus lupulus | reverse complement strand
GTTGATACAAGATTGGTTTGTTTAGTTGTGTGCTTATGGTATACTTTAGCCTAAATGGCATTTTCATCTACCTTTACCTTAGCCTTTCGTTATAAGTTAACAAGTCATTTTGATTCTTGAGCATGTGTTATCATTTTAGGGGAGATTGATGAATTATGCAAGCATATGAAATACATGGTTTTGATGGAATGATTTGGAAGATTTGACATGCATATGATATTGTGATTATGTGTTATATATTGGTTGAGGCTGATTTGCATAGCAAAGATTGAAGTTGATTATTGAATTGATTTTACTAAAATTCTGGATGAAATGTAGTTGAAAATTTTGAGCTTGTATTGCATGGTTTTCATGAGGTGGAGGCTTGTTAGGTAAACTTGATTCATATGTGTGATTAGTTTGTTATAGAAAGTGTTAATAGATTTTACTCGAGGACTAGTAAAAGTTAAGTTTGGGGGAGTTTGATAGAGAAATTTTTATAGTGTTTTAAAGGGTTATTTTATTTAATTTTTGAGGTTTATTCAGTAATTTTTTGTGCAGTATGACATTTTGTTGCCTTTGTTTGATAATATTTCATATTTATGGGACGTAATTGATAAATGGCTGCAATTGATGTCAAAAAGATGGAACTTGATGAAAAAAAAGACATTTGAGCCGCGACGCTTGGAGTTAGAGCCCCGACGCTATGATCAGCCAAAGAGGTCAATCAATCAAGAAGCATAGGGTCGCGGTGCTGCCTTTGAGATTCGCGATGCTTTTGCTTGATGAATTTGAGCCGCGACACAGTTCTATTACAGTCGCGACGCTTGAGCAAGTCAGAGATGAGAGAATTCCAGATTTTAGACACGAGTCGCGGCGCTTGAGTGATGTATTTCGTAGAAAAAGCCTTTTATGCAAGGGCAAAAACGAGATTTCACAATCAAAGCACATATTACTATTTTAGCATCATTATGATGATTTTTGAAAAACCCTAAGGAGACTACTTGTTTTATTTGTTTATTATTCTCTAGATTTCTTCTTCATCTTAGTTCTTTAGATTATTTTCTATGAACAATTATTTGAATTTTATGGTTATTATGTCTGTCATTAATTAAATCCTCTATCTTGGGGTTAATGTAGTCACTTGGATTTCTATTTAATTTTATTATAATGTTCTATTGATACTTCTTCTTTATTCTAATCTATATAATGTCTGTTTAATGCTAGTAAATATTTGATCAATATTTGCTTGATTTATAATTTTGATTCAAAATTCGAAAGATATGAATTGAATATGCTATCGTTATATTGACATAGATTATATATTTGACGAAAGTACATGTATGTCTTGTGTAGTAATTAGATTACCAATCTTAATGCCTGCTATGTGTTTAAGTTTATCACAGAGATGTAGAGAACTTCCATATAGGTTGGGATCTTATATCTTGAAAAAGAATAGGAATTGATTTTTGTTAACCTGCTATTAGAACATGAATAAGAAATTTAAAACTGATTACTAAAATTAATAGAATGAAAAGTTGACGAAATTAATTCCCTTTTTTATTATTGATTTTTAATCTATTGATTCATTGTTCTGTTTATAGTTATTTAAATTGTGTTTGTAGTTAGAATTATTCATCTTAGTTTTAATTACCAAATAGAAAGTGAAAAGCAATTATTATATAGTTTCTGTGGGAACGATTCTTATTTACTATCTATATTACTTGAATCGATTGCGTATATTTGCGCATCATATTTTCGCGATCATGTCTCCAATTAAGGTGTTCAAAATTTCAATTTCTTTAAATAAAATTTAATTATTAATTTTATTAGTAGTTTCTTAAACCAATATTTGATTTCAATAAATCAAATATTTTTCATTTAAAATGAATACTAATAATCTTGTTTCATAAATAATGTAATTGACTAATTTAATAATCAAATGTTCCCAATAATAAAATTAAGAAAAGTGAACAGTTTACTTTCTTAGGTGGTGTTTGGTAAAAATTTTGTTTTTAAATTTTTAAAACACAAAAATGGAAATATTATTTTATTTTTGTTTCTTTATTTTTAAAAAATAAAAATATGTTTGGTAACTATTTTTGTTTTTTGTTTTTAAAAACAAAAAATAATAAACGTGTTTGATAACTTTTATTTTTATTTTTTGTTTAACAATATGATGTGTTAATTTGAAGAAGAGAATAAAAAACAAGTCGAAAATTGTTTAAAAAAAATTTAAAAGTGAAAAAATTTTATTTTCAAAATTTAATAAATTTTAATTAAAATTTAGAAAAATAATAAACAAAAATAGAGTTACCAAACACATTTTATGTTTAATTGTCAAATTTTTAATTAATTAAATAAAAAACTATTTTTTTAAGTGTTACCAAATAAGACCTTAATTTTTAATTAAGACATAAATGTATTGTTTCCCAAAATGAACAATTAACAATTTATTTAGCAAGAAATAAATTAATTGTTTTTTAATTTTTAAAATTTGAATGAATTAAGATAATTAATTAAATCAAATTTTGATTTGAATTTGATAACCATCAACAACTTCCCTATTTTTAAAGAGGGGAATATTCTCTTTTTTTTTTTGTTTCTCAAACCAAAAGGATTGGGTCAATAAACTTACATCCCTATTATTCTCATAAATACCTAATATCAAATATTAATAATTATATATTTAAATTAAATAATTAATCTTATTAATTAAATAGTATAAAAACAGAACTCTTTCACTGTTGCATCACGGCAACAACTTTAAAAACAATTAATTGATCAATACAAGATTGATCAAAGTCTCATCACTAATGTGATGTTTGTTGCATATTTAATAGTGACGGCATATTTCCTTGACTTATATAATTTTTTTTAAATGATTACAATAACCATTAATGCAATCATTCCCAAAAAAAAAAAAAAATTGGTGGTATTCAATCCTATTGTATAATATTTCATTCAAGAGCATAACTCAAATTCTAATAACTTTAAATTTAAAGAATTACAAAGAAAATATACCCAACAAAACAATACGGGTGTCCATTGAATCTAATTCAAAGAGAACCATATAGTTAACGAGCAATCTTACTCAGCACATCCAATGAACATATTCAAACTATAATAGAAATAAGAACAACCCTGGAGTCCACTCATAAAACATGTGATCTACATGTTCATATATTCAAAATAAACACAGATCACATTCATGACACATGATTTCAACCATGATTCTGGTACCAATTGTTGGTTTTTAAACATGCTATTGACAATTCTGCGGAAGCATGAGATAATTTTTCAATACAATAATTACAATTATTAAAGCATAAGAACGAATCACTCTAGGAACCATAACTAGAATGAGATATTTCTCATGCGACATGAATTTAAATAAAAAGAAAAATACGAATACCTTTTTATAGATGTGGAACACGTGTAGATGAAATAGAGTCTTAGCCTTCTAACCTACCATCTTCCATACTATGGCTCGCACAAAGAGAATGAGACATGTAGATGTCTATGCTTATTTGTAGGATACACAAGAACTCACTTTTGAATCTCAACACATGAGAGAGTGTTTTTCTCATAATTCAGAGAGAACTAAGATCTCTATTTTTCTCTCTTGGCAAATATATCATGAAATTGCATCTGATGTCTCTTGTTTTTTTATCTTGATGTTATATTCTATTAATATAACAATAGAAATAAGACCTAGTCCTAATCACATGTGCCAATGCATTGGCCATAGTCCTTTTGGACTGTGGCTGGCCCCAACTGTAGGGTTGTCGGCCATTTGGTATTTTATCTCATTAAAATGCTATTTGTTGGGCCATTTTCATATTATTTTATGTAGTATACAATTATACCACAAAAATAAATATGATTAAATTAATTTTCAATACAAAATTAATTTGACAAAATTATTAATATGACTTTATTTTCCATTAAATATTATTTTACAAACAATATTAATTTGTGAGATTAAAAATACTACTTTATTATATTTAATTATTTCCTTTTAATACCAAAATTCCACCTTTGTGTTATCGAGCTAGTATGAGGACAGTATGGACCCGTAGTTCTAAGCTCCAATAATTTAATTATTTTCACTAACTCTTAGTTCCATCGATTAACTTATTAACTACGAATTATTCCACTAGAAATCCATAGTTGAACTCTCAAAACTACTGTCTTATATTATTAGAAGCTATAACTATAAAGTCATTCATTGATTTAGTCATTACATGAAGTATGACCCTCTGCTAGTTGTTCATAATTAAAGCTACGTCTTAATTTCCGTTAACCTCTCTAATTATGCCTTTATCAGTTAGTTCAATTGATCATCTAATGAACATTATTCATAAATTTAATTATAGAATAAAATTTATGTTCTCTAATAGAAATTGAGCACTTTATGTCCAAGCCCCAAAAAACACTAAAAAGGAACAACTAATATGCTTCCATTTAAGTAAGGAGCAGATTTCATATCTGTGTAGTATGTTCCCAACCACTTGTAGTTCTATGACTCCAAGATAACTGTAATGCCCTACTTCCTTAGAGCCATTACTAAGTGAGTTTAAAACGTGCAATCAACTCGCTAATTGAAGTTTTAGGTTAAAAGTGTAGCTAAACTGTAATAAAAAGTCATATAATTTGAAAATGTAGTCATTCATTGAAATTATAAAGCATTATACATTTGGGATCCCAAAATACTTTTTAGAAATATTTACAACTCAAAATATGATTAAAGTCGACTAAACATCAAAATTCAGACTAATACAAAACATCTCCCAAAAATACCCCTGGCCGTGGTAGTCAGGTAGGCAGAACATGTACACGCCGCTTCACGCTCTCTGTACTCATGGTTGATCGACCTTTCCCTTGCTCTTACCTGCACCATAGAGCACCCGTGAGCCGAAGCCCAGCAAGAAAACTCCACACAAGCAATCAACATATAATAAAGACGCCAATAGGCTAAACACATAACGGCCATGCCGTCCTAGGCGCTTTACCAGGCCCTGGGTTCGCGGTCTACACCATGAGGATATCCCAGGTATCCAATAGTGTCTCACCCTAGCAACTCGCACTCCATGTGCTTAACGCTGCTCTCGGCCCCTTGCGATTCTCGGCCTTCCCCGTTCCCAGCCCTTGCCGTTCTCCACAAATATGCAACAGATAGCATAAATTTAACAAATACTTAAACAAATATAAAAATTAATCAATAGGGCTACGCCCTGCAACACAATCACATAGGGCCATGCCCTGCAATACAAACTATAGAGCCACGCCATGTTCTACGGGTACAACAATTTTCTTACCTGTGTCCCAAGCTATCCGAGCACCGCGATCACGAGCACAGTCCTCTAATCCGAGCCTTGAAGAAGATCATAGTCACAACGTATGAATAAAATTAACTATCAAGTTCTAACTCATCAAATAGTTTCGAGACATAACTCTAACCTCTGGGACCCTGGTTTCTACCAAATTGGGTAGTGGAAACCTTCTCGAGCCTTAATGTTCAAGTTCCCAAGCTAAAAACCCTCAATTTACCAAAATTCCTCTTTCGAGCTGCGGCCCAGCCCCCCCTTAAGGGCCGCAGCGCGCCCCAAAACAGAGGAAAAATGCCTCACTGCTGGGCAACTCAGGCCGCGACGCCTAGGAAATTCTTCGAAGCCCCACTGGCCTATAAACTCAAGCGGGCCGCGGCGCGAGCCCGAAACCCAGAAATCCCATGCAAATTTTATGAGCTAGCTTCCCTGAAAATCATTCTAAACACACCCCAACAACAAAATTGAGTCCCATAATCATCCTAATACACTTTAAGCAGCACTAGAGCCCCAGAAACTATTCCATAACCTCATCAAACTCAAAATCAAAACTTAAGTTTGAACCTAGAAGAAAACACTTAAAACATGGCAGGAATTCATTAAAACCAGAGCAGAGAGCCTTACCTCAAGAATGGTTTCGACCCTCAGCTGTCTATAATCATGCTCTTAGCTTTGATTCCCCAACTCTCAACCTTAAATTCAAAGCTTTCTCCTCAAAAATCCCCAAAACCTTCCAAGCCTTAAAAGAGTGAGAGAGAGAGAGTTTCTGTTTCTTTTTCTTTCCAATCCCTTAATTCCAGTGACTTACTTAGACCCCTCAGCCTACCTAAACCATGTATATCCCCACCAAAAGACCCAATTGCCCCTTAAACTTATCCTAACCTCTTAGGTAACCCAAGGGCAATTTAGTCATTTTCCATACCCCGTTAAGTCCCCGAGTAGTCTTATAAATCCCCATTAATCCTGACATTTCCAAATCATTACCAAACTACTACTCGTTACTCCATAAATCTCGAACTCATTTTATGTTCCCAAAATACCCCTAGGCTTCTCTTGAGCCGGGTATTTGACCCCATTGTGGCTTTCTAGCTAAACCACTCCTTAGGACTATCTCGGATCGTGCATCACAAATATATCACCACTCACACGTTGTAACACTCACAATACACACAAATATTGCATTTATGCCATCAACGGGTTAAAATTACAAACATGCCCCTAACAACCAAATGGGGCCCACATGCATATTTAATTCACCTAAACATACATTTCTAATCACATACTCATCAAATTCACATATTAATATAATAAATCAATTATTGCCCTCGAAGCACGCTAATCAAGATCCTAAGCTTTATTAGCAAATTTGGGACGCTACAATAATAGGAATTCGTTCATAGGAATATTGAACCTTACCCCATAAGTCAAAAGTCATAAAAGCACAAATACGAGTTCATTACTCATTTAAGGATTGAGGTTAAGTCTCAAACAACCATCGATTGATGAATATTGAACTTCTATATTTTAACAAAGCTTATCAGAAGTTATTTCTTTCTTCGTATCCCAGTCCAATACAATCTATATAGTATACGGTATCTTTATTTTTTTGATTCGCTACATTTAACAGTCTGGTTAAACTGCTCTGTCTTAAACATGCATTTCTAATCACATACTCATCACATTCACATATTAATATAATAAATCAATTATTGCCCTCGAAGCACGCTAATCAAGATCCTAAGCATTATTAGCAAATTTGGGACGCTACAATAATAGGAATTCGTTCATAGGAATATTGAACCTTACCCCATAAGTCAAAAGTCATAAAAGCACAAATAGGAGTTCATTACTCATTTAAGGATTGAGGTTAAGTCTCAAACAACCATTGATTGATGAATGTTGAACTTCTATATTTTAACAAAGCTTATCAGAAGTTCTTTTTTTCATCGTGTCCCAGTCCAATACAATCTATATAGTATACCGTATCTTTATTTTTTTGATTTGCTACATTTAACAGCCTGGATAAACTGCTCTGTCTTAAACAGAAGATAGACTGTACTCATAATCTATTAAATAAAGCCCCCACTTTATTTAGTGATTACGAAAAACAAAATTATATTACTATCTTGAATTAAATCCTCTTGTAGATATATCATGATACATATACTTAATTCAAGATGATATCAATAATATTGGATCTTCATGACAAATGGCATGTATAATTAAATACAAATATGAGTGCAAAATATTAACTTTATTTCATTAACAGTAATTGTTCATATATAAATATGCTTTAAGGGCACAAATCCCAACATAGATAACTAGCTTAACCACCCAAACCTCCAAGATTCCTAAGAAAATATCACCAAACCCCAATTTTTCAAGAACTCAAAAGCCACAAGATGAACAAGTTTGAATTTTTTTACCTCGGTGATGAATTCAAAATTTAATAGGTTGAAGGTGTCCCTTAGCAGCTGCCAATTTCCTTCTTAGAGCTCTTCTCAGCCTTGAATCCCGCCACGAAAAATTAAGAATTATTGAGTTCTACCAAGTGTTTGTCTCCAAAACCACTTGAAGAAGGAAACTAAGATAGAGAAAGAATGAGATGAACGTGAATGACCCAGCCAATTCCTCAACACTTAGGTCCATAGTCTATCTCTAAGGTCAAAAGACCATTCTACCCCTTGCCTTCAATTAACCTCATAAGTAACCCCAGTGGCATTTTGGTCATTTTACTTAAATTCCCACTAAACCTCAAATTTCACCACTAATTCCAATTTAATCCACTAACCCATTATATCCAAATTTTCCCCAATTTAATTTCATTTACCACTAAATCCAAAAATATCAAAAATTCTCAAAATACCCCTAGGCTCGACCCGAGCCAGGCATTTATTCCTGTTGTGACTTTTCTACAAAAATTATTCGAAAAGACCCACAGAAGAAGAATATCCACATAATAATGTGGTCTCAAGCACATAACACATAAAATTATAAATATACCCTCAACGGGTCAAAATTATGATCAAAATTATGAAAATATCAATTTTTAACAAAAACGGATCTTTAAACACATTTAATACATATATCCATATATACTCAATCATATAATCATATAAATCAAATAATTAATGCATAAGTACACCACGTGTCCTCCCGGCACGCTAATCAAAACACTTAATTCTATTAGAAGGTTCGGGACGTTACAAATTCACAACAAAAATTACATGCAACGATTATATCAATAAACTACAAGAGATTATTATGTAAACATAATTTTATAGTTACTAAGAGTGCAATTTCATATTTATAGTGGAGTAATAATTTAATAACCTCATTTATTGGAGCTTAGAGTTATAGGTCTACTGTCTTCGAGTCGCCTATGTATTACAGAGTCTATAGTGTGAATATCTATGTCAAATATAATTGATTTTTCAAGGTAAAGATATAATTGTTAAATAATTATAAGTGATTAATTAATTATATTAACTAATGTGTTTAAAACAAAATATATTTGTTAAAGAGAATATTAATTGATTTTGAATTAATTAATATTAGGAGAGAATGAGTTAATTTATTCTAAGATAATAATTTAATCATGTTTTATAAGGTTAAGTTAATTTTGGATTAGCTTATATTTATGCACATTTGAAATAATATATTATTTTAAATACATAAATATATTTATCTTGTTGAATAACTAAAATAAATTAAATAATTAAAAAAAAATACCATGTGGCACTACAGAGCTACACACCAATCATTATGCAAGGATAGTGACTGGGGCGCACACATAGGGTGGGATCCTATAATGCACTAATTTTTTTATTTTATTTAAATTTTGTGATTTATTTTATTTAATTGTTAAGTGTTGTGAATTATTTTATTTATTTATTTAAATTAATTGTTAGAATTGTTTGGATGAATTTTGTGAATTTAATTGTTAATTAATTAATTTATTTATTTTAATATGTGAATAAATGAATTTTGGTTGAATGCACTAAGGTGCATGGTAGGTAGTGATGCACCTTAGTTATTGAGTGTGTGCATGTGCATGGTGCACTTGCGTAGAATTTTCTTCACACTTTATTATTTCCTTTTGTTAGATTTATTTAGATTATTTGATTAAAAAATAAAAGAAAGGGTAACAAGAAGTAGTGTGAATGGCAAGTGGGAAAGGAGGGAATAAGAGTTGTCTATTTACATTCTTTTTTCTTCAATCAAATAAATTAGAATTAAAAGAATATAAGCACAATTAGGAAACTTACCAATTCTTTTCCTTAGGCTATTATGGATATATTAGAATAAAGAGGGAAGGAAAAAGGAAGAGAGCATTATGCTCATATGGGACCGTTGGCCTAGAGGGAAGGAGAGAGAGAGTAGGCGTTTTCTAGAGAGAGAAGGAGAGAAAGAAGAAGAAGAAGAAGAAGAAGAAGAAAGAAGAGAGGATCGAATCTCTCTATAGGTAAGGATTATCTTGGTTTGGTTGATTCTTGAGTTTAGACCCTCTCCATGATTTCTAAGTATTTTATTTTCTCTTCTCATGTTCTTGTGGTGTTCTGAAATCCCTAGGATTTGAGCAAGGTGGTGACCATAGTTGGTTCTTGTGTTCTCTCAAGGAAGGTATTGGATTCCTCCCTCAACCTTGTGTTGATTTTGTTTTCTTGGGGAGATTAAGGATTTATGAATTGTAATAATATGTTGTTTTGTTTTCCTTTTATTTTTTTGGTGGTATGTTATTTTGATCATGCATGAAGGGTTTGTGGTTTAATGCATGAAGGGGTTTGGTTTTGATTTGCTAAGTATGATGATTGATGATATTTTATGTTTGTGTATATGTGGGTTTCGGCCTATGCATGTCTAGGGATCCCCTATATATTTTGATAGATTTATTGTGTTTTTATGTTAGATCCATGTTCTAGGACCCTATATAATTTTTGGTATAATAAATAATTTGGACTCTTGTTATTGAATCCATGAAATTTGATGAATATGTTTATGAGATTATGTATCAATAGGTTATTGCATGCATGAATGATGATAGAAACATGCTAGGATGCATGTGAATGTAAATGAGAATTTTGTTTTATATTTATGTTTAATTCACGAGGGTTTTTGCTAAAAGGGTGTAATGCATGATTAGTTGTTTGATTTTGTGTCACCCATGCATATTAGGAACATGCTAGGGTTTGTGAATTGATTTTATAGATTTAAACATGTATGGCAATGATGTAAATTTTTGTGAAGCATGATATAAAAGATGGATTTTTGATTTGTTAAGCTTGTTGATTTTGGTGTTTAAATGGTTTAGAATATGATGAAAATAATTTTTTGCATGCTTAAATAATTTTGCAAGCGCTATGATATTTTTAAGAAATTAAATGGAACTTTAATATATATTAAAATGATATCTTTTACTCAAATAAATACCTTCAGATTTTTATATATTTTTAGAGAAAATATAAGGTTTTAAATTCAATATGGTGATTTTTGAGAGTGTATATGGTTGTTGGAATTTTTGTAAAATATTGGAATTTTTTTTTTAATGAAAGGAATTTTGTGTGTACGATCAAATAAATTAATACCCTAAACTATGTAAATATTAAAAGTGGTATTTTTAATGTAACCATGAGTGTTCATTTTAATAGATATGATTTTCTTCATTTTAATTAAGAAAAATATTGAGGTAATTTCACTTGTGATTTTTAAATAAATTAAATGGTGGCTGAAAGTTTAGTTTAATAAATTAAAATTAATTATTTGATTATCACTTATGAATTTATTCTACTTAAAAATTTAGTCTTAAAATAATATAAATAAAATATATTTTCTCATACCTAAAAATTATATTTTTCTCACACCAAGTTTGTAATTTTATTAAGTTAAATTAAATTGTTATTTTCTCAGGAAACATGCTAACTATAAGTATTTCACATAATTTCTAGCCTTTATTATTTTTATGTAATTTAAAAATAAATAATAGAATTATGATATTTTCAAATGGCTAAATAAATTATTTTATGAAATAAAAGTAATGTTTTAGAGGTTTAATCAACTTAGTAATTTTAAAGAGATAAATAATGGTAATAAAAGTATGTTACTAAATCCTTGTTTTGAAAACGATAGAAATAAGCGCGTAGGAATTATCGTTTTTAAAGTCATTTTTTAACAACGCTCCAACGTATTCATATCGCATGCAAATGCAATTTTACGTTAAAAAATATGTCTAAGATTCAACCATATGATTTTTATTTAAAAACCATGCATGTAACATAGGTATAATTTGCATTATTCTTTTGGTGATATTATGTGTAATTATGCCTATTTGGAAATTATGAGTAGTTTTCATCATGTGTGCATGGCCCATGCACACATGGGGTATATGAGTTGGGCACAATAAAGTATTATGTGATGCTAAAAAATGCTATTTGATTATGGTTATAGGCTCATTGTGAAGTTTGTCAGTTTTTGCTTTGCTTGGACCTGAGGTAAGGAAGTTAGATAGAATTCTATTTGTTTATGCTTTGCACGATAAGATTAGCTTGTTAAGGATAAATGATATATATGAAGATGTACCATGTGATATGATGTATGAAATGTTGTTATGATCTGATGACGAATGTAAGAAATCATGTATTTTTTCCTTGGCTTTGACATGACTGGATTGAATGTATTTCTGTATGTTGTATGATATGTAATGGTTGTTAGCGTGATGAACACAACACAACAAAGGGGTTGCTAAGGATATGAAGACGTAATCTGAGTTACTAAAGATATAAAGACGTAACTCATAGGTCGGACGCACCAAGGTTATTCAAGGACTAGAGATCCTGTTTACCTCAAGATGTGACATGGACAAGTTAGCAGGCCATGTTCACAAAGTTATGATGATAACGTTCATGATGAATATGTATACGATGACGACGCTTATGATGATAATGTTGATAATGAGTATGTTTATGATGATGATGGTTATGATAACGATGTTTAAGATTTGTAACGATGTATGAATATGAACATGTGTTTTGTGTGTATACTTGTGTGTTTTTTGTACTTCCTTACTGGGCTTTTAGCTCACCCCCCCCCCCCCCCCCCTTACTTTCCCTTCCAGGTAGCAAATAGGATTTCTCTGTAGCACGAGTGGTGATGTGGGGAGTTCCAACGTCAGGGTGTGTATGGCGTGGGGCATCCTATGGACGAGAAAACGATCAGTTTAACGCCAGTTTCTAAAGAATAATGTTATGTTTATTTTTTAAAACTTTTCAGAACTTATCACTGGGACTTGAACTTCAATTATTATTTTTTAAAGCGTTGCATGAAAACTATTATTTTCTTTTTAAACTATTGGGCCCAACTTGTATATTTTAGTAAGGCCCCACTGGGATTTTTCATATAATATTGGCCTTCTTTTTATAAGTTTATGAGCATGTAAAAGTTTTAAAAGTACTAGATTAGGGCGTTTCATAAATCCAGTGCGGTGGTTCACTTAATAGTTGCAAGTCGTATTATTTATTTACCTTCTATTTATTTAAAAAAAATTATTTAGTTGTTTGAATGTGATTAAAATATTAATTACATAAATAAAGTCTTAACCCTAGTGGTAAATGACCTAGACTATAGACAAGACATTCAATTTTATAAAAAGAAGCCACAAGTTCTTTTTGTATTCTCTTCTCTCTCGCCAAAAAGTTCTTCTCCAAATCTCTCGTTCTCATATGCTGAGTACATCTATACACATAAAATTATTGTTTACATTCTACGTGCTCACACAAGTCATAGTGTGTTAGAGGTTTTACTTGGAAGATTGTGGTGTGGATCTCAAAGTCGTATTGCATGGAATAGATGTTCGTAAATGAATATTAAAATATAGCAAGGATTATTTAGAGGCTTCAAGAAGTATTAAATCTAATCTTTGTATTCTATGATTTAATGTATATGTTGTTGGGGTTTTATGCCCTTATTAAAACCAAATTTCTTTGTAATCTCATTTATTATCAATAAAAGAATATAAATCATTTTTTGACTTGGTCAATCACTTTGTTCACATGTTTTATTTTCATGATTATTTGTTTAATATAAACTTATGTTAAATATCGAGCATATAGCTAATCGTATTTATAGTGACGTAATCATAGTGGAATATAAATATGATTATATGTTCAAAATAAGTTAGTTCTAAGATTAGTCACTGCACTGGAATTATACTGACTTGCTAATCTACGATATGATCTACTTACACATCACAATGTTATGTTCTTTCCAGAACATTAGCAAAGTAGATAAGATCAGATGTATTTGTTACATCAAACTGGATCGATATGGACAATTGATAGGATACGTAAACATACCGTTGTTATCTATTCTAGTCATATCATATAGTTGACCATAGGTCAATTCAATCTCAAATCTGAGTGGTTAGTATTCTAATTAATTGTATTATTTTTTTTGACTTGTTCGTTACAAGCTTACCCTACAGACTAGCCCATAATTACATCTTGGGAACTCAGTAGTTTAATTGAGTGAGAGTGTTAATCAAAGATATGAACATCTATAACTTTTGATGAAGAAGTGAAACAATGGTTTCCTTTTAGTTTGGTTCAAGGTTCTAAATGATATAGATCTGATTTCAACAATTAATATTAGTTTATTGAAATATCATTTACAAGGAACTAAGTGTTTTAAGGATAAAATACAATGAGGGGTAAAACAGTATTTTAGTCCCATCTCATTATAGAGTGTCTATAGAGGATTGAGTGGCAATTATGGTTGTAACAATAGATAATTAATAACATATCTATATTTGTTATAGAGCGTTCTATGACTTCAAGAGTGCAATTCCGAGTCTTTAGTGGAGTCACAAGGAATTAATAAGTCAGTAAATTTTTTTATTAGATTTATGATAACTATTGGAGCTTGATATCATAGGCCCATGGCCCCCACTGTACCTTGGATAAAATCATCTAGATAGTCTCAATTAATTGATTTAAGTACCAATTAGAATTATCAAAGTTGACCAGGTCAATTTTGGATAGTTTCACAGAGTTGTGTAATTTTGAGAAGAAAAGAGAAGTTATGGCAGATTTACTAATTAAGATAAATTGGTATCTAAATTAATAAATAAATTTAAATCAAGGTTGAAATTATAAATAATTAATTTGATAAAGGATTTGAATAATTATTTAATTAATTAATCAATAGAAAATAATACAGGCCTTGATTTTAAGTCCATCGGGCTTATAATTAAATGGGAAATTTCACAGGCCTAAAGCCCATGATAATTTCGACCCAGGGCTGATATTATCTATTATTTTATTGATTTTTTAATTAAATTAAATGGCCTAATTGAGTCTATAAAGGGAGTGCTAAGTGAGAGATGACACAAACAAGTTTATGAGAATATGAGAAGCTTTAGTAGGTTTTAGATTCTCTCTACAAACATAAATCTTTTTCTAAGCCCATTATTCTTTTCTCTTCTTCTGTTTGTATCTATGTCATGTGTTGAGAATTGCCCAGCCTAGTCTAGGCGATTCTAAGGATACTTTGGAAGGTCATGAAGAAATTTGAAGAACGGTTCAGTTTCTTGGTAATACTTTGCAACATAAAGGATACAAGGGTTAGAGAAACTGAAGGAAGGACTCTATCATTCCGTTGTGTATAATGTAAGTGTTCTTATCATTATTTCTATTTGAATTCAATTTTAGAAACATGTTCTAGGTTATCTTATATTAATATGTTTAATATATGATTTACATGAAAATAAACAAGATCATGTATAAATTTTCCCAACATATGTACATATAAGATCTTGCCTTGATATATTGATAAAAATATCTTTTTTAAAAAAAGACTTTTGTTGTAGCCTGATGTGTTCTTTCAATATAAACTATTGGTATTAGAAAGTCAAGTTATATATATATATATTTATATATATATGTATACATTAAATAACTGTGTGAGTTTCTTGCATTTTCTGTGTATATGTTGATATGTATGATGAATGGATGAGTTTATTTTTTTGAATGTATGGTTGACTGATGAATAGTTAATTATATGCTGATTATTGGTGTTGATTGGTTTTTTTGTCAATTTGCACAAAACAATAAATGAAGAGTAGTTTTGTGTATAAAATCCAAAGTGGAATCTCTACTGTGAATAGTTAACAAAAGAAAAAGAAATAAATGCAGTAATATATGAAAGAGACAAAGAGTTATAGTGGTTCGACATAAAAAAGATGACATGCGTCCACTTTATTCAACAATATTTGTGATGAACTTTGAACCCTCAAGACCAAGTACACTGAGTTAGATCTTGTTCTTTGAGCAGTTACAGTAATGGAGAGTAAGTTCTCTCTCAAAAAAAAACAATTACTGACTTATTTTTTGACCTTTTGTGACATTTTGATTTGCACTATTTATAGATGCGAAGATGGGAATAGCTAATTGTTGCAACTTGTTTCCTGATCAGTCATATTTTCCATACACTCGGCAGGTTTCTGTCTCTCCAAAAATAGTGATCTGACGTGTCTTGTTCATGTAGAGGTTGAAGACGCACTCTGGTGTGGAAGAAGGCTCGCGTTGCGAGGGCCAATGGTGAGAACCAAGGATCCCATGCGATCAACTAGGGTTTCTGGCGTGCGCTTGATTGGTAAGGGCGATTGGCTAAAACCTTTGGCGATTTGCGTCAGCCTAGTCATCTGAGGATCATTTGAGTTCACGCAATGTGGGAGGTATATCGGTGTTCACTACAAGAAAAAGACTCTACAGAGACGACATCTATTGCGACGACTCTGAAGTCGTCGTTGTATGTAGGAAAAATCCACGAAAAATTATTTTCTCTTAATTTATTAAAAAATAAGCTACAGCGATGACATGTCGTCGCTGTAGGGTCATCAACAACACACGATTTAGCCTTAAAAAATTCTTGATACCCTACAGCGATGACTAGTCGTCGCTGTAGGGTCCCATGAATTTGGAGGGAACACGAGGCAGGAACTGACTATACAGCGACAACATGTCGTCATTGTAGGGTATTCGTAGGGAAAAAAGAGGGAAATATGTTTGTCTATAACGACGACATGTCGTCACTGTAGGGTGCTCAAGGAACTCGACCGCCCATAGGTGGTTGCCTATTTGCACACCCTATAGTGACAACAAGTCGTCGCTGTAGAATCCAATATATCCACTGATCAGTTATTTTGTACTCTACAGCGACGACATGTCGTCGCTATAGGGTCAAAAATAAAATGTGGGAACATGAACCGCCAAAAAATTTAAGTCAAATTTCACTGCCTATAGCGACGACATGTCGTCGCTGTAGAGTAGCGTGTAGCACACGAGGGGATTCGTATACTATTCACTATCCTACAGTGACGACGACATGGTCTCACCGTTTGAGTGAAAAAGTGCATTCAACAGTGGCGACGACATAGTATTCCCTATAACGACGACATGTCGTCGCTATAGGTCCCAGCGATATAACCCCCCAAGCAGAGCCTTTCTCGAACTTGGAACGCTCTTCATCTTAGGAAATATTATTAGTAGTTCGATTAGGCAGTTTTTGAATTTTTTTCACCATCTTTAAATTTTATTTCAATTTCAAGAAATAAGGACTTGGAATTATAAAAGCCATTTTACCTTTAGAGTTTTTAGTATTAAATAAACTTGAGGGTTGTTGTGTAGTTTAAGCATGACACCATTTTTATTCCATATTTATTATTATTACTTTAACCCACTAAAAGAAACCTAGAATATGTTTAAATTCTAATCGCTTGTGGGGAAGGTACGTATAACCATTATACGAAGTACGGTGAAATCTTTGAAAAATTCCAACTAGTGTGAAAGTGAAGTTTGGAAATGAAGAAATGAGCTAAAAATAAAGGTTGGGGAATCAATCTAATTCTAAACAAAACTTTAAAAAAATATTTTTAAAAATCAAAGTAAAAAGGCTTGATGTACGAATAGGTTGTTGTTATTAAGCAAAACAAGGTGTTGACCACCGATTTGGCCAACGACACTTAGTCAATAAAATGATAATGAGAATAGAGAACTAAACTGAAATAATAAGGAACAGTCGAGATTTATAGTGGTTCAGCCCCTAGTGTTGGTAAAAACCTACGTCCACTTAGATACTTTTATTAATGTAGGAAATCCAAAACTCATGATTAGATGAACCAGATTCAACTGAGTTTCGTAAGATTTAGAGAATACAATACTCTGTGTATAAAAGTAGCAAATGTAAGCTTAGAAAATAATGATACACTAAGCCCTCTATTTATAGGCTTAGGAGCCTTACATAAATGGATCGTGGGCGAATACGGCTTTCCACAGAATTCTCTATGTATCTATGAGATCGGGTATGGAATTCTGTTTACTCACTTTAAATTGACTTGCATGGCAAGTAATAATAAAATAATGAAATAAATATATATCAAATCATAAATATCTAGTAAATATCTACTTTAGTTGCTTATTCTACGCATTTTTACCAAAGCATTCGACCAGGGTAGTCGAGCATACCATCAAGCCAGCCAACATTGCCTCTAAGCTGATCATTGTGGCCTTCCTGTATGAAGCTTTGACTAGGTTCTGACCAGTGGTCATGTGATGAAGCTTTCTATGAATCTCTGTCCTCTAGTCGAGGGTCGACTAGCTTCTACAAAGTTGATATCGTTCTTTGATTGCCACATGTTGATATTATGTGCCACATCATCATGCTAGTTTTTTAGGAAAACATTTTTTCCCCATGTTTATCATGATGCGACCACCATCTTATAAACTTACTTGAACAACTTTTTATACGAATATCCTTCATGACCTATCTATTTAGTTGTACTGTCTATTACCTCAAAAATATAAATGTCATTATTACTCTTTTTTTAAAAGGAAACTAACGGTTACACGAATCCCAATGTGCATAAAGGCACCTTTTTCACCTCATCTTTTGAGCTACTAAATATTTGAGATGGAAATCTAAGTTCTACGAGCTGGAAACTCCAACGAACTTGGCTGAATCTTACAAACTAAAAATCCTACACAATCTAAAGCGGGTTAAGAATTCTATCTATGTGGATTCACGCACGACCCTAATTCATGCGCCATATTCTCTCAAGGTATTGTCACCTCAGAAATCAAGTGTCAGTGTAACATCACAAATTTCCTATTGAGGCTTAGTGTCTTGATTAGCATGTCAGGAGGGCTAGTAGAGTAATTATGTGTTAATTAATCAAATAAATATATGATTATGTGAATTATATGATTTATATTACGATATGGCTACTTATGCATGTTTAAGTCTATTAAATGTGCTTATGGGCCCATTTTGGTTTAGAAGGGGTATTTTAGTAATGTTGACTTATGGTGGGTATACTTGTGATTTTAAGTGCATTATGCCTTAGACCACATGATTATGTGGATATATTGGTGATATTCGGTAGGAGTGGATCCTTTTGAGGAAAGTAGCGAAAAAGTGACACTGGAAAATTGATACTTGGCTTGGGGTGAGTCTTAGGGTATTTTGGTAATTTGGTGAGTTACCGCGAATTATTGGGCTATGAGATATTTTTGGGGGAAAATATTGGTGTTTGGAGGATTAGTGGATTTAAATGGGAGTTTTGAGTATAATTAGAGATTTAGTGGGAATTAGTGACAAATGACTAAATGTCCCTTGGGGGCTAGTTTTGAGGGTTGATTAAGGCAAGGAAAAAATAGTCTTTTTCCATTCATATAGTTGAAGACTCAGCTTCGGCAGAACATAATCTCATGTTCTTTCTCTTTCACTCTCTCTCCCTTTGCCTTCCTTGGGTTTTTGAAGAGGAGTTCTAAAATTTCAAACTAGGAATTATCTGAGCTGGGATTGAGGTTGTTGCCGAGGATTAAAGGCTGCCAAGGGGTTTCATCAAGCTAGAGATTTGAGTTTTGTAGAGTTCATAGGTAAGGTTCTAACTTAAAGTTTTTTTGAGTTATTTTGGTGAAGCCTTGGGTCTTTGAGTTTGGGGACGTTTTAGTTGTTTGTTGAGTATCTAAGTTACTAGTGTCGTTTGGTGGTCGAAAAATTGGTTAGAATGTTGTTTTGGGAATGTTTTTGGTAACTTTGGGATTTATGAAATCGTAGAATTCTGGGTTTTCCCGATGGCGCCGCGGCGCTTGTCAGGAGCCCCGCGACCCGTTTGAATGTCTACAAGGTTGGGTTTCCCTTGGACCGCCTTGGCGCCACAGTTCAAAAATGAGAAAAATTATGGGTTAGCTCTCTATCAAGTAGAGCGTCCCGACCCTTAGTGGTGGCCGCCATGGCTCAAAATGCTTAGGATTTTAGGTGGGCCACGACGCAGGTGTGGGGCGCCGCGACGCTAAATGGGGATTTTTAAATATGTTGAGTTTAGGTTTTGGGAAAACAAGTGAAAGGGCTCGGAAATGATTCCATTACCCAGTTTAGTGGAATTTGGGGTCTCGAGGATTAGGGCTCAATCTTAAAGCTCTTAAGTGATTTAGTTCTTGATGGATATTCCTTAACATGTTGTGACTAGGGTTTTTCGCAAGGCTCGGGTGAAAAGAATCGTGCTCAAGGTCGCCTTGTCTATTTCCTCAGGACATGAGCTAAGAAAACTAGCATACACACAAAGAACATATTGGTGGTCATGCATATTTTCATGGCATTATCTGTAGATGTAGTTCATGCATCCATGGTAGTGCACTTATCTGTGAATGTTGGGTTCGATTGATATTCGACCATCATGATTGAACGTGGGGCCAGTCAGCAAGCGTGTGTAATCCAGGTCGTCGGCAAGCATGCGTAATGCAAGTCGTCGGCAAGCGTGCATGACGTAGGCCTAAAAGCGAGCTTATCTTGAGGGTGTAGTCCCAACTCGCTCAGCAAGGTTGTTTCTCCTAGGTTGTGTAAATGATTCATATGAATGAGAGAAATATACTTGTAATTGTGGAATATGTCTATGATATATATGATTGGAATGAATGTGTTTATCGTCTATGAAGACTTTGTTTATTGCTTATGAATAATTGGATTATTATTATGCCTTGTGGGGGCTTTCTTGCTGGGCCTTGGCTCACGGGTGCTCTATGGTGCAGATAAGGGCAGGCTTTGGGTAACCCGCCATGAGTTGGAGATCTTAGGAGCGGTGCGTACATATTTGACCTGCTTGGCTATCACGATCAAGTTATTTTGAGGAACTTAGAGTAGTATTTTGATTTTTCCGCTTAGGTCGCCTATTTTTGTAATGTTTAATATAACTATCTTTGAATATAGACTTTTGGATCCCATGTATATATATTTTATTGACCAAAATATTTAGTACAAAAACTGTTAATTAATTTTAATTACACTTTTGAGTCCAAATGACTCACTTATCGAGTTAAGCACTATATTAAATACATAGTGTAACGGTCCTAGATTAGTAGGGCGTTACAGTCAGAAACCTGGTTTTGGAAAACGGTTTTAATGCAAAACCACTCAGGTAGCGCAACCACTAAGCTACCCAGTTTTTAGGTTCAAAACATACAACAACCTTCAAAATCGCCTAAACAGTTATTGATCAGAACCCAAAAACCCAGAAAAATACCCCCAAAAGCTAACCTTTTGTATTTTCTCAGTATCTTTTATACTAACAAATGAATAGGTTATCCTTACGTACGAGTATCGAAAACAACCTCTCAAATATAAAAAGTACGTGAAAAACATAGTAATATAGAAGCATTTCAAGAAAAACCTCAAAATAAATAGATCAGCAATGGAGGAATGTGAGCACTTATAGTTGATTAAGGTTGTGATTGAGGTTGAAACTTGAAGAATAGGAAAATCTAAGATGCTAAATCAAGGAAATGATTGCTTGAGAGCTTCAGAAGAACGAGAGAGAAAATTGAGAATAACTTTTTGCAAGAGAAAATGAAAAGGTGGCCTTCGAAGTGGTCAGAAAGAGCTTATATATAGAATAAGCCTGGGAAAAATTGGGACCTTTCGATCGAGGAGATTTTAGATCGAAGGGTCATAATCAAATGGGCAAAACAGTGGAAAAAAATGTGACAAGACAACACTCATAGTACTTGGGTACTCGAACAGATGCCTATCAAAACGAGACATGTGTCAAAGTACTTAAGAGGATAGGTGGGCACGTTTCACGAAAGAAGTGGAAAAGCCTCTACTATGCTTGTCAAAAGTAGGCGTGATATCATACACAAGCAGAGGCTTGGGGGGGGATGTTATACCTAAAAAATACGAGCTAACATGTCATTTTCGCAGTATAATTGAGATGCATTTAATGAAGCTATTCCTAGTTCCAAGGTCATAGTACGAGTTCCCTAATGTGCAACTTGGGTTAAGCATAGGTCAATATGGTATCAAGGAGATCGTCTAGCAAGACCTTTAGATTGCCTTATCCTGGAAACCTCTAGCTCGAGTGGTGTGTATTTAGCTCATTGTCGACACACAGAAGGCACATATTTGAATCCATGAAGACTTAGGATTTTATTTACATAATTAGAATATTGTAATCTTTCCAGATAAATGTATAATATCAGGCAATCAATATATTAAATGTAATTATCTGTAAATTTAGGAAGTTACCCAATCTTGTAAATTATCCAAATATGTCCATTAATCCTCTTTAAATAGAGAGGGAATGGACAGGAAAATGGATCGCAATCTTCAAGAAAAAAACTCTGAAGAAATTGTCATAAACAATTTCTTGAGAGAAAACAGAAATAACATATACTCGTGTACTAGGTGGATTTTAACCACTGACGTAAAACTCTTTGTGTTCATAATATACAGTTTTATCTAAGTCTAATTACCTCTCAAATTTCCTAATTCTATGTTGACAAAAAGCCACGTCAATAGTGATAAGGAAAAAATGTACATATATTTTGCACATAGAAAGTGAAAATAAATTTGTATATTTTGCTGTTTAAATTATATATATGCGTATATTTCAACTAATATTCAAATATTTTGTTTATATTTATAAAAATATTTTAATTTGTTCAATTTTATTTTTAAATTTCTTACTACGTATATAATTTCTAAAATCACAATTAATTAGAATGTTAGTGCATTCATCTATCAACATTTTCATAATTGTTTATAAGTTGAAATTATATTTCTTCTGAAAATCATTTTTCCTATATATATTATTTTGCTATATAGTTGTTTATTTTGTCCAATATGTATGAGAAAAAAATTATATTATTTTGATAACGAGTGTTTGATTATATTATCTTTGTAATCTTGAAACATTGTTGGATTTTTATTACATAATTTCTTATCGATGTGATATGATTGTATGATCATAGACTTATAAAAATTATAATATTATATATGTCTTATTATACACATATATGACTCATTCTTAAAAATGAAATAAGTTCATAATTGTAATTTATTGAACCTGAAGTTTAACAATGACCCAATAATATATATTTATATATATAGGTTTGAATAAATATTGATATATTTTGATATATTGAAATCCCTAGAGGTTGTATTGATTTTTAAACTATTCTCACAATCAGGGTGAGAGAAATATTGTTGGATCGATGAATGTTTTGAAAAATGATCCTTGCAAAAAATAAGAACCAGAAATTCAAAATGATAAAATCATACATATATGTGTGACAACTGCAAATCAATATTATTTCAATTGATTCAAAATGATACTAATAAAACTTGAAGCGTAAGTGAACAAATTAAGTAGAAATTATGAAAATAAATGTTTATTTGGTTCCTCCTAAAGATGTTGTAAGCAAGAGGTACTCGCAAAGATATCTTAATATTATAAAGTATTGATAATTTGAGCATTAAATAAAAGTGGTACTCCAGAAGAGACTCCCTAAAGAAGCTATAAACATAAAAAAAAAAAAAAAATTGATTACAATTGAATCCAGTGAAGTGGATATATAGGTACATACAAGTAATATACATGTTTGACAAGTATGTTGAAAATATAGAGATATTTATAAGTTATGTCAATATGGGAGGAAATTATCATATTATGAATTAGTATCGACAATACTAAATCTTTGCATATGCAATAAACTAATATGAGATGGCAAGGATCACAATATTAAATTATTCGTGAATGTAATTTTGGCGAAAATCATATGACACATTCCAGGCAATACAAAATTTACTCACATAAAATAAAGTAAAACATGTAGGGTTACAAATAAATATGTGTACAAGGTAATTCTAATGAGAAATTTGTATATCTGTACACAAAATAATTATTGTACAAAATTTACATAGACGAGTGAATAATTAAAGTAAAGGCATATACATATTGTTATAATAAAATATAATCAAGATTTGATTATAGCGTTGAGTATATATATTTTATAAGAATTGGTATGCGTCATATCAACATTACAACAAAAGTTATTTATTTGGAGCTCCTAGTATTATGAGAATTTGAAATAGGCCTTACTTAAAAATGTCTTAAAAGATATAAATTCAAAGTAGTGTGCATTATATAACAAATATCTTTGTATGGATTAAAGACATGTATGTGAATAATTATTTGACAACTTTCTATGCAATATAAATTTGTAATTTATACATTGTAAAAGGCTCCTGCAAGCTTATGATTATATCACAAA
Source organism: Humulus lupulus (assembly GCF_963169125.1). Lineage (NCBI taxonomy): Eukaryota > Viridiplantae > Streptophyta > Magnoliopsida > Rosales > Cannabaceae > Humulus > Humulus lupulus. The sequence goes on along the minus strand of NC_084794.1, from coordinate 59,276,405 downwards.
ATTATTGAAGAATAAACTATTAGATTGAGGATTATCAAATATATTGTTTGTTCATAAATTAGATTATGAGTAGAGAAGTGTCAAAGTACTTCTTATGCATAAAGAATCATAATGTATATGATCACTTGATGTAGAAATTAAAGAACATGTAACAAGAATGCAACAAATATATGGTCCCAAAGTACCATCTTTATTGCAAATGAAAATTGATATTATCAAAGATATTCATTCATGTGTTCATATTTAAATTTCTAATTTCGGGTTTAACATTGCCATGTATAATGAATATCCACAAATATGAAGCATATTTATAACATTGTTTGCATGATATGATAATGAACAATATTATATACATGAATGATCTAATATGTTGGATAATTGTTGATGTCTCGTTCAACACACATACTGTAGAAGAGTTATAGTAAATATGTGGTCATGAATAATTTATGGTGATATTTAAAAGTGCTGATTTATAATTACAATAAAACTCATATGAGACACCTATTCTCAAATGTTACCAAGGCTATTTGCATGATGTGGAGTTATATATGTGTTGCACTCTTTTTCCCTTGGTTCAGGTTTTGTCCCATTGGGTTTTCCTGACAAGGTTATTAACGAGGCAACTATAAATCATGTTGAGATACTTGCTACTCATGAGGTGAGTGGAGAATATCTGACTGAGATCAATGAAACAACATATTCGAGGAACGTGTGGATTATCAATTGATAAAGAAGTACTAATAATTCTCTATATAGATAACGATTCAAGCATTTCTAAGCTAAGAGAATAATACATTGATATGAGATAAACTAAATAGATTTCTTTGAAGTTCTTCTTCAAACGCGATCTTCAAATAAGTGGTGATATTGATGTTCATCAATTCGATCAAGTGATAATTTTACAGACTTATTCATAAAGTCATTACAAACATCAACATTCTAGATGATGGTACTTAAGATTGGAATGTGCTAATTTAAAGATCTCCAAGAATGTCAAATGAGGGGAGTAAATGCACACTACACTATTTTTCCCTTGACCGAGTTTTTGTAACACTTGATTTTTCTGGCAATGATTTTAATGAGACAATTTTTATGGACATTCAAGGAAGAGTGTTATAAATAATATATATATGGATGTCCATTGTAGCGCACAAATTTTTTATTTTATTTTATTAATTTGTATGCTTTATTTTATTATTAATTATTAAGTGTCAGTAAATTATTTTTAATTGTTGGAATTTTTTGGTAGGAATTATGTGAAATTAATTATTGTTAATTGTTTTATTTAATTATTTTATTTTTAAGAGCTTTATTGAGTTTTGGTTGGGTGCACTAAGGTGCATGGTTAGTAGAGATGCACTTGAACACTTGTGTGTGTGCATGTGCATGGTATACATGGTGAGCATGCAATAGACTACTGTAATGACCCAACTAATTATAGACCTTGGACCATTAAAACTACTATACATAGACACTATTCTTAAGAAAACATACATATGAAACATTCATAATTTTATTAAAAACTATAAAGTAAAAGTTAAAATATATATAAACGCAGGGTATGGGATCCCATTGTTTTAAAAATAAAACATAACTTAAATCTTAAATAAATTTGTTACAAAATCAAGTGCGGAAAATACATAGAAACACAAAATAAAAGGCTGAAACAACGTCGTCCTCGAATCGTTCACGCAGTCCACCGAATCCATTCTTCCTCAATACACAATCCCAAGTTGCCACAAATCTTTCCGCCGCCATAACTAATTTCCTGCACATATAAAAAAAATAAAGGAATGAGCCTAATGCCCAGCAAGGAAAATCTACTATAATCATAAAACATAAACATAAACTATAAGCATATGACTATAAAGACGTATACCATATAGGACTACAATATTAATGGCCATTATGACATGTGATAAACCATCTATGTCCCCTGTCTAATATCTGAGATAGGTTAGATCACATGATAGTATATGATAACCCATCTAGGTCCTCAGTCTAATATCTGAGGTAGGGTATATCATAACTCTAAACATGAAAATGATAAACACTAGGGCTTGCTAACTAAACAACTATGAGCCCTAGATAAAAACATAACATAACATAACATAACATAAAATTATCATAACATATTATACATAAACATAACATATAAACATATAGAATCTATCCTATTTTCCTTACCAATACCGGGATTTGAGAACAAGGACAGGATTTTAGAACACTCCTAAAACCAATAATAGAAAGGTGAGTATTTCTAAAAGAAAAGAGATGAAAAGAAATGGACTAAACCACCAAGAAGAAAAGCTTACTGAAAAGAAACCTCAAGTTCAAAGAACTTAAATGCCTAACCAAGAATGGAAAAACATTGAGTTAGGATTTGAGTAAAGAAAACTATAAGAAACTAATGAAACATACAGAAATAAACTAGAAATATGAATACCTTTGAATGCACTATAACCGAACTACACCTCGCTATTGAAAAACACACTATTAACCTTACTGCCCAAGTGTTTAATATTCTTAAGATGATAAAGCTTATAACCCCAACCCAAGTGTTTAACACTCTAAAGTAAACCTAGTAGCTTGAAGGCTCTGAACTCAGCTTGAAGAATGAAAGAAATGGCTGGGTACTAGGTCCTTTTTATAGAGTTCAAGAATGAAAAGATCTTCTTTTAGCTTGAATAAAATAATGACTATTTAATTTAAAAACATTTGAATATTCGTTCAGCAGAGGCTTAAGACTCGGTCAAAAGATTCAGAGGCTTACTAAGAGGTTAAGGGTTGAATTGAGCTCGGTTTCAAAACCATCTAAACATCTTGCCCTAGAGCCGATATATCTCCCATGGTAGGCGATATATCGCATGGGCTTATATTCCCGAGGCTCGTCGAAGCGTTCATGCGAAGTTACGTGTTTTCGTATTCCCCGTGTGGCGATATATCACCCCTAGAGCTGCGATATATCGGCATACGCTGAAATATTATACACGTAATTGCCCTTTTTCAGCCTAATTTGAATTGAGTAAACATCTTTGACTGAGTCATATAACGATTTTAAAGCTGCTGGCAGATTCTGGGGTTTTCAAATATTTCTCTTATAAAACTATTCCTCAAAAATACTTAATTTTTCAATAAACATGCACATGACAAGTGTCATGATCTTATTGGTTCTATCTAAACCTTATAGTATAATAAATAATATCTTTATAATTAGCTATATTAATTAAACCTTATGTTATAATTAGTATTCTTAAACTATAGGTTAAACTTATAAAATCTATAAGTGTTGCTACGAGTGTTCAACTAAGTCCCAGCTTGAACCAAAATCCACAGTCATAAACATACTATAACTACTTCTAGCTATTACTACTACTACTACTACTATTTAACTAGCTAAGTAAAGTTCTTGGACTCTACAACTACTATGTATTTTCCCATTTTATTTATTTATTTTATTAAAAAGGATAATAGGAAAGGTTAAGCAGTAATGATTTGTATTAAAATGGGAAAGTTGGTGAATAGGTGTGAAAGGCCTTACTTGGCCGAGTAGAGAGAGAGAGAGTAGGGAGATGGTCGGCTAAGGATGGAGAAGGGATCAAGGGATTGATTTCCATTTATGTTGTCAATCCTATCCCTTTTTCTATCAAGGCAAAGATTAGGCAATCAAATCCTATGAGTTACCTTTTCTTTACCCATTTTCTTGTGATAGGTTTTAGGGTTTTATAAGGAATAAAGTGGGATTGAGAGCCTGATTTGGAGCTGGCCACCTGCAATAGAGAGAGAGAGAGAGAGAGAAAGAGTGTGTGTGGGAGGGAGGAAGAGAGAGAAGGAGAAGAGCTCGTGGGTAAGAAGGAGAAAAAAGAAGGAAGAGAAAAGGAAGGGGATCCCAATCCCTATGTATGTCTTGATTTACTTTTGGTTTTGATTCCTAAGTCTAGTTCTTCTTTTCAATTCTAAGGGTTTGTTTCTTTCTTTTCCTTGTGATGGTGTTTCGAAATCCCCATTGGTGTCAAGGTTCTATGGTATTCTTTATTCCACAATCAAGAGAGGTAATGGATTCTCTTTTATTTTGTTTGATTTGGTGTTGATCTTGGATTTTGGTTTTGAAGTATGGATTGGTATGAAATTTCTAGCCTTGTTGTGGTTTTTGTTGTTATGTTGATTCTTGCTATATGCTTTGATGGTTGTTGTTGAGAAGAGACATGATCATAATATAAGGATATTTTTATGGTGTATAGTTGGCCTAATGTATGTTTTGGAAATCTTGTTGAATCTTTTGATTGATAAACATGCTTATGAAAGTGGGCATATGATTTTGATGTATTATAGATCAAAGCATGCTAGGATTTTATAAGTTTTGTGCTTATGTTTTTGGAAACCTAGGGTTCTTATGTATAGTACAAATGTTGTTTTATGCGTGTTCACTGTTTTAAAAAGAAAATAGAAACATGTTAGGATTTCTTATCTTTTTGCATGTTGTTTTAATTCTCTTCCTATCTTGTGGTTATTTGTGATCTTAGGAGCATGCTAGGTTTTGCTTTTGGTTTTGGAAACAATAAGGGTTAGGAATATGCTATAGGTTTCGGCCTAGCATATTAAAATGCATAAAGTATAGAACCATGTTAAGTTAATTTGTTAAATTATTGTAAAGGATTTTAAGTATTTGATAGTATTCTAGGTGGATTTATGCTTGCGGAATTTCGCTAACGCTCAATTGGTAATTTATGAATTAATTAGAACAAAGCAAGCTATGACTTAAAATGCATGTTTTAAAACCAAGACAAGAAACAAAAAAGTGATTTTCATAAGTTAATTAAGTATTTTCTTCAATCAAATGCATTCAGTTTTTTTTTAATAAAGTTGTGAAAGAAACTATACACTTTATATGCTTACAAATTTGATTATTTAAAAATTTATTTAATAAAATGCTTGCTGGAATTTTCGGTTTATTAGAAGAAAATATCGTTTAAATCAAATAAGTAAAGCATGTGTTCAAATAAAGTGAACCGTAGACTATGCATATGGTAAATATAATTTTTCACACTTTAAATATGCATTTTCTCATTTATATTTATCCAAAATTTTTTAATTAAGTAAAACTATTTTCTAAAGGTGGCCAAGGAATTCATTTAATAATTATAAGTAATTACAAATTTTTGTCACATTCTCTTAATTGTTATTAAATAATATATGAGATTATTATTTATGCAAATTAAAGCTAAAGGGATTATTTTTTATTTTTGTAAATTGAATGTTTGTCATAAAATTATGAATGGAAAATGTATGATTTAAAGGAATAATGTAGTATTAACTAAAGTGGCAAATTATTTATGCTTGCTGAATTTTTAAGAAAATGGCAATGAAATGAACAAGTAGAATTTATCGACTTTAAATGCTACACTCTCACGTATGCATGTTACATGCAAGTGTATTTTTATGTTCAAACATACGTCTATTATTCAAATGTATGATTTTTGTTTTGTAGCCATGAATCATTAATTGGCAGAATTGACATTATTCATTTACGAATCTATGTGACGTTGTTGTATGAATAGAGTGATGGTGCAACTTGTGTCACGTGTGCATGACCTATGCACACGTGGGGTATATATGTCGGGCAAGTATAATCTTACATGATTTTAAGATGATATATGTAACATCCTAAATTATAGCTTTAATTATAGAAAATAAAGATGGTTAAAAATAAACGTACTAAATCATAAAAAATGTTGTCTTATTTATTTATAATTTAAAATAAACATAACCAAGGTTTAAGAAAAATAAATAATAATCTTTACAATAAAATTAAATTAAAACTAGGCAACATTTAGTCATAAAGTTCATAATTTCCCAAGAAAATAACACTCGGCTACACAGCCCCCACATATTCACACCAGTCTTGCTATTGGGAATCCGATCGCCAACAGTCATCTAAGGTTAACTTATTCTGCAAAAATAAAAGAAAGAAATGAGCTTCTAAGCCCAGTAAGGAAAATACACAACAATTCTTACAGAAATCAATCATAAACTCACAACGAATAATTTCACATGCAATACTATATTCATAATAGAAACCAATGCCATAATCTATCCTATATCAGCGTCATACTAAAAATCACACATATACCTATATCATAAATTATGTCCTGCGGTCATAACATTATTCATAAACACATCATAAATAACAAATCATATAATCACATAGTCATAACAATCATACCATCAGTTCATACAAGAGTTCATAACAACATTAATTTATACTAATCTTACAAGATCAAAACATATCCTAAGTCAAAGGTCATAGTCATAGGTCATAATCATAAATCATAAGTCATAATAACAAGACAGATATAATAAAAAGATAAGTGTTTGTACAAGGTGGCAATTAAGCCCTGGACATAAGTACATCATACGCAGGACATCAACTTAGGTTTGTCATAAAATTTTGGCATCCAAGCCTACCAGACATAAGTCCGTCATATATCATTGGACACCTTAGGTCCAGCTACACTTACCCATTTATTGTACCTGAAATGTTAGGTCATACAAAACATGAACTAGGTCATAAACTATACTACCTAATTTTCCTTACCTTGAGTGTGGTGCACAGAAACTATACTTGAGTCCTTTATATGCTAATCCTGCTTAAAAACCCTATTTCATAAACATAATACCATTATTAAAACATAAACTAATAGATCTAAAACTCAAACACAATCAAAACTTAACTTATACCTCAACCTTGTTCTTGAAGAAAAACCTTAGAACCTTAAATGCTTGCTTGTAGGGTTTTGACAATAAGAAAGATAACCTTGGTCGTGTGGCCTCTTTGGGTACTAGGGTTTCAAAGATATGAAAAGATGATGATGATGATGATTTTGGACTTAGGGTTTGTGTTTTTATGGTGGTACACGACAAAAATAGAGAGAGAGTGTGTGTGCTTGAGGGTCTCAAGAAGTGCAAGAGTGAATAAAAATAATGAGAAGGAATAGACTCTATTTATAGGCTCTCAAAAATCCTAATTTCATTCTAACTATAATCCAAATTTAAATTTAAATAAAATAGAATCCTAACTTCTACAGAAAATATCTCTAAATTATCTTATTAATATTTTTATTAAATAATTGAGGAATAATCTAACATCAAACTACCTAGGAAAAATATCTCAACATCTAACTACCTAAATCTCGTAACTCTGGACTTAGCTGTAGTAAAATCAACATAACTGAAGCTGTAAGAGTTTGATTTAAAAAATATTTATGTTGCTATAAAGCTAATTCAATTATCTACAACTTTTTAGAAATACTATTTTTCCAAAATCATAATATAAATAGTTCAAAAATGGGCCCGAAGTTACAGTACCCTAAAGTTACAAAAATTTTATTTAATTATCTAAATAACAACCTAATCCACAAATACACTAACTAACCATAAAATAACAAACTCTAATTCTCTAGCCTGATTTTGAATTTACAAAGCCCAAAATCTTATTGTACTTTAGGGCTTTATGTAGACTCAATCCATAACAATTCTTAATAATACCATAATTAATTTATTCCTACACAATCACCCATTTTCCTACAAACAAGGCTACTAATACCATAAATCTATACTATGCTATAATAATTATAACCACTAAATATTAAAAAAAAAAACTAAACATTATTCTATCACCACAACTCAAGTTAAATTTATTATATAAAATAAAGACAACCTATAATCACATAAATAAAGAGGTCTAAGAGAAAGATAACATCGGTTACTACATTATAGGCTCATTGTGAAGTACCTGCACTTTATATTTGCTTAGACTTGAGGTAAGAAAGTTAGGTAGAATTTATATGAATTATGCTGTGAAAAGTATACACTGATATGATTGCAAGAATTTTGGTGTTATGGAAAGTATGAGCTATGGTAAGCTAAAGTGTTATGAAAAGTACAAATTATTTTGTTATGATATGAGTTGTGTATGTCTGCTTGTAAGTTGTATGAAAAGCAGTAGGTTGTTAGCGTGTTGAACGCGACACAATAAATAAGTTACTAAGAATATGACATAACTCATGGGGTAGACGCGCCAAGGTTATTCAAGGACCTGAGATCCTGTTTACCTCATAGAGGAGGTCTTGCCAATTTATCCTTTTGCTAGTTACCTCATGATATGACATGGACAATAGGGGTGTCATGATCACATGATGTATGAATATGAATATGATTATGATTATGATTATGAATATGAATTCTTACGGGTATGATATATGAGTATGAATATAATATAGTTACGATATGTATTGCCATGAGTTTACGATACAAATTTAGTATTCTTGTGTTTTTTTAATATTGTTGCATTTGTTTGTACTTTCTTATTGGGTTTTTAGCTCACCCCCTTACTTTCTTCCTTTCAAGTAGGCAATAGGGTTTCTCCTTGGCATGCACAGTAATGTGGGAGATTCCAACGTCTAGGCATGTGTGACACGAGGTGTCACATGAACGAATAACAATCAAGACGAGCGCCAAGAATAATTAAGAACTTATGTTATGGTTTATGTTTCAAACTACGTCAGTGTGACTTATTATTTTATTTTATTTCCAAATACTGCATAAAGACATAACATTTTTATTTCAAACTATTGGGCCCAAATTGCATGATTTATCAAGACTCCACTGAACTTTTCCTTAAAATTGTATTTTTTTAATACATGTGAGTTGAGCGACCTTTTTATAAAAATCATTTAGGGCCCTCTCTTTACATCCATAAAAATGGAGAATCCTCTTAGTCAAATATCAAAATAATGGAGAATCACGAGGTTACCTAAAGTTCAATATTATCATTAATTATTAATTGTATTTATGCTAGTTACTTGATTTTCCTATATCATATCTCTATGTATAAATTGAGGTTCCTCCCCCATTGAAATAATACACAAGAGTTTTAATCTCTCTTTACATCTCTCTATTACTCTGTTTATTTATTTTCTTTATACTTATAGGGTAAATACTCATTTAGTACCCTGTGTTTTATCGAAATACATACTTGGTACCCTATGTTTTCAATAATATTCATCTGGTACCCTGTAATTTGAAATCCTACATATTTGGTACCCCGGACTTAAATTTTATCAATATAACCAAATTGTCCTCAATTACATGAGTTTCAAATTCAAATCTAATTAGTTAGTTACATATAACTGATGACAGTTTGGTCATATTGATAAAATGTTATTGTTCAAATTTGAGTCCATGGTACTAAATACGTACAATTCTAAATTAGAGGGTACCAAGTATGTATTTCGATAAAACACATGATACCAAATGAGTATTTACCCTACATTATATTTCAGTTATCTTAATAGTTTTATGACAAATTACAAAATAACCATTTTAATTTCCAGTTTCAGTCAAGAGAGTTACAATAACATGCATCCTTTCAAAAAACAAATTAGACCATGATATTCGAACTTCTTATTCTTGAAAGAGAGCCAATGAGAATTGATGCACAAAACTTTTAGTCTTGCTTCTAGTCTCAGTTGAGGTATTTTATTTTATATATATATATATATTTCATGAAAATAAATAAATTGGAGGAGATGAAGACACTCTTTCTCTCATTCTGGTTGATTCTCAAAATTATAGATTAGAAGAAAAATCAAATCCCTAGAAGGCTAAAATTAAAATTGAAATAAAATTACAAGTATACAACCATGTGATGAGCTCAATTATCCAACTTATTGAAAAAATCTCAAATTTATTGTATTTTCAAACAACCAAATCACCTCGTTCATCAACTTAACTCAAACAATAGTATAGTTATTTGTTGGGTATGTGATGAATTGAAGGCACGCAGTTTTAAATCTTCTAAATTAAAGATAATGCTAACAAAATGTAAATTACCCATAATATATAACAAAACCTAATGTATATTGAGAGGAAAAAAAAGAATTGTAATTGCACAAACATGACAAAGATCAAATATCAATACTCATATATATTATAAATTAAAAGGAAAAGAAAAAAAAAATAGTTTCATTGATTTATTGTTGTCACTATTGACGGTAGAACAATTGTTTTTTGGAATGGAGAATATCAGTTTGGCCCTTGTGTTTTGGTCGAATACTCGATCAACCCATGTATTTTGTTAAATGACAAATCAGATCCCGTATTTTGTAAAATTGAACAAAATAGTACTCGGAACCCGATTTTAGTCAACCAATTTTTAAATATGACCGAAATTCCCTCGGGTTTTATTAATTAATGACTTAATAATAGATTTTCATATAAAAATAAATTTAATTTAATTTAAAATTATATTATATTATATTAATTAAATAATATAAAAAACATTAATATTTTTAATTTAATTAAAAAAAATTAAAACCTATAAAAAAAGCTAAAACAAAAATTAAACAAAGTAAAAAACAAAAACTAAATCAAACAAAACCAAAATTATCAATCTTTCATCTTCTCATTATCACAACCAAATATGAATACAAAAAACACAAAATTTCATATTAAAAAAACCCAGATATATCAATGTTCACATCTCTCATCACAACCAAATCACAACACAAAAGACTCAAAATCTCATGTCTCAGATATGATTTTACCAAAATAATTTAAAAAATTCAAAACTTAGATCTCTTTGAGCAAGTTGAGGTGAAGATGTTCATGTTCTTTGTTTATGTTCAATGAACTCAGCTAAGATTCATAAACCAAATGAGATTCAAAAACTCAGATGCAACAACAATCTATTCAACCAAAAGAAAAAAGAAAAAAAATTGAACACTCAAAAACTCAGATCTTCTAGCCTCTAGCTTCAACTACTAAGAACGAAACCCAAATTTGCCATTACCTAGCCTCCTCCTCCCCATCACCATGATCTTCTTCTTTCTCTCGCTTGTTTCCATCGTTCTGAATCTCCTCCAACACTACAATTTTGCCTTCATGGGGGAGTAGTTGACGAAGCGGATCCAGATATGGATGTTGGAGAAGATCTTGACCTTCGATCGGCTTGGTTGGATCAGGAGAAGAACTCAAGTAAAGTGTTGTGCTCACGCCTCAACAACGAGGCATCCATGGTGAAATCCCTCGTGGCAGATCGGGTCTCACTCCTAGTCCAAGCCACCTCAACAGTGACGATCGCCATGGTGATGGGTCTCATTGTGGCGTGGAAGCTGGCTCTGGTCATGATCATCGTCCAAGAGGCGCTAAGGAAAAAATCGTGGATGGATGGATTCGAAATCGATTCTGCTCAGTGCTTGACGTTCATGTCGTGGGCATTGGATTTCTGGCCATTGGGTTCTACTCAAAAGAATAATGAGGAGGGAGGAGACTTTTGGGAAAGTTGGTTTTAATTATTTTTAAGTTTTAATGAATATAGTTTTTAAATAAAATAATTTTTCTTATTTTTATTTGTTTTTAAAATTCATTAATTAAAAAATTTGAGGGTATTTTAGTCATATTTAAAAATTAGTTGACCAAAATCAGGCTCAAGGTACTATTTTGTTCATTTTTACAAAATACATGGTCTGAATTGTCATTTAACAAAATACAAGAGTCGATCAAATATTTGGCCAAAACACAGAACCAAAATAGTATTTTCCCTCTTAAGAAAGAAGAAAGCAAAATGCTTTTTTCTTTTTCTTTTTCCATTTAAAAAAAAAAAAAGAAATAAACAGCAAGGCAAATAATGTGTGTCATTGTCAATAGATGACACATGTCTCGGGATAAAGATTCAATCGGGCTAAATAGCAAGGCCCAATTTACATTATTTCCTTTTTGTAACTCTAGTATACAAAGTTATTTTAATGCTTTTAAGCTTACATTTCAATAAAGAAAAGAATATTTTGTAGTTGTTTTAACTATTTTTATGTTAATTTGAGTTTTTTATTGTTAAGTGTTGTACCCTAAAATTTGAGCTAAATATAAATTAGCTTCTAGTACATAATTTTAGATTGGGTATCCAATGAAAAGTTAAATAACAACAAAATATTAATTTGTCAACACTTCGTGAAATGGAAGATGAATTGAGAGAATCTATGAACTGGTAGGGGAATGATAATCCAAATCAATATACTACTAAGTCTGATTCAATTATTAAGCTCGACCCTCGAAAAAAGAATGGCATAACTCATATTCACTCAAGAGATCGCCTCGAGATTCATCTTGAGGTCGATGCCAAGTTGAATAAGTGTGTCCCTCAGATATTTACATTAAATGTAGAGTCTGTAAAAATGTCTCATATCTCATAGATAATTAGAAAAATACCACTTAAAAGATAAATTCAGTGGGGCCTTGATAAAACATGCAAGTTTGGGCCCAATAGTTTAAAATAAAAATAAAGTGTTCATATGCAATGTTTAAAGAAAATAAAAAGGTTTAAGTCCCATTAGCATATTTAAAAATAAAATCCATAACATAGTTCTTTAAAACTCGACGCTTATGTTGATCGTTTATTCGTTCATAGGAAACTCCCCACACCATACACACCCAAACGTTAGAACTCTCCACATCACAATGCGTGCCAGAGAGAAATCATATTTATTATCTGAAAGGGGGAAAGTAAGGGGGTGAGCTAAAAGCTCAGTAAGGAAGTACAACAAAATCAATGATAAGACAAGAAAGACATGTATAAAATAACAACACAATTCATACCATCATCATACTCATATCTCATAATCAAAATGAAACATAGTCATACATCACATTTATTCAACATAAGCATACTCTTTGTGATCATGGAACCTCTGTTAACTGGGCTGGTAAAACCTCCTCCATGAGGTAAACAGGATCTCAGGTCCTTGAATAACCTCGGCACGTCCGCCCTCTAGTTACGCCATATCCTTAGAAACTCCTTTGTTGTGTTGCGTTAAGCACGCTAGCAACCATCTCTTTTCATTCATCATACAAACACGTGTAATCCATTTCACATCAAAACAAAAGAAATACATGTTGCATCACACTTGTCATAACATTTCAAGATAGAATTACATTTTCCATATCACATGGTTTGTCATAAAAAAAAAAAAACGTAGCACATTATTCCTTGTAACATACAAGAGTTACCATTTCATAGCATAAACATCGAAATTCTATCTAACTTCCTTACCTCAGGTTTGAGCAAAGCAAAAATCAGAAAAACTTCACAACGAGCCTATAATCATAACCAAACGTCGTCTCTTAAAACCACGTAAAAATACTCATGCCCAACACATATACCCCATGTGTGCATGGTCCATGCACATGTGGTACAAGTTGCCCAATAATTTCATACATACACATTTTCACATAAAATCATAAAAGAATAATGTTGATTCTACCTATTAACCCTTCATGGTCACAAAGTAAAAGTCATGTGTTTGAACAATAGGCATATATTTGAATGTAAAAATGCATTTGCATGCAACATGCATACATGGGAGCGTTCTTAAAATTTAACGTTTTAAAATGATACTTCCTACATGCTTATTTCTAGCCTCTTCAAACAAAATTTAGTAACATAATTCAATTACCATTATTTGTTTCTTTAAATCCCAATATTTGTTAAACAAATTTTAATACATCATATTTACTTTATAAAATAATCCATTTAAGCATTTTCTAATTTCTCATAAAATAATAATTCTATTTATTATTTAAATAGCATAAAAATGTTACAAAATTTGTAGCTATTTAGAAATACTTAATAAATTTATTGTTTCCTTTGGAAAATAACTTTACTAATCTAAAAAAAAAACTAAATGTGAAAATTTATAAATAAAGTGTGGAAAATCACATTTTCATATATATTGTTTAAGACTTAAATTATTGAGGTGTATGACTTATTTATCTTAATTAAAATAATTGTTTTATCTTAATAACCCAAAGTTTTAGCAATTATTATTTTGTTTAAAAATCACAAATGAATTTAAACCATAATCTTTTTCACATTTTAAATAAAAAAAATAGCACATAAATAATAATGTGAAAAATACATTTGACATTTTTAAAATACCACATTTATCATATACATAGCTTAGGGTTTAATTTATTTGATGCACTAACTTTATTTATCTCATTTAAAAGATTATTCTTATTTTTAATCCAAAAATTCCAGCAACTATTTATTCAATCAAATTACAAACTTGGATTAAAACTATATTTTCATTTCACAAAATTCACAAAAATCTGCATATATTATTTTGACAAAAACACCATTAACATGTGAAAAAAAAAACGTACCACTTTATTTACTTAAAATTAAATACCACTTGAGGCATCACATGAGTATTTCAAAACATTATTGCACCATTATCATCACAAAACAGCAAGCATAAATAAAAGAAAACCACCTTTAATCATTTCTTTAATATAACCCCTAACATGTTTCTATTATTCGAGTACTCCAAAAACAAAACTAACATATACCCATTCAAAATCTTACAAACTACCTATCATGTTTCAAAGATTACAATTGACATGAAAACATAATAATGAAAACAAGCATGCTTTGAACACCACCCCTAGGCTGAAACCCTCATAGTCCAAAATCAACAAATCTTTTCATGTTCTAAAAAAACACTCATCATCATATTAAGTAGATCAAAAACCAAAACCCTTGTCAACATTTAATCATACATAATATTTATTGAATAAATAATAATAAACATAATAATCACACAAACACATAACATTCAACCTCAAATATTCCTACATGCTTCCCAATAACAAGATCAACAAAGTCTCAACAACATCATCAATAACCATCTCCTAATCAAAACAAAAACCTTCCATCATCAACCTATACTGACCAAACCATTAACACCACAAAACCTTAACCAAGAATAGACTCATCCAATCAACATAGGTAGAGAAGTCCATTACTTTCCTTGGTAGAAATCAAGGACTCAAAATTCAGCCACCACTTGATTACCACTAGGGTTTCGAAACCCACACAAAGAAGAGAAGAAAACCAACAACAACCAAGAGAAAAAACTTAGCAAATCACAAGAAAAACAAATGAGGAGATGAACTAGAAAATCACAAATGCAAAACTCAAACACATACCCTAGGATTCAAAATCGTTTTCTCTTCTTCTTCTTCTTCTTCTTCTCCTTTCTCTTCTATCTTCCTTTCTTTCTCTCTATATTGCACGCACGCACGCACTCTCTCTGTCTGTCTGTCTCTCTCTCTTTCTCTCTCTCTCTCTCTCTCTCTCTCTCTCTCTCTCTCTCTCTCTCTCTCTCTCTCTCTCTCCATCTCTCCTCTAGCCATTAGTTTAAAGAGCCAAAATGGTTCTCTTCTTTCTTTCTTTCCTTTTTCCCTAACCCTAGAGACATTAGTCTAGCCTAGTGGGAATGAGAAAGTTTTCTCAAATCCAATCCTTTTCTCTATTTATTTTATTTGATTGTCTTAAATAAAGGAAATAAAGAATATAATAAGAATATGACAACTTCTTTTTCGCATTTTAACTATTATCACCAATTTAATTTATATAATTTCCAAACAAAATAGGAAAAGAAATTATCCCTTTCCCAGTCTACCTCACACGCCTCCCCCATTTCCTTTTCTTTTTATTTTATTTAATTTAATTTTTAATTCGTTAATTAAATACAAATAAAAAGGAAATAATGTGTAGGAAATACTATTGCATGCTCACCATGCAACCATGCACATGCACACACCCAATTGCTAAGGTGCATTTCTACTAACCATGCACATTGGTGCATTCAACCAAAACTCATTTTATTTACAAATTAAATTAATAAATAAAAAAAAAAACTAACAATTAAATTCACATAATTCCTACTAAACAATTCAAACAATCAAAATAATTTCTAACACTTAACAATTATTCATAAAACAAAGCACAAAATTAATAAATCTAAAAAAAAAATTGGTGCGCTACAACATGTAAACAACGCAATTTGATTGAACAAAATGATTTCTACTACTTTATTGATAATAATGGTTTCTACTACTTTATTGATAATGAATGAATTACATAAGAAATGTGGTTTTATAAGGGCATAAAACCCAACAAACTCCCACTTGCACTTTTAAAACAAAGGCGACATTTCTCTCAAACCCATTCCCTCTATATGCTTTAGAAAAGTTGTCTCTCCCAGTGTCTTTGTGAAGGGGTCCGCAAGATTTTCCTCAGATGCATTCTTCATGACCTTCACTTCTCCCCTTGCCACATATTCTTTGATGATGTGGTACTTCCTCTCTATATTCTTTGCTCTTTTGTGGCTCCAAGGTTCTTTAGAATTGGCTATCGCTCCATTGTTGTCACAATACAAAATGAGGGGTTTATCCATTTCTGGTATAACACCAAGATCTGTATAGAATTTCCACAGCCAGACTTTTTCCTTAGCTGCCTTAAAAGCAGCTATGTACTCAGCCTCTATTATCCAAAAAATAAGCATGAATGACATGGCAAACATTTAATACACGTGGCGGACATCTGGCAGAATTTGTGCTCGACTATCGACCAGAAAGACATCTATTGTTGCAACGTTCGATCTCTTCATACGACCAGCCTGGTCGTACGCATGCTATACGCGGAGAAGATCTTATGCAGTTATGATAGTATCCGAAATTATCTCCCATGATTTCCTGAGTATCCGATTATTTAGGAAACAATATCTGTAACAAATTAATGTAAATCCTCCTTGAGCCTATAAAGAAAGAAAGAGAGCTCAAGGGAAGGGGATCTTCTTCTTCTTTTTCGCTTTATGATCATTTGATATATTGTCTTGTTCTTCAGAGGTTTGTGAAACTCATTTAACCCTAGTTCTTTGATCACTCCTTTGAATTCTATATCAATAATAATTCGAGTGGACGTAGGTTATTACCAGATTCTGGGGCCGAACCACTATAAACTCTTGTGTTCTTTATTATTTCGTCATCACATTCTTTCCAACGTGTTTGTCCGCGTCAAGCAAATTTGACTCCGTGTCAGTTGGCCAAATTCTGGGTCAACATTCTGGTGCTTTCATTGAGAGCTTGATACATTATCGTTGAAAGATCAATGGCGAAAACTACCAAGAAAACTGGACAGGCGGTCGGCACTACACCATCTCACCCGCCTCCTCCTCCTCCAAACGTGGCTTAGGATGAGCCACATTTGGAATTTGATGAGGAAGAAATGGACTCTAAGACGCTGAAGAATACCCTAGGGGTATTGCAGGATGAACTAGCCAATCTGAGGGCTAGCCAGGAAAGTGCTGCCGAAATCATGGCGCGGCAGCAACAATAAATTGAACGGCAGCGCCTGGAGCTGAGTGAAAGACAAGCGGAGATGGACCGTCGCCAGAGGGAGGCCATGGCAGCCCTCAAGGCAGCCCTGCAACTGGCTAGGAATTAGGCTGCACCTGCCTCGTAGCCTGATCAACCTGCGAATGGGCCGCCCCACAAGGTTCCCAATCCTAGCCTGCCTATCCAACCCTCGTGCCCACAAAGGCCTAAGCAGCCACCGGCACCTCAGGAAGATGTCCCGCTGATGGACCCCGAGGCACAGCCTCTATCCCAAGCTGGTCATGTCAATCCCCCACAGCAGAGGCAGAATAGGGCCGGGCAGCCTCCTCGCAGTCCTAGACGCCACAGGGGTGACGAGCCAAACACTCCGAGCAGAGGACAGCGTCCACCTAGTAACAAGAGGAAATCAGAGTTAGGCTCTGCAGTCAGAGGCCCCCCACGCCATGATAATGCACGGGGACCTACCGACCAACGCAGGCCACCCTCTAACGCTCAAGAGGTTCCAGCCTGGGAAGGCAACCGAGGGAACAGTCGATCCCACCATAGCCAATCAAGATTCAGGGATGGCCATGGTTATAACGAGGCCGACTCAGGCTGAGGAAATGCTGGTCGGAGGAATGAAGAAAGAGGTGGAGGCAGAAGCCTGCCACCTCAGGATGACCAACCCGAAAGACGGGACGCTGGGGGGCAGCCCAGGCAAAATAACGTCTTCAAGCGGCTCGGAGCTAGCGAGCAGCGGAGGAGAGACAAGGATTTGAGAGATGTACTCAACGATCGCCGCGAGCGACACGACGAGTACGTCCCCCCAGCACCAGAGGCCACGACGATTCCTGGCGCCGTGCAGGCCCAGATAAATGCCCTCAACCAGGAAGTGCAGCAGCTGGTCGGGGGAAGAACATCTTATATCGACCACGATAGTAGAAAAGGCACTCCTTTCGTCCAGAGGATAGCTATGGCAAAAATTCCTAGCAAGTTTAAGATGCCTACGCTTCCGAACTTTGATGGGTATGGTGACCCGGTATCTCACATCAACAAGTTTGAGATACAAATGGAAATTCAGAAAGTGTCTGAAGACGCTCGGTGCATGATCTTCCCTGCAACACTTTCTGATGCCGCACAGGAGGGGTTTTTCAAATTCCCTCCTGCAAGTATAGTTCCTGGGAAATGTTCGTAAAGGAGTTTTATAGACAGTTCTATGCGGGTCGTGTGCACCTGACTGAGGCAAACCAGCTGGTTGAAATACGCCAGCAAGATGGAGAGCCACTGAAAGACTACGTCCAGCGCTTTATGCGAGCAGCGGCTGGGGCGAAAATAGTGGGAGACGAGGGCAAGATGATGGCCATAACCACAGGGGTTAAGCGCCCACGCCTCTCTGGGACAGCCTCAGAAAACATGGGGTCAGATTTACCCAGGAATTTTTTGATCGAGCTGATCGATATATCAAGCTCAAATATGCCATTGCAAACGAAGGAAAACCCCCAGGCAAGGACAAGGGGACTGCTGAGCCTGCCAAAGCCGCCAATGGGTCCAAGCCCAATGGCAACGGCAAAGGCAACGGGAACGGCAACAACAATGGAAAAAATGGGGGGAAACGGCCACACAATGAGCCTTCCACGTCTAACAATAAACGATCCAAGGGTAATCGTTATGAACCTCGGTTCACTAACTATACTGCCCTTATTGAGTCTCGGGGAGAGGTTTATCAGGCCACGAGTTCCAGTGTGCCTTATAAGAAACCTGCTCCCATTCGAAAGGATATTTCGAGAAGAGACACTACCAAGTTCTGTCATTATCACAATGACTACGGACATGATACCAATGAATGCAACTAGCTGAAGGATGAGATCGAGTTCCTTATTAGACAAGGACACTTGAGAAGATATATACGGGCCTTGGGAAATTCCCAATGAGAAGCTCCAAGTGGCAACGAGCAAGTGCCCACACGCCAACGCTCGCTACCTTTGCAGCCTGTCCCGTGACTGGCACATTGTTAACCATCTGCGGAGGCCCGCACCTCGCGGGAAACAGCGGAAAGGCCAGAGAACGATATGCTCGGACTCTGCGCCACAACCAGGACATCGAGATGATGACTGTGGATGACCGCGCGCTGAAAAAGGCTCGGTCAGAAGAAGGAGAAATAACCTTCTCTGATAGCGATGCCCAACATGTCCGGTTCCCACATTCCGATCCGCTGGTCGTGGATATCCAAATGGCCAATATGATGGTGAAGAGAGTGCTAGTTGATACAGGAAGTTCTGTGAACATCCTGTATAAGTTTACACTGGAACGCATGAAGTTGTCCGTTAAGGACCCGGAGCCCTGCAACCAAACAATATACGGCTTCTCTGGTGAGGGACTCGCCCCCGCAGGGTCAATCAGACTACTAGTAACAGCAGGTACAGCGCCTGCTACCAGGACATTACTCGCTACTTTCATAGTAGTCGATTGTCCTTCTGCGTACAATGTCGTCATTGGGAGGCCTATACTGATTGATCTATGGGCCGTTACCTCTATATGGCACTTAGCCATGAAATTCCCGACAGACGCAGAGGTAGGACGCGTGTTGGGAAACCAGAGGGAGGCCAGGGAGTGCTACAATGCCTCAGTCATGAAGGCGAAGAAGGGAACGTTAAAGAGCACTCCCCCAGATAGGTTGCAGATGGAAATTGATACACAAGCCCAATCCGGTGATGAAGTCACCAGATAGGGTGTTGCCCAAAGTGAGGATAGAGATTTAGATCCTCGCTTTGGGGATTTTGAAGAAAATGTTGGACTCGTCGAGGACCTAGAAGAGGTCCAACTTGACGAGAAAGACCCGACCAAAGTCGTGAAGGTCAGGAAGAACTTAGAGCCAACCACGAAGCATGCACTGGTGGAGTTTTTGCGGAAAAACCAGGAAGTCTTTGCCTGGTCGCATAAAGACATGGCTGGGATAGATCCTGCAATTATCAGCCATGTCCTGAACATAGACAAGAGTTTTCCACCCGTGCAACAGAAGAGAAGTGTAGAGTCCAAGAACTTTACTTAGCTAATTGTCAGTAGTATTATAGTATATTTAGTGTTATCCTTGTTACTCTGGATTTTTGGTTCAGACCGGGAGTTATTTGGACACTCATAGTAGTACTTATAGATTTTCTAAGTTTAACCTATAGTTTAAGAATATTAAGTATAACCTAAGGTTTGATTAATGTGACTGATATTAAGGATTATATTATTATATTATAAGGTTTAGACATCAACCAATAGGATTTTAAGCACATGTTTTGAATGGTAATTAAGGATTAAGTATTTTTGAGGATTAAATTAAATAAGGGTAAAGTTTGAATGTTATAGGGTCAGTCAGTAGCTTTGAGTACGTTGAGGGCTTAGTCAAGGCTGTTTACTCCATTCAAACTTAGCTAAAAATATGTAAATTCGTGTTTAAATATTCAGCGTATGCCGATATATCGCAGCTATAGGGAGCGATATATCGCAGGACGTAGATACGGAAAACACGAATCGATGCACCGTCGCCTCGGGAACAAAGGTCCAGGCGATATATCGCCTATGGGGGGCGATATATCGCCTCCACCAACATGTTTTCAAATACTTTTGAATTCTTTTCCTTTCAGCCATTCAAACTCCTTCAACAGTCCAGCATCTTCTGAACGAGTCTTCAGCCTCTGCTGAACGATTATTCAAATGATTTTCACCTAAAAAGCAATTATTTTTATTCAAGTAAAATCAAGATATTTTCATTCCCAAACTCTATAAATAGGACCTAGTACCCAGCCATTATTCACCATTTGCTCTAAGTTCAGAAGCTGCTAGTGTTAAGTGAGTGTGAGAGTGTAAACACTTGGTTTGGGGAAAAACTATAAGCTTAAACATCATAAGCTTATCAAACACTTTGGGAAGTGAGTTCTATAGTATTTCGGTGAAGGTTAGATTGATCTTGCAATCTTTGAGGTAAACCCAAAACTCTAGTTCCTTTCTGTATTTTATGTTATTTTCCTTTCTCAAAACCTTCTACTCAGTCCCCTAACCTTATTCTTATTTTGGTTAGGGAATCCAAGCTCTTAAGCATATAAGTCGGTGAGTATGTTTTTATGGTTTAGTCTTTCCATCTCCTTCATTTCATCTCCTTTCTTAGACTCACTCTTTCTTATGGTTTTAGGAGTGTTCCAAAAGTCCCAACTCAGTCCATAATCCCGGTAACTTTGGTAAGGAAAATAGGCTAGAATCAACATGTTATGTGCTTATGTTATCTATATGTTTTATGTAATTAAAAGTGTTATGATATGTATATGTGTATGTTTGTAGGCTTGGGCATATGACCCATATGACTAACAAGACCCCAAATGGGTTATGGGCATATGACCTACTTAGCTAGTAGGACCCCACTAATCCCATGGGCATATGCTTGTTTAGTCTATGGGACCCCAAGTAATAATGGCCATTATAATAAGTGTATGTTATATGTGTTATGTTAAGTCTTTATGTTTTCTTATGAAATTATGTATATGACTTTGTGTTAGATTTTCCTTACTGGGCATTAGGCTCACTCCTTTCTGTTTATGTGCAGGAAAATAAGCTTAGAGGCGGTAAGATTCGTGGCGCTTGGAGGATGTGTATCGATGGTGAATGGAGTCCAGGGGCCGAGCGTTATTCGATTCGAGGATGTAGTCTCCTTTTAAATTTTTATGATTTTATGTGTATTTTCCGCACCAAATATGTAATGTCTTTTATTTTTAAATCATCTTTTGTTTTAAAAACAATGGGATCCCATAATCCTTCTTAGTATTCTGTTTGTTTGTAAATAACTCTCATTTTGCAAGTTATTCAATAAATTATGGTATTTTCGTAAAAATGTAAGTTTTATGTATAGTTTCGTTAATGGTCCAAATAGTCTAGATTAGTGGGTCATTACAGTTGGTATCAGAGCAAACGGTTCCTTCGCATGAAGTTCTCCTCGATACACATGCTCAAAGCTCCGAATCGGACCGCCAAGTAAGTATTTAAGTTACAAGTTACAAGTTACTTTGTCTATGTGTATAGCTAACAACTTTAGTGTTTGTGTTTCAGTTAAGAATGAACGGAGCCTTAACCTACCAAGATATTCGAGCCATTAAGGCCTAAAAAAGAATAAGGGAGCCAAGAAACACCGTAGGAGCCCTAGAAAGGATTACTCGAAGGTTGCTTTTGTTTCACCAAGCAATAGGTGGCCTTCAAGAGGCTAAACAAATAATGTTAAGATCAACAGAACAATATGTATTAGTAATTAGGTTGTTTAAGGATTTTCATTCTGTAATAGCAGCCTTAGAAGAAATATGGGAAGAAATGCGTGAGGAGGATGAATTGCCTTTAGCCATGAGATACTATTTCCTCTTAGTTAGGTTTACCGCGAAATTTGAGTTTCAGTTCACAAATGAGCAAAAGAATAGGATTCTCACCAACCTTCCTGTAGGACGTTTTGATGCTCATGACAATGATGATTATGAACAAATAGATGATGATATGCTAGATGACGGATCGGATGTAGAAGATCCCGATTTTTAGATTAGAAGTTTTTTTTAAATGTTTGTTTTATTTACCTTTTTGATTGTAATAAGTGAAATGTTTTCCAAATGAATAAACATGCTATTTGAATATCATGTGTGAGTTTGATTTTTTTCACAATCATAATAAATACTAAATAAAATGAATAATGGCTGAGTTCGGTGAGGGTGGATACGAATCAATGAACCTGGTTTCCTTATTGAGAGTTAGGGGGCCATAGTAGTGGGAACGATTTTACTGATCCCAGCCCTCCCTTAATATGGTTAACTTTGGAACAAAGATAAGTTTCGAGCCTGAGAATTAAGTCATATAGGATGATTAGAAACACACTTAGAAAATAAAGATGACTTGTTTTTCTAAGTATAGAAACCCGCTCTAATAATAAATAAAGACCTATATAATTTTTCATAAGAAGTCATAATAAATAGGTCCGAGATATGTTTGTTTAGAATAAGTTTTTGCCTTAGAGCCTATTAGGAAAAGTTCTAACATGTTTCTTTCAACTGTTAGAACTCTGCTACGATGTCTCTCCGAAGATCCGCACGCACCAACGGAAATGCCGCCAATGATGTTCCAGCGACCAATGCGGTCCCTACCGTTCGCCGAAGGAGAGTACGTGTTACTGCTCGCCGCAACGCACCGGCACAGCCAGCTGACAACACTGCAGAGATTGCCAGACTGCGACAGCAAGTCGAGGAACTTCTGCAACAACAGCGCCAACAGGCTCAATCTCAGCCTCAGCCTCCGCCACAGCCGCAGCCAATGGCCCCAGCACCCCAACAAATTGGTCCGTATGGGGGATGGCCTATGACGAACTACGCTCCTTATCCTGTACAGCACATGGAGCCAGTGTACGAAAGGTTTCGCAAGCAGCACGCTCCGAACTTCGAAGGGATTACGGACCCATTTGAAGCAGAAGAATGGCTAAGGAATGTGGAGCCGATCCTAGCCCACATGAACCTCAATAATGCTGACCGCATATCCTGCGTCTCATCTTTACTCAAGAAAGATGCCGGGATATGGTGGGATTTGGTCCAGCAATCCCACGATGCTGCCACTATGACGTGGACCCGATTTGTGGAGCTCTTCCATAAAAAGTACTACAATTCAGTGGTACTTGCTACGAGAGTTGAGGAGTTCACCAATCTGAAGCAAGGGAATTTAACAGTGGCAGAATATGCTCGTCAGTTCGACCGCTTAGCAAAGTTCGCAGCAGAGTTGGTTCCAACCGACTATCTAAGGGTGAACAAGTTTGTTAGAGGACTCCGACCAAAGATCGAGATGGGGGTGAAGCTAGCAAACCCGGGAAACACTTCATATGCCGACGTTCTTGAGACGGCAATTGAAGTAGAAAGGTTGCAGGCCAACGTGAGCAAAGAAGAAGCCAGCAAGCCTGAACCCAGACAGCAGAGCCAACCTCAGGCAAGTCGGAACAACAATCAGTCTAGCAATAGCGGCAACAATCAGTCCAACAACAACGGTAACGGACAGAAGAGAAGGCATCCTGACAACAAGCAAGCCGACAACAATAAAAGGGCACGACCAAATAATGGGGGAAATAGGTCGGGCTACGTGGAATATCCGCCATGTGCCAAATGTTAGAAGAAGCATCCTGGAGAATGCCGCGCCAACACCAAGGAGTGTTTCAACTGTGGTCAAGAAGGGCATCGTAAAAGAGATTGTCCTCAGCAAAAGCCAGAAGGGAAGAAGGACGAAAAGATGGTTCCTGCTCGGGTTTTTGCTTTAACCCAAGGAGAGGCGGATGCTAGCAACAAGGTGGTCACAGGTCAGGTTTCCATCCTCAATAAATTATGTCATGTATTATTTGATTCGGGAGCCACTCATTCGTATATTTCGTTAGGAATGATAGATAAACTAGACAAACCTAGTGAAAGATTTAGAACTAGGTTTGCAACCGAGTTGCCTTCGGGCAAAGTAGTTCTATCATCGCGAATTGTACGAGGCGTACCAATCAAGATTGAGGACAAGGAACTAGAAGGAGACCTGATAGAGCTGATGATCAAAGACTTCGACGTCATACTAGGCATGGATTGGCTAGCACGGCATGGCGCAACGATCGACTGTAGACGCAAGAAGGTGGTGTTCGAGACTCCTGACGGCCAGAAACTGTGCTTCATGGGACAAGCTGCAGGACTACGCACACCGTTAGTGTCATCTCTCAAAGCTCAGAGAATGATGGAGAAAGGATGCCAAGCATTCTTAGCCAACATCACGAATGTGGAGAAGGAGACATCACTCAAAGTTGGAGATGTTCGAGTCATACAAGAATTTCCAGAAGTTTTCCCCGATGACTTGCCAGGGTTGCCGCCAAATCGAGAAATAGACTTCACGATAGAATTAGTACCAGGCACCGAGCCTATCTCTAAGGCACCATACCGGATGGCACCTACGGAACTCAAGGAGTTAAAGACACAGCTACAAGAACTCCTAGACTTGGGTTTCATTAGGCCAAGCCATTCACCATGGGGAGCTCCAGTACTATTCGTGAAGAAGAAGGACGGAAGTATGCGCATGTGCATAGACTACCGTGAGCTGAATAAAGTAACAATTAAGAACAAATACCCGCTACCTCGGATTGATGATTTGTTTGATCAACTCCGAGGCGCAACTGTATTTTCTAAGATCGATCTACGGTCCGGGTATCATCAGCTCAAGGTAAAGGGAGAAGATATCCCTAAGACAGCCTTTAGGACTCGTTATGGACATTACAAGTTCTTGGTTATGTCTTTTGGTCTTACTAACGCGCCAGCCGCGTTTATGGACTTAATGAATAGGGTCTTCAAGGACTACTTGGATAAATTCGTCGTTGTGTTCATCGACGACATTTTAATTTACTCCAAGGATGAAGTGGAGCACGAGGAACACTTGAGGATGATTTTGACGCGATTGAAGGAGCACCAACTCTACGCGAAGTTCAAGAAATGCGAGTTTTGGCTCTCACAAGTGGCGTTCCTCGGGCACATCATATCGAAAGACGGAGTTGCTGTGGATCCATCGAAGGTAGAGGCCGTGAAGGATTGGCCTAGACCAAAGAACGCGTCGGAAGTAAGAAGCTTCTTAGGGCTAGCAGGTTACTATAGAATGTTTGTAGAGGGCTTTTCTAAAATAGCCACTCCACTTACCAACCTGACCCGGAAGCAACAAAAGTTTAACTGGAATGATAAGTGTGAGGAAAGCTTCCAGTTGCTTAAGGATAAGCTTTGCTCAACCCCAGTACTTAGTGTCCCAACACCCAACGACAAGTTCGTTGTCTACTGTGATGCATCAAAGTTAGGATTGGGATGCGTACTGATGCAAAATGACAAGGTGATAGCCTACGCCTCACGTCAGTTAAAGGAGTATGAACAACGCTATCCAACTCACGATATGGAGTTGGCAGCAGTGGTCTTTGCATTAAAAATCTGGCGCCATTATCTTTACGGAGAACGGTGCGAGATTTATACGGACCACAAAAGTTTAAAATACTTCTTTACTCAGAAGGAGCTGAACATGAGGCAGCGCCGGTGGTTGGAATTAGTAAAGGATTACGACTGCGAAATCCTATACCACCCGGGGAAGGCAAACGTAGTTTCCGATGCACTTAGCTGAAAAAGTTATGGGAACTTAGCAGCCTTATCCAGAATAGAAAAGCCACTACAACAGGAGCTTATCAGTGCCGGAATAGAAGTGGTTGTAGGCAAGCTGGCTAACTTGTCTATCCAATCGAATCTGCTAGAAGACATACGGAATGGTCAGAGACATGATGATTCGCTAGCAACGCACATGGATGCAGTCAGAGAAGGCAAGACTACAGATTTCTCAATATCCAGTCAATGTTTATTGAGATATAAGGATCGGGTATGCGTGCCAGACGATCAAAGTATTAAGAAGACGATCCTAGAAGAAGCGCACAGCACCCCATACTCGGTTCATCCAGGGTCTACCAAGATGACTCATGACATCAAGGCAGTCTATTGGTGGCCAGGGATGAAGAAGGACATAGCGGAGTATGTATCTAAGTGTGTGGTATGCCAGCAAGTGAAGGCGGAGCATCAGCGGCCTGCAGGATTATTGCAACCGCTTAGCATACCGGAATGGAAGTGGGACGATATAGCCATGGACTTCGTGACGGGTCTGCCAAGGACGAATAAGCAGCATGATTCTGCTTGGATAGTCATAGATAGACTAACCAAGTCGGCTCATTTTCTGCCTGTTAAGACTTCTTATACGGCAGACCAATATGCAGACATCTACATCCAAGAGATTGTACGATTGCATGGAATCCCCAAGACGATAGTATCAGATAGAGGATCAGTGTTTACGTCAAGATTTTGGAGAAGCTTACAGCAAGCCATGGGTACTAAGTTAAGTCTTAGTACAGCTTTCCATCCTCAGACAGATGGGCAGTCTGAGTGTACGATTCAGATTTTAGAGGATATGCTACGTGCATGTGTACTTGACTTTGGAGGATCGTGGAACAAGTACTTACCGCTGATCGAGTTCTCGTACAACAACAGCTACCAGTCGACGATCGAGATGGCACCTTATGAGTTGCTATATGGAAGAAGGTGCCGATCACCGTTGCACTGGGACGAGGTAGGAGAAAGGCAGCTTCTAGGGCCTGAAGCTGTTAGACAAGCACAAGAAGCAGTAACACTTATTAGACAGCGTATGCTTGCTGCTCAAAGCCGTCAGAAGAGCTATGCAGATACCAAGCGACGCGATGTGGAGTTCCAAGTTGGAGATCAAGTCTTCCTGAAGATATCTCCTATGAAGGGTGTCAAGCGGTTCAGGAAGAAAGGCAAGCTCAGTCCCCGATTCTTAGGTCCTTTTGAGATATTGGACAAAGTGGGACCAGTTGCGTATAGACTAGCCCTACCGCCAGCACTAGCCGATAGTCACAACGTCTTTCACATCTCGATGTTACGCAAGTATGTGTCAGACCCATCTCACGTCCTCAAGTACGATACCATAGCGCTCCAGAAAGACTTAAGTTACGAGGAACGACCGGTTAGCATCCTAGATAGGGGGATGAAGCAGTTACGGTCCAAGAGCTTTCCTATAGTCAAAGTCTTATGGAGTAATAGTTCTGAACGCGAGGCCACGTGGGAGTTGGAAGAAGACATGCAAGACCGGTATCCGGAGTTATTTGGTAAGTAAATTTCGAGGACGAAATTCTTTTTAGTAGGGGAGAATTGTAGAGTCCAAGAACTTTACTTAGCTAATTGTCAGTAGTATTATAGTATATTTAGTGTTATCCTTGTTACTCTGGATTTTTGGTTCAGACCGGGAGTTATTTGGACACTCATAGTAGTACTTATAGATTTTCTAAGTTTAACCTATAGTTTAAGAATATTAAGTATAACCTAAGGTTTGATTAATGTGACTGATATTAAGGATTATATTATTATATTATAAGGTTTAGACATCAACCAATAGGATTTTAAGCACATGTTTTGAATGGTAATTAAGGATTAAGTATTTTTGAGGATTAAATTAAATAAGGGTAAAGCTTGAATGTTATAGGGTCAGTCAGCAGCTTTGAGTACGTTGAGGGCTTAGTCAAGGCTGTTTAATCCATTCAAACTTAGCTAAAAATATGTAAATTCGTGTTTAAATATTCAGCGTATGTCGATATATCGCAGCTATAGGGGGCGATATATCGCAGGACGTAGATACGGAAAACACGAATCGATGCACCGTCGCCTCGGGAACAAAGGTCCAGGCGATATATCGCCTATGGGGGGCGATATATCGCCTCCACCAGCATGTTTTCAAATACTTTTGAATTCTTTTCCTTTTAGCCATTCAAACTCCTTCAACAGTCCAGCATCTTCTGAACGAGTCTTCAGCCTCTGCTGAACGATTATTCAAATGATTTTCACCTAAAAAGCCATTATTTTTATTCAAGTAAAATCAAGATATTTTCATTCCCAAACTCTATAAATAGGACCTAGTACCCAGCCATTATTCACCATTTGCTCTAAGTTCAGAAGCTGCTAGTGTTAAGTGAGTGTGAGAGTGTAAACACTTGGTTTGGGGAAAAACTATAAGCTTAAACATCATAAGCTTATCAAACACTTTGGGAAGTGAGTTCTATAGTATTTCGGTGAAGGTTAGATTGATCTTGCAATCTTTGAGGTAAACCCAAAACTCTAGTTCCTTTCTGTATTTTATGTTATTTTCCTTTCTCAAAACCTTCTACTCAGTCCCCTAACCTTATTCTTATTTTGGTTAGGGAATCCAAGCTCTTAAGCATATAAGTCGGTGAGTATGTTTTTATGGTTTAGTCTTTCCATCTCCTTCATTTCATCTCCTTTCTTAGACTCACTCTTTCTTATGGTTTTAGGAGTGTTCCAAAAGTCCCAACTCAGTCCATAATCCCGGTAACTTTGGTAAGGAAAATAGGCTAGAATCAACATGTTATGTGCTTATGTTATCTATATGTTTTATGTAATTAAAAGTGTTATGATATGTATATGTGTATGTTTGTAGGCTTGGGCATATGACCCATATGACTAACAAGACCCCAAATGGGTTATGGGCATATGACCTACTTAGCTAGTAGGACCCCACTAATCCCATGGGCATATGCTTGTTTAGTCTATGGGACCCCAAGTAATAATGGCCATTATAATAAGTGTATGTTATATGTGTTATGTTAAGTCTTTATGTTTTCTTATGAAATTATGTATATGACTTTGTGTTAGATTTTCCTTACTGGGCATTAGGCTCACTCCTTTCTGTTTATGTGCAGGAAAATAAGCTTAGAGGCGGTAAGATTCGTGGCGCTTGGAGGATGTGTATCGATGGTGAATGGAGTCAAGGGGCCGAGCGTTATTCGATTCGAGGATGTAGTCTCCTTTTAAATTTTTATGATTTTATGTGTATTTTCCGCACCAAATATGTAATGTCTTTTATTTTTAAATCATCTTTTGTTTTAAAAACAATGGGATCCCATAATCCTTCTTAGTATTCTGTTTGTTTGTAAATAACTCTCATTTTGCAAGTTATTCAATAAATTATGGTATTTTCGTAAAAATGTAAGTTTTATGTATAGTTTCATTAATGGTCCAAATAGTCTAGATTAGTGGGTCATTACAAGAAGGCTGCTCGATAAGGATCGGTCGAGAGCCTTAAAAGAAGAAGTTGAAATATTAAAGGAGAATGGGTTCATCAGGGTGGCGTTTTATCCATCGTGGGTCTCTAATCCAGTGCTAGTTCCCAAGCCTAACGGCAAATGTCGAACCTGTGTGGATTTTACAGACCTCAATAAAGCCTGCCCAAAGGATTGGTTCCCACTCCCAAGGATCGAATAGTTGGTCGATGCTATTGAAGGACACGAGATCCTCTCCTTCATGGATGCATACTCAGGCTATAATCAGATTAGCATGCATCCCCCTGACGAGGATCACACCAGCTTTCGGACCGATATGGGATTATACTGTTATAAAGTAATGCCCTTCGGACTGAAAAACGCAGGTGCGACTTACCAGCGATTGGTTAACCACATGTTTAAAGAATTGATCGACGTAAACATGGAGGTGTACGTGGACGACATGCTAGTAAAGTCAAAAAAAGCAGAAGGACATGTGAAGGATTTACAAGAATGTTTCGATGTGTTGAACAAGTATCAGATGATACTAAATCCTCTCAAATGTTCCTTCGAAGTTGGGTCAGGGAAATTTTTGGGGTTCATTGTTAATTCAAGAGGAATCGAGGCCAACCTCGACAAGATAAAAGCCCTAATGGACATGAAATAGCCAGAGAAGATCAAGGATGTACAAAGTTTAACTGGGAGAATTGCAGCCCTAAGTAGATTTATTTGCAAGTCAACGGATAAATGCGTCCCTTTCTTCAATCTACTTAGGGGCAACAAGAAGTTCGAATGGACAGGAGACTGCGAGCAAGCTTTCAGGCCTTAAAAGCCCATATGGCACAGCCTCCTATTTTATCAAAGCCTATCGAAGGAGAAACTTTGTTCATTTACCTAGCGATCACTGAAGTTGCTGCTAGTGCTGTACTAGTACGAGAGGAAGAAGGCGTACAAAAAGCGGTTTACTATGTAAGCAATAGGCTAATCGGAGCAGAACTGAGGTATCCTCCCATCGAGAGGTTAGCGTATTATTTAATCTTGGCCTCAAGGAAGCTACGTCCTTACTTCCAAGCCCATCCTATTACAGTTTTAACTTATCAGCCCCATCGGCAAGTCCTCCAAAAACCAGAAACGGCTGGGCGTTTATTAAAATGGATAGTCGAACTTGGGCAGTTCGATATTACATATTCACCGCGAGCAGCAGTAAAGGGACAAGTCTTGGCCGATCTTATTGCAGAGTTCACCGAACTCCCAGACAACGAGCAGTGCGATAAGCCTAGTTCGCCTGAGCCTCAAGATGAAGCTCCTTCGTGGAAGTTATTCACAGATGGGTCGTCCAACGAATCTCACGCAGGAGCAGGGGTGATCTTGATAACGGCAGAAGGGCATCGATTTCACTGCGCCATTAGGTTTGACTTCATAGCGTCAAATAATGAAGTCGAATACGAAGCACTCCTCGCTGGATTAAGAATGGCAAAAGACATGAGTATAAAGGTGCTGGATATTTACAGTGATTCACAGCTGGTAGTGAATCAAGTTCTAGGGGAATATCAAGCACGAGGCCTAAAGATGGTGGCCTACTTGAACAAAACAAAAGATCTATTCGCCCAGTTCAAGAAGTATACCCTCCAGCAGATACCTCGGGATCAAAATTCCAATCCAGATGCCTTAGCCAAACTCGCGAGCGCGAAAGATGCTTACACTTTGAACATTGTGCCAGTAGAAAGATTGAGCGAGCCGAGCATACGAGCAAATGAAACCAACATGGAAATCCGGATGGAAGACCCATGGATGGTACCTTACTTAGAGTATCTTACAAATGATGTACTACCAGCAGATAGGAACAAGGCCAGAACTCTTCAAAGGCAGGCTGCTAGGTATATACTGGTCGATGGTATTCTATACCGAAGGGGATATTCCATGCCACTACTTAGATGTATTACACCCGAGAAAGCTAAGGAGCTAATGAAGGAAGTACATGAAGGCTTCTGCGGGGATCACGCGCGGGGGGCAAAGTTTGGCAAAAAAGATTCTAAGGCAGGGCTATTTCTGGCCGACTATGAACGAAGATTCAAAGGAGTTTGTGCGAAAGTGTGATAAGTGTCAAAGATTTTCCAAAATCCCACGTGCAGCTCCAAACGAGTTAAAACAGATGCAGAGTCCTTGGCCTTTTGCAGTATGGGGTATAGACTTGATTGGATCCCTGCCAACGGGAAAAGGCAGAGTGAAGTACGCAGTTGTAGCAGTCGACTACTTCACCAAATGGGCCGAAGCTAAACCACTCGCTACCATAACGACCAAGAAAGTTCTTGACTTTGTCATCAAGAACATTGTTTGCCGATATGGTTTGCCTCGAAAAACTGTCTCAGACAACGGAACCCAATTTGACAGTGACTTATTCACCGACTTCTGCGAAAGGCACGGGATTATCAAAAGTTTTTCTTCAGTCGCGCATCCACAAACAAACGGGCAGGTCGAAGCAATGAATAAGACGCTTAAGGACACCCTGAAGAAAAGACTTGAAGACGCTAAAGGAGCATGGCCAGAATAGCTGCCTGAAGTCCTCTGGTTATATAGAACTTCTCATCGAACAGCGACGGGCCACACCCCGTTTTCCTTGGCATACGGGTATGAAGCTATGTTACCTGTCGAATTAGATCCCCCCTCACATCGACGCAATACATACGACCAGAGCCAGAATAGCCAACTAATGATGGAGTCCCTAGACTCAATTGAAGAAATACGAGAACGAGCCCAACTCCGAGTTGCTGCGTACCAGCAAAAGGTCGCCCGGTATTTTAACTCAAAAGTAAAAGAAAGGAAATTCAACGTCGGTGACCTAGTGCTACGACGAGTTTTCTTGAATACCCGCGACCCCACTGCTGGAGTGCTCGGACCAAACTGGGAAGGATTTTACCAGATTGAAGTAGTCCTTCATCCGGGCACCTACAAACTTGCACGCTTAAATGGAGATCTCATTCCACACTATTGGAACGGTGAACACCTGCGCAAGTACTACCAATGAACAGTCCTTTTTAAAGGACTGGCTTGTATAAATTTTTACTTTTTACAAGTTTCGAAAAAGGGTTAGCCACGTTGTATGGCTAATCGCTTATAAGTGTAAGATCTTTTTTAAGATCACTCGTAAAGACATGATTAGTCCATTTTTAATACGAGATTATAAGGGACTGTGCGCAGCCAGTCATTCTTGCCAACCATTGTAACTTTATTTTTACAAGTATTTGTTCATTACGTGTGTTGTTTTGCTGTATTATAAGTGTTACGTTTCCTACCGAGGAGAAATGTTCGCACATGTCGTGGTCAAGACAAGTGACCAAGGACCTAAAGCTCCTCGATCACTTGGGGGGCACATAAGGTACATCGATAGCAAAGCATACCAAAGGGTATGTAAACACATGAACAAAATGAGTGAAAGCATGCTATGGTACTTAGAGTATTTTTCAAAATTTATGTTTTGTTAAATCAAACCAAATTACTATGCTAAATTCGGTCATGCGAACAGATATTATAAAGAAACATTATAATATCAATAAGGCAATCTTTTACACCGCGAGCAGTATTGCTCGGATGTAATTGTTTAATTAAAAGTAAAAAGCTTTTGCACCGCGAGCAGTATTGCTCAGATGTAATTGTTCAATTATAAGTAAAAAGATTCCCTTACAACAATAAAAATAAATTGTCTTTACAAGCAGACCTGGGGGCCATAAAAACAAAACAAAAGAAATTTTTTTTACTAAGTAGGAGGGTCTTCGGGATTAGGAGGAGCGCTTTGATAGGCCGGGGGACCAGCTTCAGCATCAGCAGCAGGAGCCTTAGCCTTAGCCTTCTCCTCTGCCTCCAACCGGATGGCACACTGCGCCATCAAAGTCCTCTTTAACCGCTCTGACAGGTAGTTGAAGTTGGCCTCCCGGTTGTGCTTCCAGAAATCGTAGAAGCAGAGGTGCGTGGCTTCCCTGTACTTCTTCAAATTCTTGACCCCTTCCTCCTCGAGCTCCTGCACTCGCCCCTCGAGCTCCTGCACCCGCTCTTCGAGCTTCTTCGTCTCATCCCTGCTGGCAGTCAGATCAAGTCCAAGCTGTTTACACTCTTGGGTGACAAGTACAGAACTTTCCCTCCATTTCCCCCATTCCTCGTTGGCTTTCCTCAAGGCATCTTGGGCACCCTGAAGCTCCTTGGTGAGAGTAGCTTGGTCCTCGCACAGTTGTTCATTCAGCTTGGACAGCTCCTTGTTCTCCTCGAGGAACTTGTTGTTCTTAGCCTCAAGTGCTTGCTTAGCCTGAGCAAGCCTGGAGTCGAAGTTCTTTCCCCGAGAAACCAACGCCCCAGCACAGCGCCAGCCAGCAGTTAAAGATAGCAGTCCCTGAAGACAAAGAATGAGATAAAGTAAGGAAAAGAAGTCACACATAAATGATGAAGTAGTAGGAGATGACTTACGCTGACTATCTCATTCAACCCTCTGTTGATGATTTGGTCGACCTCCATTGAGACAGTTTCACTGATGGTGGCCTGGCTGTGTCTGTGCTTCGAGAGCTTATATATCCTCTCCCTGGCCGACCCGACCACGACGCTGGATAAGGAGCCTTCGGGCAAGTTGTCCAATGCCTCCTTGTCAGCGACCCTAGGGGAGGGCTGTGGATTAACAGTTGTGGGAGTCGACTTCTCGGTGGGGGCGGAGGTGTCGTGTTCTCCTTGGAAGGTGTGGCGGTTGGAGCATCGTCTGTTCGAGCCTTCTTCGAGGGGGTCTTGCTGCTTTCCCCTCGAGTCCTCTTGCTATCCTTCTTTGGGACAGAAGAGGCAGCGGCAGCCTCGTAATGATCAAAGACATCCTCAGAATCCATACCTGCACAAAGGGAAACAACTCGAGCAGTGAGATTAAATGGTCATAGGGGGAACAAGGATTACAAGTAAAGTACCCAGGCTACAACTACTGGTCGTAGCATTATTTACTGAACTACCTAGTTCCTAGACGAAATCTGAGTTTAAAGAGGGGGCATTCCTAAAGTTGTCGTCCCCATCAAATAGATGAGAGGGAATTGGCAAGCTATTTAAAAGCGAGATTATTGTACCGTTTACATCCGACGAATCGTCAGAAAGTTCGGTAGGCTCGATAGCCTTTTGTTTTCCCTTGCCCTTGGGGACTGAAGGTTTCTCCGTTCGATGAGGGACGACAGTTTCCCTGATCGTAACCCTAGTTGGCCGCCTTCGAGAAGGCGGCGCTTGAGGTTGCTGCTCGGGTTCCTGCTCAGGTTCCTCGTCGGCTTGGACACCGCCCGCCGAGGGTTCATTCGTCGCAGATTGGGAGCCCCAAAGGCCGACCAGCCTAAGGTTAGCCTCGTTGACTAAGTTTTTTACACTCTTATCAGCATTCGGCATGCTGGCTAAGAGTGTTGCCCTTGACTTCATCCCTGGAGTAGGGACTGGACGTAACCAGGGGCCTGAAACACAATGGATGTCAAGATATTATGACAGAAAAGCACTAAGTAAAGAAGCTGCTCGCGTAAGAATTTTTTACCTCCTCGAGTGAAGGCCAGGTTATCTGCAGCAAGGTCAGGAGTGAGGAAGTATTCAGGGTGATACTTCCCCACATTAGAGATATGGGTGGTGTCGGACAAAAAAGTGCGTCCGAATTCCTGATGGCAGAAGTGAAAAAACCCCGTACCATCTTGGTTGGGGTTGGACTTAAGGTCAAAAAGAAAATTGACCTCGTGGGGGGAAGGTACTGGCCATTTTTTGAGCATATAAAGGATATAGAGTGCGGCCAGCATTCTATATCCGTTCGGGGTGATCTGAAAGGGGGCTACTCCGAAGTAATTAGCCACCCCCTGAAAAAATGAGTGGAAAGGCAAGGTGGCGCCTGCCTCAATGTTGAACCTCGACCAGGCGCTGTAAGCCCCGCCTGGAAGGTTGGCTCGCTGGTCAATAGACGGTTTAACTGAGGTCACACCCGTCAGATTGTATCTATTTAAATAATTTGCAATCATCCGCAATGTCACCGTACTTTGAGGGACGACGTGCCACGCCACGACTGGCTGGTCAACATGGCAAGGGCGGGCACGCCCCTAGACATTGGTCTCCAGAGCGAATTTTCCTCGACCACTGGTCGAGGGGGCATCAGCAGAAGGCTGGCCTAAGGAGTTAGGATTTTTCCTTTTTCGAGCTTTTGTTTTTGTTCGGGCCATTCTTTGACTAAGGACTGGAGGACGGTTCGAGCTAGGGCGAGAAAAAGGGATTTCCGGTATCAAAGTAGATGGGTTCTCTTCGCCTTCAAGTATTTGGGCCAAGAGGTCATCTTCAATAGGTCTTTCTCCTCCCCAAGGGTCTTGCATATGAACTGTAAACAGACAATGGAGGAGATAAGACACAGTCTGCGAAGTAGTGTGGAAGATTGGGATAACGTTGCTTGTGTCTAAAAAACCAGCAGCATCCTACTCCTACACTACGATTCGGCACTAATGGTTTGAAAAACAGATCAAAGAGAAAAAAAAAAACCGGTTTCTGAAAGAGAACTGTTTCGACTCCTAAAGGGCGGGAAAAAACTTAGTTTTTTCACCTAGCTTAAAGATTGAATTTTTACGTCGATCTTACGCCCTAAGCCTATGATCCTAACTATCAAACTAAGTCCTAACCTGTACAAAGCATAAAGACGCCCTCTTACCAAGCAATGGAAGGTTTATACAAAAAGATCCTCATAAAACCCTACTCAAGAACACAAAAATCACAGAGCATAGAAACGACGTACATGGCATAATGAAAAGTTTAAAAAGACAGAGTGATTACCTAGGCGAAGATGGAGATTCGAAAGAGAATGAAAAATTCGAGTCAGAAAGATCTTCGGCTAGGCGACTGACTGGTTTCAAAGCTCTGTATTCTAAAGGCAAAGTTCTTGAAGCTCTTGACAAAGACGGTAAGAAAAAACTTCTTAAAGAAGAAAAATAAGGTATTTATGGGGACCGAGGTATGGCCAAAAAGTAGCAATCATTACTTTTAATTCTTGAAACGTGGGGAAGTTTATAAGCCATCAAATTGCCTTTTTGAGAACTGGAAAAGCTTGATTAGACATAATTATGTCACGGCTTTAAAAAACGCACGGGGATCCTGACAGACATCGTGGGGATATGAACGGTTGTTTCCTTAAAGTTTCTTTATTGCTGGTCACACTAAACAAACTTGGGGGGCAAATGTTATCCAAAAAACAAGCATGAATGACATGGTAAACATTTAATACACGTGGCGGACATCTGGCAGAATTCGTGCTCGACTATCGACCAGAAAGACATCTATTGTCGCAACGTTCGATCTCTTCATACGACCAGCCTGGTCGTACGCATGATATACGCAGAGAAGATCTTATGCAGTTATGATAGTATCCGAAATTATCTCCCATGATTTCCTGAGTATCCGATTATTTAGGAAAAAATATCTGTAACAAATTAATGTAAATCCTCCTTGAGCCTATAAATAGAGAAAGAGAGCTCAAGGGAAGGGGATCTTCTTCTTCTTTTTCGCTTTATGATCATTTGATATATTGTCTTGTTCTTCAGAGGTTTGTGAAACTCATTGAACCCTAGTTCTTTGATCACTCCTTTGAATTCTATATCAATAATAATTCTAGTGGACGTAGGTTATTACCAGATTCTGGGGCCGAACCACTATAAACTCTTGTGTTCTTTATTATTTTGTCATCACATTCTTTCCAACGTGTTTGTCCGCATCAAGCAAATTTGACTCCGTGTCAGTTGGACAAATTCTGGGTCAACAGCCTCCATGGTAGAATCTAAGATCGTGGATTGCTTAATGCTTCTCCATGTCACAGCTCCACCCCCAAGAGTAAACACTATTCCAGAAGTTGACTTTGGTCATCGACATCAGTTTTTAAATCAGAATCGGTGTAGCCTAACAAGTTCAGAACTCCACCCGAGTAGACTAGCATATAATCCCTAGTTCATCAAAGATATTTCAGTATGTGCTTGACCGCTGTCCAATGTTCCCTTCCTGGGTTTGATCGGTATCTGCTCCCAACTCCCATTGCATGGCAGATTTCCGGTCTAGTGCACAACATAGAATACATTAGACTTCCAACTGCAGATGCATAAGGAATCCTTCTCATATCATCTTCCTCTTCAAGAGTCTGTGGAGAATTCTTTTTAGAAATATGGATTCCATGTCCAAATGGTAAACATCCTTTCTTTGAATCTTTCATAGAGAAACGCTCAAGCACCTTATCTATGTAAGCTACTTGAGATAGAGCCAAAGTTATGTTCTTTTTCTCCCTCAAAATCTGGATACCAAGAACATAACTTGCTTCACCCAAGTCCTTCATTTGGAATTGAGTTCTCAGCCAGTTCATATGTCTAATAATTTCTTGACATTGTTTCCAATGAGCAAGATATCATCCACATAGAGAATAAAGAATAGCACAATGTTGTTTTCCTTGAGTTGGTAAATGCAGGGCTCATCAACAATCTGCTCAAAACCATAGGTTTTAATGGTTTCATTAAACCTTAGATTCTAGGAATTTGAAGCTTGCATGAGTCCATAAAAGGACCTATTCATCTTGCACACTTTCTTTTCTTGTCCAGTTACTCTAAACCTTTCTAGTTGATCCATATAAATGGTTTTGTCTAGGTTCCCGTTAAGGAATGTTGTCTTGACATCCATTTGCCAAATCTCATAATCATGAGCTGCGACTATGGATAATAATATGCGAATAGATTTTAGCATGACAACTGGAGAAAAATTTTCCTCATAGTCAACTCCTTCTCTCTAGGTAAAACCCTTTGCAACGAGTCGAGCTTTGTAAGTCTCGACCTTTCCATCAGCTCCTTTCTTCTTCTTATAGATCCACTTGCACCCAATGGCCCTAAAGTCACTAAGTGCTTCTACAAGATCTCAGATGGAGTTAGAGTACATGGACTCCATTTCTTATTTCATGGCCTCAAGCCAAAGATCCTTATCAGCATTACCCATTGCCTACTTGAAAGACAACAGATCATCGTCACATGTGTCCCCAACGACCATGTTGGTTTCACCATCCATACAATAACAGATCGGGGTCATCAACTTGCATTAGATTGCAATTTTTTCAAGACTACTTTGCTACGAGGTTTGAAATTAGACATGCAGTCCTCTTTAAGAAAAGTAGTGTTTATAGAAACAAATACTTTCTTATCTTGTGAACTATAGAACAGATCTCCCCGAGTACCTTTGGGATCGCCAACAAACAAGCAAACTTTAGTTTGCGATTCTAGCTTTCCTTCTTTTTTTCTCAGGATGTGAGTGGGACACCCCCAGATTCTATAATGATGCAAACTAGGTTCACGACCATTCTATAGTTCTAAGGGTGTTTTGGAGATAGCTTTAGACAACACAACATTTAAAATCTCACACATATTCGGTATGGCATGTTGTAGCGCACCAAATTTTTTTATTATTATTTATTTAATTTTGTGCTTTGTATTACTTAATTGTTAAGTGTTGTGAATTTTTTTTTATTTGTTAGAATTGTTTGGTTGAATTTTGTGAATTTAATTGTTAATTTGTTTTGTTTATTTATTCATTTAATTTGTGAATAATTGAGTTTTGGTTGAATGCACCAAGGTGCATGGTTTTAGTGATGCACCCTAGTAATTAAGTGTGTGCATGTGCATGGTTGCATGGTGCACTTGTATAGAATTTTCTACACACTCTTATTTTCTTTTATTAGAATTGTTTTAATTGATTAAAATGAAAAAAACATATAAAAGAAAAAAAAGGTAAGGGGTGTGTGAAGCATAGTGGGAAAGAGAGTGTTTCTTTTCCTATTTTATTTGGTGTTGACCCTCGTTTTGGTCAACTGACACGGAGTCAGATGGTTGATGTGATAGAAATTATTGAAATAAGTCTAATGGAAAGAACAGTAAACGACACAACGAATTATAGTGGTTCGGCCCCACAAATTGGTAATGACCTACGTCCACTTAAGCTATTATTGATATTAATTCTCAAAGGAGTGATCAAAGAAATAGGATTCTTCGAGTTTCACAAGCCTTAGAAGGATGAATAATACAATCGAAAGATAATAGCTATAATTCTCTTGTAAAGCATAAACTCAAATCAGCCCAAAAGTCCTTTCCTTGAGCTATTTCTCTCTATTTATAGGCTCAAGGAGGATTACATGAATTAGTTACAAATATTATTTCTTAAATAATCGGATCATCAGGAATCATGGGAGATAATCTCGGATATGATTACAATTGCACAAGATCATCTCAAAATATATGGAGTATACGGCCAAGCTGGTCGTATATAAAATCCAAATGTTATGTCAGGGGAATCTCCCTGGTCGATGGTCGAACAGAACCTCTGCCAGGTGTAAGCCACGGTGTTAAAAATGTCCGCCACGTCATCCACGCCTGCTTTTTGGATAACATTTTTCCCCCAAGTTTATTTATTACGACTAGCAATAAATAAACTTTTAGCAAAATGACCCTTCGATTACCCCACCAAATCTGTCAGAGTAGTTCGTGCCTCCTTGGAAAAAGAGACCTATTCACGTCTAATCATGCCTTTTCGGTTCCCAAGCAGTCCTATGATGGCTATCACTCTTCCCCACGCCTTGAAAAATGGGAACTTATGATTACCTCTTTTTCCATATCTCAGGCGATATATATAACTTCCAGAACTTCCTTTTCCCTTTTTACAAGCTATTTTTCTATCAAGAACTCTTCCAAGAACCCCCAAGTCAGAACTCAAAACCTCTTTGAAGATCATCCTTCGTCATTCCAGGAATTGGCTGTTCGCACACCTACACTCGGAATTTCTCTAGAAATTCACAATCTTTGTATAGGTAAGCTTCAGAACTTTTGCATCCTTTACTTTGCTATGCATGCCGATTTAAGCTAGTTTTTTTAGGTTCTGATATTGCACTATGTTCTTGGGTAGAGATGCATGAAAATAGGGAGTTTGTCGAGTGATGCTAGATATGGTGGCGTATATTTTCCATTTAGGAGTTATGAATCAGTTTGATAGTCTAGATCATAAATTTAGGACGTAAAATCGAAGTAAAAATTCGATTTTTATGCTAGTTGAAAAACTGGGTTTTTCCCGCCCTTACTGAAGTTGAAAAATCTTTTTCAGAGAAAACTTTTTGCTTTCACTTTTTGATCTGTTTTTCAAACTGTTCGTATGAAAATTTTAGTTTTTGTTAGAATGCTGTTGTATAAAAGTTAGACTTTTATACACGAGCAGCGTTATTCTAACCAAATTTTTAGGCTCTTCATCCTCACCTCCCCATTTTTCTGTCCGCAGATTTTAATGCCAGATTTGTGGGGAGGTGAGAGGCCGATCGACGATGATCTACTTGCGCAGCTGCTCGAGGGCGAAGAACAGCCAGCTCAGTGCGTCCACGAGATTCCTTTCTCTAGAATTTCTCCTTCCAGACCTCAACCAACTCCAGTTAGAATGGGTCGTGTCAAGTCCACTGCCCAAAAGAAGAAAAAACCTGAAAACCCCTCAAATCCTCCAGCCCAGCCTGACTCGTAGGTTAGGGTTCCCTCAACTAGTGGTCGAGAAAATATTGTTCCAGACCCTCACATCCAAAAAGCAGGCGTGGATGACGTGGCGAACATTTTTAACACGTGGCTGACACCTGGCAGAGGTTCTGTTCGACCATCGACCAGGGAGATTCCCCTGACATAACATTTGGATTTTATATACGACCAACTTGGTCGTATACTCCGTATATTTTGAGATGATCTTGTGCAATTGTAATCATATCCGAGATTATCTCCCATGATTCCTGATGATCCGATTATTTAGGAAAGAATATCTGTAACTAATTCATGTAATCCTCCTTGAGCCTATAAATAGAGAGAAATAGCTCAAGGAAAGGACTTTTGGGCTGATTTGAGTTTATGCTTTACAAGAGAATTATAACTATTATCTTTCGGTTGTATTATTCATCCCTCTAAGGCTTGTGAAACTCGAAGAACCCTAGTTCTTTGATCACTCCTTTGAGAATTAATATCAATAATAGCTTAAGTGGACGTAGGTCATTACCAATTTGTGGGGCCGAACCACTATAATTCGTTGTGTCGTTTATTGTTCTTTCCATTAGATTTATTTCAATACTTTCTATCACATCAAGCATTCAAATCTGTGTCAGTTGACCAAAACGAGGGTCAACTTCATTGAGGGCTCTATTGAGGATCTGGTCGACCCCCATTGTTTCTGCGTCAGCCATGGCCTCTTTGCAGCGGTCATGCTTAAGGATGTGAGTAAGGCGATCCTTGGCTGACCTTAGGGAGCGGCTCGATAGTTTTGCCCCAGGGGGAACACCCTCAGCTTGTTGGGCCTGTTCGGTAGGGGCCGAAGGTGAAGGAGTCGTGGCAGCAGAAGCAGGTGGAGGTGGAATTTCCTTCTCGACAGGAGCAGGAGGATGGGC
The DNA here is from genome assembly GCF_963169125.1 of Humulus lupulus. NCBI lineage: Eukaryota > Viridiplantae > Streptophyta > Magnoliopsida > Rosales > Cannabaceae > Humulus > Humulus lupulus. The sequence goes on along the minus strand of NC_084794.1, from coordinate 59,234,094 downwards.
AGATGTTTAGCAAGAGGGCTCATCCTTCGAAGGATCGGTGGCTCAGTTCTTCTTGGCCGAAGGCACCTGACTGGACTCACCATCATGTTTCCTGGTCGATTTCCTCTTTCGAACCAAGGGAACCTCTTCCTCCTCATGAATGTTGTATAGATCGAAAACGTTTGCAGAAGCCATTTCTGCAAAAGAGGTAAACATGCAGATAGTAAGCCAAAAATAGATGACAAGTTATGTTGCATCAGAATAGAAATAAAGAAAATTACAGAGTCAAATACCCGAGCTATTACTACTGGTCGCTACTAGTCATACACTCACTCTCTGCATGAAGAAGTCTGGCCCTAGGTTTGGAGCATATGTAAAATTGTTGTCCCATCGAATAAATGACAGGGAATTGGCAAGTTATCTAAGAGTGAAATAACAATACCGTTTTCGTCAGAGGACTCGTCTAAGTCTATGACAGGCTCGACTGCCTTTTATTTTCTCTTTCCTTGGGGGGTAGAAGACCTTTCTACTGGGGGAGTGCCAACGGGTTCCCTGATTGTAACTCCAGTCGGTCTCTGTCGAGGAGGAGACGCTGGTGGTTGCTGCTCGGGATTTTCCTCGGCAGTGGCACTTCCTACCGCGGGTGCCCTCACATCCTGGTGAGGGGCCAAGAGGCCAGCTAGCCTCAAGTTGGTCTCGGTGACCAGGGACTTGATGCTCTTCTCAAAGTCCGTCATGCTTGCCAACATGGCAGACCTCAACACCATGTCTGGTGTTGGGTCTGGTCGCAACCATGGGCCTGAAAAACACAAGATGTTTCAGAAAAATGCAAGGAAATTTTCTAAGTAAAAACAGCGACCAGTGGAAAAAGACATTTACCTCCTCGAGCGAAGGCCAAGTTATTCGCGACCATTTTCTAACGGCCAGTCTCCTGGCAGTGGAAACATGCTCCTTGGCTTTCTTAGCAGCGGGTTTCACCACATCAGGTTTTGCAACACCTCCAGCTGGTTTTGCAGTAGTTGTGGCCTTGCCCTTTTTGTTCTTTCTCTTATTCCACTTGTTGCTCTTCGAGGATGAAGTTAACTTAGCTTCTCCATGAGCGACCTCAGTCGTAGCAGCAAGTTTCTTGTCATGTCCCTTACTTGGTCACCATTGATACCTTCAAACATTTGAAGCTCGTTCATAAGTTGAGTCATTCCGTACTTCAATATTCTTAGTAAGTATTTGGTGGTGAATGGAAGAAAACTGGGAGCAAGCCTATTCAGAATAAGCCCCACTTGAGTTTCCTCGTCTATGGTGGCTCCGTGCAATTCTGCCTCTTGAAAGTAGTTCGTCATCTTGATGAAGTGATCACGAACATGCATTCCAGGCGTCATCCTTGCATTAGCATACTTCTTCGTTGCCTCGAAACGAGCTTGTCTAGATTTGTGTCCAAACATTTCCTGAAGTTGCTCCATGATTTCTTAGGCAGCTTCGACATCCTCCAGCTTTGTCCTTAGCGTGGCTGACATGCTAGCTAGCATGTACGCCTTGGCTTTGTTGTTGGTAGCGAGCCAATGCTCGTACTTCTCCCTTGATTCTTTTGAAGATAAATCACTAGGGACATCAGGACAAACTTCAGTCATAACAAACTTGGAGTTGTCGCCGATCAACACAATGTTGATGTTTGACTTCCATTTGGAAAAATTCTCTGCAGTGAGAAGTTCCATGGAGAAAAGGGAGATAATGGGATTCGACATAGAGTTACAATTATCAATAAGTAGAAATCAATGTGTTTTTTGAAAAACATTTAATCACATAAATTTTCAGAAATATCTCAAACATATAAAATATGTAAAGTACTAAAAAAACACATATCTACTACTTCTAAGGTATTTTAACCAGCCATGAATACATGTGTCCTGGTAGGCGAGAATCACTAATTCACTTAGTTAAATAGAGTAAACATCTCAATTAATAATAGTCTAAAACTATTATTAATAACCTTCCTATTCGATCAAAGTTATGAAATACAATTCTTTCGAACTTTATGAGCTAGACCCACGATTTCAATTATTATAGACTTATTTCTCATAGTCACCGTAGGGATTTGTCTATAAGGGTTTGATCTATAACTATCTATCCTAAGAAATTTAACCTTGTTAAATTAACGGTGGAGATCGAATTTCAAAAAAATAAAGCTCATTATTTTAATTTAGTATTTTCCTTGTAAAATTTATAAAACTAGGTTTTTATAATATATAAAATTATTAATAAACCTTTGTATAAATTTCTTTTAATTCTAAAATACCCATTTAATCCACTTTAAATATATAGAATTGTTGTGTTACTAATAAAAAAAAAAATTAGGTTCAACTAGAATTAACCTAATACAATCAACCCAGGTAAATGAGCGTTAATAATTTGGGCTTGTATGGAGGAGGGATGGGTCCAACATATCGTTCCCACTAAAAGGCCCCCTAACTTCCATACATAATGCAAAAGATAGGATTTTAAACCTTGGTTTTATTGATCCTTATTCAATCGATTAGGTCAAATCTAGTAATGCAAAGAAAATGGGCCTTAACAAGTTGAACCACCCACATGAGATGAATTTAAACTTTACATGTTCAAATGGGCCTAAATAAAACCTATCAATATTATGGGCCGTTTTATTTGACATTTTTCGCATTGTCTAAAATAATAGGCCATCACTATAAGCCCATCATCTAAGCAAAACTTTGCAAAAATTATAATTATAATGATGCATGACATGTTAATTAACTGGATGGTTCTAGCATACAATCTATATGGTATGTTACTAATTTATGCATGTACACATTTATTACCAAAATAAATGAATAGCTAAGAAAAATAATTAATCAATCAATTAACTAATCACAATCAATCTTCAAAATATTAATCAAATTAAAATTAATTCAATTGTTCCCATTTGAAAATATAAATCATTATTCTCTTTTTAGAAAAAATATACCAAAAATATATTTACTTGCACAAAAATATACCATTTATTAAGGAATTAAAGATAAAATCCAAAATAAATGATTTTTTAATTGCCTCACATATAAAAAATATATATATATTGCCAAATATATATAATATATACTAGGTAGAAGCAATGTGCAATACACGTTTGCTTAATTTTAAAGTTGTAAGAATTGTCTATAATTTTAATAAAAACTGGTTCACTGTATTTTTTTAAGAAAAATATATATAATAGAATGAATTATAGTTTTATAGTATATATAAATATTTATATCAATAATTTCTACTTATATGACATCTAAACACAACATTGACGTAAATATATATTTACATGGCTACACGACATATATAAAATACAATAATATTTAAAAAGAAATTAATAATAGAAATAAAATAAGAATAGAAAAAGTCATAGTGTAGGCAGTAGTATACATGCATAAACTATTTTTAATTTCTAATACATCTCACAATGTCCTTTGGTAAATTTGATGAAGAAAAAAAAGTTTCAATTACTTGATAAAAAAACAAACTATCACACAAATTTATAAGATAAAAAAATGATATGTATGCCTTTATTATTTTCAAATAAATATGACTTAATTATTTAAATTATTATAAAATATCTTTAAAATATCCTATTTAATTAAATTTTTTTTTGTTTAAGTTTATGTTTATTCTAGTTTTTGAAATTGGCAGTGACAACAAAAGATTATATATTATATCTTTAATATAATATTAACTTTAAGTTCAATTAATTTTTATATAAGTTATAAAATATATGGTTTTATTATTTTTAAATAATTATCATTATAAAATATCTTATTTTAATTTGTTTAATTATTCATTTATTTAATTTAATTTAAGTTTAAATTAAGTTTACAATCTACCGTTAAATATAAAAATATTCTATTAAATATAAAAATATTCCGTTAAAATTAACAAAAAAAATAAAAAATCGTTAAAACAAAAAATTTATGTTATCTACACACTTTTTATATAGAAGAGATATGTATATACTAGTTACCCAAAATAAATATAGACGTGCAACCAACACATTCCTTTTTTTAATACGTTATATATAAATTAAATATAAATATTAATCTTTCAAAATAAAATTCGAGTATACTTTTTTTTTTAAATTAATACGATAAAAGTATTATATATATATATATAACTTAAAACATATAAACATATATACATATATATTCATAGGCAAAAAAAAATACAAAAAAAATTGTGCAATTTTCAAACTTTGATTTCATGTACATAGTTTATGGGTTTTATACAACAAAATAAAACACACATAAACAATCAAAAGCATACAAAAATCATGAATAATATTCTTTTAGCATCACAGATACATAAAACTTAAACATGCAATTAAATATGCTACCATCTAATTAACCTAACATGTCAAAAAAATCACATACATGTATATAAACATATTAACTAGCAACCATTAGCTCTAAAGCCAGTTGTAGGATCTCATTTATATAAGTCTGTATCCATGCTCCCTATAAATATATATATATATATATATTCAAAACAATACATAGTAGAAAGCATAAAATAATACAAACATGTGAATATTACAGAGACACGTAAATACAATTATAAAACCATTAGAGTAATTATGAGATGCGTAGTGGAACAATGACTACACCTTTTGGATTCTCTAACATTTAGTCCTTGTTGAATGCTAGGTATTGCAAGGAATCCAAACAGCTTTGAAACAAGACCACAGTCTTCCAAGTCTTTCTTTAAAACAACATAGTGTTTGTGTATGCATATCTCAACACATGAGAAGAGAATTCCTAGAGAGAAAACTAAGAGAGGGGGGGGCTAGGTATAGAATATTAGTAGTTAATCTTTTCCTTATCAAATTCATCTGAACTAATGCATTCTATAATACTAGTGCATATAAGCAATTAGCTAGGACATAAAATAGGCTTTAGTTTCTCATTTTAATTTAATTATTTAATAATTATAATTAATTACATACTTGTCAAAATTAACTAATTATAATTTTGACATTTATTTAATTCATTTTATTAATATTAATACAAATTTATCAATATTAACAAAATTTTCCCAATTGGCTATAATACTCTCTTTTTGAGACTTTGCAATAAAAACCTCAAAGTTTCTTCTATTTCTTTTCTTACAAAATATCAATAGATAATTTAACATTATTTATTTTCATTGACCTAGTCATTATGATATTCTTATAATTAATAATTAAATTAATTATTCAAGACTACTAGGTTCATTTTGATAAGAGATGACATGGGGACCATGGATCCATGAACTCAAGTTCAATAAGTTACCGTGAGTTTATTTATAACAAATAATCTCACTACCTTATTAATTCTTTGTGACTCCACTATAGATTGAGAATTGTACTCTTTAATTCATAGAACTCTTTACATTAAATGTAAATACGTTATCAATTGTTATAACCTTAACCGTCATTCAATCATCTATATATAATCTACTAATGAGACAGGTGCAAATTACCGTTTTACCCCTCATTGGTATTTTATCCTTAACTCCCACTAAGTTCCTTGTAAATGATATTTCCGTAAATTTAATTACAGAAATGAGTACTCTATCATTTAACACTTGAACCAAGCTATAAGGAAATCATCGTTTCACTTCTTAAACAAAAGCTATCATTTTCATATCTATGATAAATACTCCCACTCAATTATACTACCAAATCTCCAATATGTAAGTATGAGCTAGTCCGTAGGGTAAACTGGTAATGAATAAATAAAAAAACTTGAATAATACAATTAGCATAATATTAATCACTCAGAATTAAGATTGAATTGACCTATAGTCAACGTTGTGATATGATTAAATTAGATAATAAGGATAATTACTTATCTTGTCAATAATCAATATTGGTCCAGTCTAATGTAACAATCTTATCTACTTGGTCAATTTTCTAGATATGACATCATACCAAATATGTAAGTAGATCTTATCATAGATTACCCAATCAGTAAAAATTCAATCATTTAATCTTAGTACAAAATGCTTTTGAACATATAATTACAATTATAATCCACTGTGACCGAGTCACTATAATTGTAACTATACATATGTTCAGGATTTTATAAATGTTTGTATTAATAATAATTAATCATGTAATAAAATATGTAAACAACACAATTTGATTGATAATCAATAAATTACATAAGAAATGTAGTTTTATAAGGGCATAAAACCCAACACTTTGCACATCAAAAAAATAAGGTATTCTTTCCCACTTTTTCCAAAATACTCCTCCCATAATTTTTCCTATTCCTTTCTTTTTTTCTCTCTCATTTTTTTTTTTCATTTCTTTCATCTCTATTGGCCCTTCCACCCACGGCTCCCACCCGCCACCATCATAACCCATTGTTGTAAAAAAAATGTTAAAAATATTCCATTACTCTTCACCACAAGGAAGAGCTTCACCATTAATTATGAAGGTAGACCTCCATTTACACCATCTCCTCTCACCATAGAAGCTCCCATCCCATATTAACACCATCAATTTATTTTTTAATTATTAAAAGCTTAAACTAGTGAAAAGTTTTAGTTAAAACACTAAACTATACATTTCGAACATATTTGGGGATGATAATTTTTATTTTATTTTTGCGATTTTTTTTAAATCTGAAACTTTGAAATCTGTAGAAATTTGATTTGGCTTGATGGTACTTGATGCCAGCTCGACGATGCCTTAAAAATCAATATTTTTATGAAAAAAAACATTTTGGCTCGATGACGCTTGATGGAGTTCGATGCCGCACTTTTATTAACTTTCATAATAAAATGTCTTTACATTTGCTCTCCAGACATAAACCCTAGCACATATTGGTTTAGTTATTTCTCCAACATGCCATCAACCTATAGTTTGTGGCCAGCGATATTAATTCCATATAAAATGCTACTATTAGGGTGATTTTAGGTTAGTTTTATAGAGTAATTTAAGACGTTATTTCAATGTTTTTGCTTGTTTTTTCTTGTTTCAGGTTATAATGGTCAAGTAGATAATATATAATGAGATGAGAATAAATAAGTTAAATACGATGACTATAATCGATTTAGTGTTGACTGTGGAGTTTCAAGATATTATGGGTGGAAAATACTACATTAAAGATGCTCAACACGTGCTATTTATGCTCAGTAACGAATGATTGAAACTTCAAGTAAAATTTCAACCATGATTTCTTCCTTTTATGGAAAAACTCTTAGATATAGAAGTTGTAGATGTGTTTCATAGCTTTCCACAACATTTTAAATTGTCAAATTACAAGTTATATGGAGAGAGTTATGGTAAATATACCATCGCTAGTTGCTGTAAAGTTTTTATGATGTGAATGTTTCGTCCTATATGGTCACGTCGAAACAGTAGTGCAATCGCGCTTGATGCTGATAGAGGAACAAAATCATGTTTCTTAAGGGTGTTTTTGCTATTTTATTAGTCAAAAGTTGGGGTACTATAAATACATCTTGCTGGAATGTTATAGGTCAGCTTTTGGAGCCCTAGAGACTCATTGGAGGCAAAGGAGAACAAGAGAAGAAGACACTACAAGAAATAGGTCTTTCAGCGGTGACTCTATCAGTGGTGACACAGTTTCGCCGCTAATAATTGTCGCGATTAAAAATATTTTTTAAGGTATTATCAATGGCGACTATGTCGCCACTACTTAAGGATAGGTTGCCGCTAACGCTTGAAGCAAAGAAAAAAAATTAAAAATTATTAGCTGCAATAAGTCACCGCTAATGTTGGCTCGAAATTTTTGTGGGAAACTTGGTCAGTTAAATTTGCGTTGCCACATTAGTAGCAACTGCACCACTAATAGTAATATGAGTATTTAATTTTCAACTGAAACACTGTCATTTTCCTATTACCGACAACGTAAGGTCCCAAAATTACCTAATATGGCTTAGGGCCTTGATTATGGGGCCAGGAAGGAAATATATGGAGTTATATGTTTATTTGTTATATGTAATTGTAATTATGTGGATTCTGTGATAATATGACTAGTTGCGTATGTTTAGGGATATTAAATATGCATGTGGGCCCGTTTCTTATTAGAAGGGCAATCTTGTTAATTTGGCCCGTTGTGGGCAAAATTGTATATTTATGTGATTTATGTGTGAGACCCCATCATTATGTGGGTTTATTTGAGTTACTCGTCATGAGGCGATCCTAGGGAGCAAGTTAGCGAGAAAGTCACAATGGGACCCAACACCCGACTCGGGGTGAGTCGAGGGGTATTTTGGGTATTAGGCATTTAATTAAGTTATCGGGTAATGAAAATAAATAATTGGAGATATATTCGAAGTTAGTGAGTTTAGGAGGGAATATTGGGAAATTTGACCATTTTGCCCTCGGGAACGCTTTTGGTACCCCGAGCTTCGGGGTTAGCTTAAGTTACTTAAGCCTTAGGAAACTAAAGACAAAACACAATAAACACTTATAATTTCCTCTCGAATTGACTCTCTGCTTTCTCTCTCCCTCTTGTTGTTTTTCTCTAAACTTTCCTAAGCAAACCTTTGAAGAATTAAGTAAATTTCTAGCTGAAACTTGGAGAATTGAAGCCTAAACTTGGGGAGTTAGTTCTGCTGCAGCTTGTGGAATTAATCTTCAGTTGAGGTAAGCTTTTGATTATGATTTTGGCCATTGAATTTTTTTGTTTTACTTGGCTATTTTGAAGTGTACTTGAACCTTTAATCTTGAGAATTGGCATGGTATTTTGATGAGTTTTAAGATTGGATTTTTGTTGCATTTTGTTGCTGGAAAGATGTTAGAACTGTTGTAGGGATTGAATTATGGTTTTGGGGTGAAATTGGGTTATTTTGGATTGATTTTTGATGTTGAAATGTGTGAAAAATCTGGGTTCGTGGGGCCAAGTCACGACCTTCAGAGGGGGAGGCTTTCGAGTAGGAGGGGGCGTCATGACCCTCAAGGTCAGGTCGCGGCCCACCTGGGCATTTTTGACCTTGGGAACCTTTTCCTTAGGGCTTAGGATCGAATCTGCTACTCGGTTTAGTGGAAATCGAGGCCCCGGAGGCTAGGACTTGGTCCAGAAACCTTTATTTGCTTGTTTTTTTTATGGAATCCTATATTATGGTTGTCGTTAGGGGCTTGGAACCGGGATCGTGCTCAAGGGTCATTCTTATTTACGCTTTACTTGGACTTGAGGTAAGAAACCTGCACCCAATACGTGATGTATGTGATTAGGGATTGGCCCGACTGTTGTCAATTATCATGACTAGGGCTTGGGCCCCGAGGACAATTATATTTAAGTTATTGCTTCAGATGTTGTGTGATACTTGCTTAAGTGCTTTATGATTATTGTATGAATTCTGTGGTTAGGGCATGAGGCCCCGTTAAATAAGTAAGACTAGTATTGTGAGAATGATTATTCGATGGTGTTATGTGACTAAAATGCATACGTGTGTATTTTGTTGGGATATGTCTATCCATATCTATTTCGGTATTGAGGTTTCTACTCCTGGATCAGGGCTTGACTTATTATTCAAGGACGGCAATAGCGTGTTGCACATTGGTCGAAAGGCTTAGGCCTAAATCAGCAATGTACTAGTACGTTGGCCGACTCTATAGTCGTTGGTAAACCAAGGGGTTGGGCTAGCTCTATGGCTAGTTACTCAGAGATAAGGGTGAGGGCCCCAGGTGACTCTATGGTCACGTAGCTAGGGCATAGGCCCTGAGGTTGGCTCTATGTCTAACTGTTCAGGGAAACGGCCCCTAATTGGTCCAATGACCACTTGTTTGTAACTGAATGATTGTTTATGTAGGTTATTATTATTGTTGGGCAAGATAGATAATTGTCTAGAAGTTTATATTTTCTGTTTATGCACATGTTGAGTTTTCTTGCTGAGCCTTGGCTAACGAGTGCTATGTGGTGTAGGTAAGGGGAAAGGAAAGCTTGACCAGCCATGAGTTGGAGAGCTTCAGTGGCGGCGTGTACATATGCGGCTGCTCAACCACCACGGTCGGGGATATCTCAGAGGAACTAGGGTTGTAGCCCTGTTTTTTTCGCTTAGGCCGGCTGAATGTAACTTTTGATGTATATTCACCTTCTTACAAGTTTATTTGTAATATTTTGGGATCCCATAAATGTTTGAATCTTTTCAAATAAAGTCAAAGGTTCTTTGACCAAAATTTTTAACCCTAACCCTTATCATTAACCATAGTTACAAATTTTAAACCAAATGACTTGGTTAGCAAGTCGAGCACTATCTAAAGTACACAGTGTAACAGTCCTGGATTAGGAGGACGTTACAAGAAAATTTTTGTAGCCGCTAAAAGTCGCCTCAATATATCAAAAGACGCATCGTCTTATTCATCTTCCTCATGCCTTATTTGTAGCGGAACCAGGCGAATCTCGTATCGACGAACCCCTTCAACCCCAACATCGTCAAACCCTTCCTCCACCATACCCCTCAACTCACGCATTCTCCCCCATATTCTCCTCAAAGGTCTGAGAGATTGGATGGCCAAGAGTTACAGGGCAGTGCAGGGAATGACCAGGGCTAGGCCCCACCACTAGCTCTAGAAAACTGGCAACAGGTGCTTGCTGGCATGCAAGCTAGATTATAGAGGCAAGAAGAAGAGATGCGCCTCTTGAGACAGCAACAGATTCCAGCAGGGAACCTACAGACCACGGTACCGACAGTAATATAGCCAGAGGTACCAGCAGTGGTACAGCCCCAGGCAGGGGGAGATAGGTGGGAACCCCTGTATAAGAGATTCAGGAAGCAACACCCTCCAGTCTTTGAGGGCATCTCACTGAAGGTTGAGCAGTGGATGACCATGATAACCACTATCCTGGATTTTATGAGGGTAGGTGGTAATGAGAGAGTGGCCTATGCCACTTATATGTTTGAGGAGGACACCCGAAAATGGTGGGAGGTGGTATCCCATACCAAAGCAGTGACCACCATGGAATGGGAAGAGTTCAAAGCCCTATTCAATGAAAAATACTACAACGACTCAGTTAAAGTGAGAAGGTTGAAGAGTTCAGCAGGTTACTTCAGGGTAACATGACAGTGTCTGATTACGCCGTGAAGTTCGATAGGTTGGCAAAGTTTGTCGGGGATCTGATGCCCACTGATGGGACCAGAGGAGAGAGGTTTCTTCAGGGGCTACAACCTATGATAGCCCGAGATGTTCGTATTACTACTATGCCAGGAGTGACTACCTATGCACAGGCAGCACTTACAGCTGAGAGTGCAGAGAATAAGATCTAATGTGACAATGCAGCCAGAAGGGATTCTAGGAGGTTTGGACCTCCATTTACAGGTTCTGGTAGGGGCGGAGGCCCTAGTGATCAGAAGAGGAAGACTCCAAATACAGTTTCAACTTTATGACCAGATAGGATGCCACGGGGCATACAGATGGGCCTCCAGAGTGGCGGTGAGACATGGAAGGAATTTCCAAAGTGTGCTAGGTCTAGGAGGCGCCATATTGGATAATTTCGGGCGAAGACTTGTTTTGTTTGTGGTAGTACGAGGCATTTGAAGAAAGACTTCCCAAGAGTCAGAAAGGAGGAGCCGAAGAAAGTGGATAGCATGACGCCTGCTCGGGTGTTCACTTTGACCCAGGCAGAGGCCGAGGCTAGCCCCTCGATAGTTATAGGTCAGCTTTCTAGTGCTGGAACCTTCTATACTATTTTGATTGATTTAGGTGCTACGCACTCTTTTGTTGCTAGTAGGGTTATAGATGGATTGTATAGGCCATGTGACTTTTATTGGGGTTTGGTACAATGTTGCCTACTGCGGAGTTAGTGGTTTCCAAGAGATGGGTTAGATCACTACTAGTTACAGTGGATGGAAGGGAGTTAGCAGTAGACTTGGTGGAGCTGGAGATGACTGATTTTGACATAATTATGGGTATGGATTGGTTAGAGAAGTATGGGGCAATGATAGATTGCAAGAAGAAGATGGTAACCTTTGAGCCGGAGGGTGAGGAGCCCTTTGTTTTCGTGGCACTGTGCATGGACCCCATATACCTATTATATCTATACTTAGAGATAGAGACCTATTGCAGGGAGGATGCATGGGGTTCTTAGCTAGCATGGTGGATACCACCCAAGTCATGCCAGTGGGACCAGAATAGACTCGATTAGTCTGTGAGTTTCTGGATGTGTTTCCAGAGGATCTGCCAGGGTTACCTCCACACAGGGAGATTGAGTTTGTAATTGAATTGGTGTCAGGGATAGAGCCAGTGTCTAGGGAACCTTACAGAATGGCTCCAGCTGAGATGAAGGAACTGAAGGTTCAATTATCATGCCCAGTTTCTCGCCATGGGCCGCACCGGTCCTCTTTGTGTAGAAAAAGGATAGTTCTCTAAGGATGTGTATCGATTTCAGAGAATTGAACAAGTTGACTATTAAGCACAGATATCCTCTACCAAGGAATGATGATTTGTTTGATCAGTTGTAGGGTAGAACGATGTTCTCCAAGACAGATCTTCGATCTGGTTATCACCAGTTGAGGATCAGAGAGGAGGATATACCGAAGATAGCTTTTCGCACCAGGTATGGGCATTATGAGTTTTTGGTGATGTCATTTGGGTTGACTAATGCCCCGGTAGAATTTATGGATTTAATGAATAGAGTGTTCAAAGATTACCTGGACCAGTTTGTGATTGTCTTTATTGACGATATATTGATATACACTCGGACAAAGACAGAACACGAGCAGCACCTCAAATTGGTACTACAGAGGTTGAGAGAACATGGGTTGTATGCAAAGTTGAAGAAATGCAAGTTTTGGTTGTGTCAGGTGCCTTTCTTGGGTCACATAGTTAGTAAGGATGGAATTAAGGTGGATCCAGCGAAGATTGAGGCAGTCAGAGATTGGCCAAGACCAAAGAATGCTTCAGGGATCAGGAGTTTATTGGGATTGGCGGGGTATTATAGATGCTTTGTGGAAGGATTCTCCAAGGTTGCGTCATCACTGACAGAGTTAACCCGCAAGAATCAGAAGTTTGTTTGGTTAGTCAAGTGCGAAGACAGCTTCCAGAAGCTCAAGAAGAGTTTGATCACCGCTCCGGTTTTGACTCTTCCTACAGATCACGACAAGTTTGTAGTTTACTGTGACGCTTCGAGGCAGGGTCTGGGTTGTGTAGTTATGCAGACACGGAAGGTGATTGCTTATGCATCATGTCAGTTGAAGGAATATGAGAAAAGATATCCCACACACGACTTAGAGCTTGCAGCGATAGCTTTTGCAGTGAAGGTATGGCGACACTACTTGTATGGTGAGAAGTGTGAGATATACACTGATCACAAGAGTTTGAAATACTTCTTCACCCATAAGGATCTGAACATGAGGCAGAGACATTGGTTAGAGCTGGTAAAGGATTATGATTGTGAGATCCTCTATCACCCTGGGAAATCCAACATGGTAGCAGATGCCTTATTTCGGAAGGGTCTGGGACAGCTATAGAGTGCCAGGAAAATATCGAGGAAATTGGCTGATGACATGACTAGAGTAGGAATTGAGATAGTGGTTGGCCAGTTAGCCAATATCACTTTACAATATACTCTCTTGGAGAGAATCAAGGAGAAGCATTTAGATGACCCACAGATGGGGCAGATTAGAAGAGACATCCTAGCTGGAGTAGCTAAGGACTATTCAGTGTCAGGTATGGGCTTATTGAGATACAAGGATCGGATTTGCATTTCGATAGATGTCGAGGTCAGACGAGAGATTTTGGATGAATCTCATACTACCCCTTATTCTCTACATTTGGGCACCACGAAGATGTACCAGGATCTGAAAGCTTTATATTGGTGGCCTAGAATGAAGAGGGATGTGACTGAGTATATGGCAAGGTGCCTGACCTGTCAGCAGGTCAAGGCTAAGCATCAGAGGTAGGCAGGGCTGTTACAGCCTCTGATATCCCATAGTGGAAGTGGGAGGATATCACGATGGATTTTTTGGTAGTGTTTCCCATGACAGTGGGCCATCATGATTCTATTTGGGTTATCGTGGATCGATATACGAAATCAACTCATTTTCTACCAGTGAGGACGAACTACACAGTAGACCAGTATGTTGATCTTCATGTGAGAGAGATAGTTCACCTTCATGGGACTCCAAGGTCTATTGTGTCTGATAGGGACCCTATCTTTACTTCCAAATTTTGGGGAAGTTTGCAGAGGGCGATAGGTACACAATTGAAGTTCAGCACAGCTTATCATCCTCAGACCGATGGTCAGTTTAGGAGGACTATCCAGATATTGGAGGACATGCTGAGAGCATGTGTGTTGGACTTTGAAGGGTCCTAGAGTAAATATTTTCCTTTGATAGAATTTTTCTATAATAACAGTTACCAATCTACCATTGGGGTGGCACCTTATGAGATGTTGTATGGTAGGAAGTGCATATCGCCCATTCACTGGGATAAGATGGGTGAGAGAAAATATCTAGGTCCTGATGCAATTCAGAGGACCACTGAGGCTATTGAGAAGATTAGAGCTTGGATGCTCGCATCTCAGAGTAGACATAAGAGATATTTAGACCCAAGGCGAAGGAACATAGAGTTCCAGGTGGGAGACTATGTCTTCCTTAGAGTTTCACCTCTAAGAGGGACGAAGAGGTTCGGAAAGAAGGGCAAGCTGAGCTTTAGGTTTGTAGGACCGTTTAAGATCCTGGAGACGATCATACAGGTGGCCTACAGGTTGGCCTTACCCTCTGCACTATCTAGTGTACATAACGTATTCCATATTGAGTTATAAGGATCTAGAATTGGAAGCAAACTTGTCCTATGAAGAACATCCAGTTCAGATTCTAGACAGGAAAGACAATGTCCTGAGGAACAAGACTATACCTTTAGTTAAGGTAATGTGGAGGAACAGCAAGGTCGAGGAGGCGACCTGGGAGCTGGAGGCGGATATGCAGACTCGGTATGCCGAGCTGTTCAGGTAAAATTTTGAGGATGAAATTTCTGTAAGGAGAGGATAGTTGTAACGTCCCAAAATGATCTAATAAGGCTTAGGGCCTTGATTAGGGGGCCACGATGGCAATATATGGAGTTATATGTTTATTTGTTATATTTAATTGTATTTATGTGGATTATGTGATAATATGACTAGTTACGCATGTTTATGGATATTAAGTATGCATGTGGGCTCATTTCTTATTAGAAGGACAATCTTGGTAATTTGGCCCGTTGCGGGCAAAATTGTATATTTATGTGATATATGTGTGAGACCCCATCATTATGTGGGTTTATTTGAGTTACTCGTCACGAGGCGATCCTAGGGAGCAAGTTAGCGGGAAAATCACAACAGGACCCAATACCAGACTCGGGGTGAGTCGAGGGATATTTTGGGTATTAGGCATTTAATTGGGTTATCGGGTAATGGAAATGAATAATTGGAGATATATTTGAAGTTAGTGAGTTTAGGAGGGAATATTGGGGAATTTGACCATTTTTCCCTCGGGAACATTTTTTGTACCCCGAGCTTCGAGGTTAGCTTAAGTTACTTAAGCCTTAGGAAACTAAAAATAAAACACAAGAAGCACTCATAATTTCCTCACTAACCAACTTTCTCCTTTCTCTCTCCCTCTTGTTGTTTTCTTTTAACTTTCCTAAGCAAACCTTTGAATAATTAAGCAAATTTCTAGCTAAAACTTGGAGAATTGAAGCCTAATCATTGGGAGTTAGTTGTGTTGCAGCTTGTGGGATTAATCTTCAGTTGAGGTAAGCTTTAGAATATGTTGTTGGCCATTGAAATTATGTGTATTACTTGGCTGTTTTGAAGTGTGCTTGAACCTTTAAGCTTGAGAATTGTCTTGGTGTTTTAATGAGTTTTAAGACTGGATTTTTGTTGGATTTAGTTGCTGGAAAGATGTTAGAACTGTTGTGGGGATTGAATTATGGTTTTGGGGTGAAATTGGGTTAGTTTGGATTGATTTTGGCTACTGAAATGTGTGAAAAATCTGGGTTTGTGGGGCCAAGTCACGACCTTGTTCTTGAGGGGTCGCGACTCAGCTTGAACCCAAGGCCTTAGGAGGTCTATGTGTGGGAGGCATGCCGCGACCCTCAAGGGAAAGTCGCGGCCCACGTCCCTTTAACAGAGGGGGAGGCTTTCGGGTAGGAGGGTGCGATACGACCCTCAGGGTCAGCTCGCGGCCCACTTGGGCATTTTTGGCCTTGGGAGCTTTTAAAAATGGGAACGTTTTCCTTAGGGCTCGGGATCAAATCCGCTGCCCGGTTTAGTGGCACTTGGGGGCCCGGAGGCTAGGACTTGGTCTAACAAAATTTATTTGATTGTTTTTTATGGAATCCTATATTATGGTTGTGACTAGGTTATCGCTAGGGGCTCGGAACTGGGATCGTGCTCAAGGGTCGTTCTTATTTACGCTTTACTTGGACTTGAGGCAAGAAAACTGCACCCAATATGTGTTATGTGTGATTAGGGCTTGGCCTGACTGTTGTCAATTATCATGACTAGGGCTTGGGCCTCGAGGACAATTATATTTAAGCAATTGCTTCACATGTTGGGTGATACTTGCTTAAGTGCTTTATGATTGTTTTATGAATTCTATGGTTAGGGCATGAGGTCCCATTAAATAGGTAAGAGTAGTATTGTGATAATGATTATACGAAGGTGTTATGTGACTAACATGCATACGTGTGTATTTTGTTGGGATATGTCTATCCATATCTATTTCGGTATTGAAGTTTCTATTCCTGAATCAGGGCTTGACTTATTAGTCAAGGACGGCAATAGCGCGTTGTGCGTTGGTCAAAAGGGTTAGGCCTAAATCAGCAATGTACTATTCCGTTGGTCGACTCTATGGTCATTGGTAAACCAAGGGGTTGGGCTAGCTCTATGGCTAGTTACTCAGAGCTAAGGGCGAAGGCCCCAGGTGACTCTATGGTCATGTAGCTAGGGTATAGGCCCCCGGGTTGTCTCTATGGCCAACTGTTCAGGGCAACGGCCCGTAATTGGTCCAATGATCACTTGTTTGTAACTGAATGACTGTTTATGTAGGTTATTATTATTGCTTGGTAAACTAGATAAGTATTTAGAAGTTTATATTTTATGTTTATGCACATGTTGAGTTTTCTTGCTGAGCCTTGGCTCACGGGTGCTATGTGGTGCAGGTAACGGGAAAGGAAAGCTTGACCAGCCATGAGTTGGAGAGCTTCGGTGGCGGCGTGTAGATATGGTGGATTGGTCGTAATATTTTGGGATCCCATAAATGTTTGAATCTTTTCAAATAAAGTCAACGGTTCTTTGACCAAAAATTTTAGCCCTAACCCTTGACATTAACCATAGTTACACATTTTAAACCAAATGACTTGGTTAGCAAGTCGAGCACTATCTAAAGTACACAGTGTAACTATATTGGACTAGGAGGACGTTACAGGCAACTTTTTGTAGCTGCTAAAAGTCATCTCGATATATCAAAAGACGCATCGTCTTCTTCATCTTCCTCATGCCTCATTTGTAGCAGAACCAGGCGAATCTCGTATCGACAAACCCCTTCAACCCGCACATCGTCAAACCCCTACACCACCATACCCCTCAACTCACGAATTCTCCCCCATACTCTCCTTACCCATTCTCCCCCAATCCCTAAATCCAAAAATAAATAAAAAAATATCCCCACCTTACCAATGCCTCCACCACCTTGCTGACGCCTTCACCATCGTACCCCACCCATCCATTTCCCCTCTCTCTTCTTCCCCTCTATTTCCCCCAATCCTGAAATGCCCTAAATCCCCAAAAAAATCCCCTCCACTAGAACCTCCACCACACACCACCCTACCCACCCCCTCCATCGATGCACCACGGTACCCACTTCCACCACCAAGTTTGTTTTTTTAAATTTCAAACTTATATATTGTGTATATGTGTACATATGTATATAAATTTCATATATGGCTTTGATTTACAAACTTTGGTTTTTGTTTTTGTTTGTGGAATTTGAAAATATAAGCTCGTCCTTTGTATTTCTCCATCTGGGTGTGCATCTATCATATAAACAAGGTTTTGTTTAAAAAATATTTTTTCATTGTGAATTTGAATCTGATATATGTACATATGTTGTTGTGGGTATATGTGTTAATTTTTATTAGCTTGTTGTATGTATGAATTACTTTTAGTGTATATATTTGTATTTGATATTTGAGTGTTTAGAAATATTAGGTCTATGTGTATTAAATAAGTCAACGTGAAAGATTAGTGTATGTATTTGGATAATAATATGTGTTTAAATTTGGTTAATAATATGTGAGCTTGAAAGATTAGTGTTTCAATTTGGTTAATGATATGTGTTTATGGTGTAGGGTGAAAATTTTATTGTTATTAATATGTATATTGTGAACTGTTCTCGAAATTTCTGAGTGTTAATTGCAGAGTTTAGGGATAGGTTAAAATACAGTCGTTATACTGCCCAAATTTCGGTATAGTTAAGACAAATCATTATAACACTAATTATATGTAAAGATATAATTGTTTTTAATTTTATTTTATCATTTTTAAATTAAAAAGGATACAAAAACATTGGGGTTTGCGGGTCGAGGTTTGGGTTTTGGTTTGGGGTTGGGGTTAGGGGTCGGGGTTGAGGGTTTGGGGTTGGGAGTCATGGTTGGGGGTCAGGATTCAGGGTCAAGGGGTCGTGGGCCGTGGGTCGTGGGTCGGGGTTTGGGTTCAGGGGTCGAGGTCGAGGTCGGGGTCAGGGGTCAAGGTCGAGGTTGCGGGTTGGGAGTTCAGAATAAGATAATTAAATAATGAAATTATTAATTTAATAGTTAATAAGATAATTAAATAATAAACACTACAACAAATAACCCTTTCTACAACACAAGAATATAACTTTATTGAAAAAGTATTATAGTAACTAATAAGTAAAGTAAAAAATTCGGTAATGAAAAAGAGGGAAATGAAATAAAAAGGCGGCATCTGTGGAAAGCCCGCTCAAAGTAAAACCCATTATTTTTTTTTATCTAACTTTAGAATAGTTTCAGTCACTTTTCCAAAAGTGAAAAAACCTCATCATTTCCAATCTCATTCCAAACCCAGTTCTTCTTCCTCAACTCTGAAACACCCAAACCTAACATTTGATAGGGTGACATTCTCCTTCGTCTGTGCTTGATCTTCAACTTCCACGGCCACACCCCATCAGCGGGGAGCTCTTCAACTCAAGCTACTGGAAACAAAGAAATTCAGAAAAAATGAGTGAAAAACCAAGCGTGGTTGTTAGCTTGGACTAGAAGAAGAAGATCAAGTGTGAGTACTACTTTTAGGGTTTGTTCATGGGCCTCTGCTTTCACTCAAGGAGCAGATTGAGAAGGTCAAATTTTTACTTTTTCTTTCTTTTCTTTCATCTGGCTATTCCTTTCCTTTAATTATTTAAATTTTTGGCTTAATTTAATGGAAATTGTGGGTGGTTGAGTTACTGGGTTGTTTATTGGGTTCTTGAAACATGTGAGGATTTTATCCAATAGCCGAAAACTGATAAATTATTATTATCAGTTTGAGGAAGAAGAACACTGCTGCTTTTTCATCACTGATCAGTGATTCATCATTAATGTTCTCTTTGTTAATTTTATTATTGCAACCATGATAATAGTGATCTATATTTCTATGTTCAAATGTGGTGTGTTCTAGGCCTGAAGGATCCTAATCGGCCTTTTCCTGCTGGTACCAATCAGACAAATACAGGTGGACAAATCCAACGATTTCTTCTCAATCAATAGGCAATGGCCACCCTTTCTTCTCACTGTAAAAATTTGAAAAAAAAATTAATGCAAAAAAAGGTTTGTTCATGACAAGAATAGCAGTGAGTGCATATTGATCTGAGCTAAAGTTTTTAAGCCAAATTCAAAGGCTTTTTTTAAATATATTTTTTTTTATTTATCGAATACCCAACCCAAGAAACCAAAAGAATAGAGGATAATACAGTTGTGTTGTTTTTGTTTCGATTCCAAAAACAACACATTTTGGATTGAACCCAACAAAAACATCTGGCTTTGTCTACAAAAATGCCATCCCAACAGATTTTGCCCATAACCCAGCATACCCAATTGTCTTCGTATCCATTTCCTGAATCGAACCCTTCTTCAGTCTCGCCTAGTAGTTCATCTTCAGTAGACACAAGGTTGAAGATGACCCAACTACGAGGCTTCTCATTTCTTCGTTGTTTGAAAATGAAAAGGCCTCCTTCCAGCCCATTAAGCCCCTTCTTCCTAAGATAAAAATGGCTAAGACGTTTTACTAGCACCGGCGACGCAGAACCAATAGTGAAGATTCTATATCTTCGTTATTTGACATCGAAGGTCGTCGATCTTTGAGGCGTGATGTTGGCCACGCCACGGCCGAGACGTTCTTGCTCACTCGTCTGAGTTTAAAGCTTTTGAGATATCTTGGGTGAGTAAGTTTTTATCAGGTTTTGTTGCTTTTTGTTTTTTAATATGGTAATTGGTTTCATGTATTGTGGTTTGTGATTCTTGTTTCTTTTTAGATCATCCATTTTGGCAATTTCGATCTATTTATTGAGTAGCTTCATTTGTAGTTTATTTATTTGATTAATGTAATCAAGCTGCAAAAATTGGCCTTGTCTTTTTTCCTTTGACAATCAGTTGTATAATGATGAATGGAGGACATAGTGCTAATTGGATGAAATTAAGGTCTTAGGAAGGAGATGTAGTTAGCCTTTGTCTAAAGTTTGTTGTAATTGCCTCTGAGGAGTACACTTTCTTTTTTGTTTCAAATCATTTTGAATAGAGGACACACACAATACAATCAACTTCATAAAGAATGGTACTGATGGACATTGTTAGAGTGTCCTGATTAACATGTGTTTAGCTAAATTTTAACTTGTTAGAGTGTGATGTATCAAGTTGATGGTAAATTAGAGGGTAATTGATCTTAGGTAGAAAACAACATAGAGGAAAGAAAGATAAACTGTATGGAAGAGTGATGATAAAAGCAATTGCAAGTTGTTGAATTGTTGGATTATTCAATAGTTTACATTAGAACTCTGGCACATTTTATAACAATCCTGGTAATTCTTGCCATCAATGGAAAATTATAAAATTGGCCAGTTTTAATTGGTACAATTCTGTTTTATCATGATAATTTTTTTAGCAGCTTAAATAGGTACTTCTAAAGCTTCTTTAAGTCTTCTTCCCTCTTTCAGAAATGGATGTTCCTTAACCATTTTTCTTATATTCAGGGTAGGCTACAGATGGATGACAAGATTTCTTTCACTTGATTGTTATGCATTGTTACTTGTACCAGGCTTTTGTCAAGGTCTGCAGCATTTATAGTTGTCTGTTTATAAATATTGTTATCAAAGTAGAAATCAGAAAAATCAGTGTATGGGAGAATAACTAGCGTGCCTTTTCATTTCAGTTGGTTACAATTATTTCTTCTCCAGTCAGATACGTAGAAGTATTGTTTACGGCGATAAACCAAGGAATAGGTTGGATATCTAGAAACTTTGTGCATTTTTGATATTCTGAATCTTTTGATTTCAGGATTTGTCGCATTGATACTAAGGGTTGTTTTGCAGGCTGGATCTGTATCTACCTAGAAATAGTGATGGGCCAAAACCAGTCATTGCATTTGTAACTGGTGGAGCCTGGATTATTGGGTGAGTTAGATTTTCCCTTGATTAATATTATTGAATACTTGGTCATAGTTAGTATGCTGTAACATTCATGTTGGCTTTTTTTTTAATTAAAGAATGTATTCTGGCATTTGGTTCTGGTTATCAGTTCAAGCTGATGAAACAATGTATTTTTAGATAGATAGAAAAAATAAAAGAAATGTGGAGGTGAAGAGCAGCTGGATCTGCCAATTAAAAACAGAAGTAGCATTCCGGGTTGCATAATTACTTTATGTCTTAATATCTCTCTCTCTCTCTTGGCTAATGCAGCTATAAAGCATGGGGTTCTCTTCTGGGTCAACAGTTATCAGAAAGGGACATTATTGTGACGTGCATAGATTACAGGTAATGTATTCTTTTCAAATGTTTATGTACTGTACAAATAAAATTCCCATTGTGGACGTTGACTGCCTGTGATGCTAACTTTTGTTATTGAAATCTTCATGTAGAAATTTTCCTCAAGGAACTATTAGTGATACAATAAAAGGGTATTATTTATAACGGTTGAATATGCTACAATCTTTTATGATTTTCGAATACCCTTCAGTCTCATGTTACCTGGAAAGGCAAGAATTAGCATGACTCTGATAAAAATATGTATTAGATAATATTTATATATCCATAGTGAAGCCATTGAGAACTAGAGGCTTTTGTTGGAGTCAGCCACTGAAAAAGACCTTTGAGGATCTACTGGTACAACACTCATCACAACAAGAATAAGGGAACACTTGGAGAGATAGAACTATGAAAGAAATGGAGTCCAACTATTTTAATTAATTTCTCTAGTTACTGATTTCCCTCAAAATTTTGATATTGCCAATGCAATGTTTACTGTTTAGAGTAATTTCCTTTCATTTTTCTTTTTAAAAATATATATTTTGAAATAAGTGGTTTTCTTATATGCAGAGGCCAACTTTCTAACTCGAGAAGCAAATGAATGGTACAAAGAACCTGCTTCAGCAAGCGCTTGTAGCCCTTCAGACGATTTCTCTCATGATTTTGACGATTTCTCTGTGCGTCTTTCAAAATCTCATCTATGGTTTTTAGATTTCAGTTTCATATTAATAAATATATATATTTGTTGAAATACATATGTTTATTATTTGTATAATATTTATTTATATATAAATATATATTATACTGTGCAAAGTGATGTGTTTATCATTCTATTTTCTAGCTTGCTTATATTAGCTTTGATCTTATGATAGTTTGATGACGTTGGGTCTCAAGGCACAAAAGTTATTTTCTCCAACTTATGGGCTAATGATGACAAGATTGTGGAGTTATACTTCGATACAGATCCTAAGGTAACTTGTTCTGTCTTTCTTTTTAGTTTCAATAATGTTAAAATTAAAAGAAATATGTTGACACAAAAAGATGCAATGTGTATATAGTCAGTCTCCTTTTGAGCCAAACTTCTCTTAGCACTCATAGCTTGCAAATTACTTATCCTTTTTGGTATTATGCTTAAACACAGTCTTAGCTATATTGTATGCACGCTAGAGACAGTGGTATGCTCACTGAGATGGTTAGGGACAGTGGTTGTCACCAGCTTAAAAAGTTTATATTAGTATATAGAAGAGATAAGAAGATACATTCTTGTTAGTATAAGGTTATCAAAGTTTACCAGCTTAAAAAGACAGTGGCTGTCAAATATGATATGTCATATATTGAATTGAGGCAGAAAGGAGCATAGACTTGTTAGTATAAGGTTATCAATATTGAGTGTTGTTTTGGTTTGGTCATATAGTATCTAATTCTGGTAGAGGAACTTGAAAAAGAGATAGTTTTGAACAATTTGTTTGTAGCAATATTCAACTAGGATTGGGATGAAAATCAGTTTATGTTTTGTTGTTGAGTTGTGTATTTTGTTTGAGTGATCTTGAGAACTTAGAGAGAATGAGATTATTAATTAGTATTTGTATCTTAGATTATAGTTTCCTCCTCTTTCTCTGAGATGATCATTGCTCTGACTTTCTCATCCAAATTTTCAACTTCTAGAACTACATGGATTCATCATGGTAAAATTCTGGTTTTGGTTGTGTTCTTGTTTTTTCATCATGGATTCATCATGGTAAAATTCTGGTTTTGGTTGTGTTCAACTTCTAGAACTACATGGAATGGAAGTCTTGTTTTTTCTTTTCTTTCTAAAATGGGAATTCTCTTTTTGGACTGTTTATGATGCTGTGTTCTTTTCTTTCTAAACTGGAAGTCTTGTTTTTTATGGACTGTTTATGATGCTCTGTCAAGTACACCCCGGAATCCCTTTTTCCTTTTCGAACTGCTGTAGGCCATGATGATAAACATTTAAGTTCTCAGGTGCATAGGAATTTGACAAAGTAGCAACATCATCAGAAAAAACAACATCATCAGAACTAATGATGATATATATTTGATAAATTGTAGTGAAAATCAAACATTATTACAAGTATATATAGATACATCTCTTTTAATATGCTTTCTTAGTTTGAAATTATCAAGATCAATAGCTAGAGATACACTATATTGATTTTTCTTAATATTTTATTTTGTAAATATAAGATTGTTCATATCTTTAAAAAATTTCTTACATATATAGATACATCTCTCCTAATATGCTTCAGCCCCATGTATTATTTCATATGGAAATAGACAAGGCTTATTATATATACTATTGTAAACACAACCTCAAAACAAGAACATAAACACACCATAAACCAGAAAAAAATTGATCAATAATCAATCTTAAAGACAAAACTGGTTTAATCAAGGAATCAAATCATAACAGAAATGAAACATAAAGAGGAACACAAACACAAACACATACGTGGTTCGAATGAGTGTTGGCTAGACACCACTCTACTCAACGGCCAAAACCAGCCCTAAGGGCTTGACAATCTCTTTATTGATTCTAAGTTTCAATCCGTAAAACAATGGAGTCTAGCTCCAAGCTTCTCTCATAACAGTAGTACAAGATATCTCTAGGCTCTCTAAAACTCACTCCCAATATTACAATGTATGTAAAAACTGAATTGGATTAAATAATAGAAGAGGGGCCTTATATATACATGTGATGTAAGTGACTGACTACTGGTAGAGAATTATTCTTATTGTTATAGATTATAGTTTATGCATTCTAGGTGTTTGAGTGAATGTCTCAATAAGTACAAAATACTCAATAGACTTGTGTGTTATTTATTATGTGAGTGGCAAATGACTACTGGTAGAGAATTCCGGGCATTACGATACATGGGAAGCAGTGCCTCAACACTACAAAGACCTAGTCATTACAAATATTAAGGTGGGTCATTTATTTTAATATTTTCTAAAGAATGTGTCTTTTAAGGTGACTAATTTATTTAATCAATTATTAATATGTTTTATTTTCAATGTAGTGCTATTATCAAATAGATGGCCAGTCGGATTCCATACGGTGTCTAGACGGTATCGATAAAGAGATGAAAGATCGATATCGCGATAGCAAAACAAAAAGACATCGACATTTTGCAACATATTACAATGGACCTGAGGATTGGGACAAAATCCTCGTAAACCCAGATCATAATGTCAACAAAGGATGAGTGGAAGAATATTTGTGAGTTATTTACCAGTCCTCGTTGGATGGAGCGCTAAAAAAAGAATAAGGAAAACAGAGCTCAACAAAAGTATGCAACAACGCAGGGTTCAAAATCGTTGGCGGCTCGCCGTCACAAAAGAGTAAAAATTATCAACACAATTAATTTTAATTAAATTATAAGTTATTTAACCTTATGTTTATACTTTTTATATGAACTCTAACCTTATTGATGATTGGAAGGATTGTCACTGGAAGAAAGAGACAGAACAGTTTGTCAACGAAGCTGCTCAATCAAATTATGTAAGTTTACTTAATTATATTTGTGTTATTCTTAGAATTTTGTTTATGTATTCCTACTAAAACTTTCATTAAAACAGGAAAAATTGAAGGCTAATTTTATAGCACAAAGTCAGCCGATATCTGCTTTTGTCTCGAATAAGGATGGTACGACCTCAGTTGACCAGGTGCAGGTCCTAGAAAAAGTACTGGGACAGAGGCGCGGTCACGAGCGAGGATTGGGCACTAAATTGAGGGGGACGGGGCCATCCTCTTGTCAGCCCTCTCAAAACACCCAGTCTCAGGCAGCTCCTCAACAATCCACAAGTGAATATGGTCATTTGGTGGAGACGATAAAGAAATTTACTGAGCAAGTCAATTTCATGTCTCAATTTCTTCCAAGTGGACCTAATGTGTAGTTTCAGCCTCCACAGAATTCTTCGTTGCAACCCTCGGTCTCGCCGGACACATCTGCAGCTTCATCTTCTCATCAGCCTCTGATCCATCCATACCTATACGGAGCATCGCCACCGCTCTCATCCCAACCCATGAGATCTCCTTACATGTTTGGAGCAGTACCATCACAACCTCCACCAAATTATCCTTGCATGTTTGGAGCATCGTCGATGCAGCCTCCGCCATATCCTTACTACCAATTTGGACAAGGATCGTCAACCTTACCTCCACAGTATCCATGGCCACAGCCACCGCAGCTGCCACAACCACTGCAACCGTCACAACCACCATAGTCACTGCAGGCACCGCAACCACCACAGTCGCTGCAGCCACCCTGGGGTAATGACATTGATGATGCTACTAATTTAGGAGAGGATGAGTAGTATATTATTGTACTTAACTGTAATGACTGCATTTTATTAATAGATAATTATGGATATTGTAGTTACATTTTATGATTATGGATGTAGTGACTATATTTTATAATTATGGATGTTTTGTAATATTTTAATTTTAAATTATTTATATTTAACTATTAAAAAATAATTTTTTTTAAAGAAAATATATATTAGGGGTGACACAGTTCGCCCCTAATATTATTAAATTCACCGTAAATATTTTTCTGGCACAAGTCACATCGACACAAATTTGCTGCGATTTTTCCACTATTACCGGGGACGGGGGGCGCCACTGAAAGTCAGAATTAGCGACGAGGCAACATGTCGCCTCAAATAAGGACTTTATCTCATATCTTATATTCTTTCTTCTACTCTTTTCTTATGGAATCTAATATGTTCTTAATGGTTTCATTTATCAATATGAACTAAATATTTTGTGTGTGGGTTTTTAATGTAGACACTTGAATCTTTATTATTTTCTATGAGAATTTATAATTTCTTCTTCATCTCTATATTGAATTATTTAATTTATGGTTAATGTTTGTGACTGTTTTATCACCATTTACATGATTTATAATTTTGATTCGAGATCTGAGAAGTGAGAATTGAATATGTTATAGTTAAATAATCATAATTTACATATTGGATGAGAATACCTATATGGATTGTGTAGCATTTATAATTTTTTATTCTTAATGTCTTTTATATGTTAGAATGATCATAGGGATGTAGAAAGTTTACATATAAATTGAGCTTTGATATCTTGAGAAAGAATATGAACCATTTTAATAAACCCGCATCAGTTTAGGAAAAAGAGTTATAAAATTTGAGGTATATAATAGAGTAGATAGTTGATGAAGTTAAGTGTCCTAGGTCTTTAATCCATTGAATTTCATATATTTGTATTTATTTGAAATTTATTTTGTTTTGTTATTTCAACAATCTCATTAATTGATTTCCAAATATAAATGAAATTAAGAAAGTTAGTAGTTAATAAACAATCATCGTGGGAATCATACTCTAATTATTCACTTGTGTAAATAATTTTCACAACATCTACCTAAGGCTTCAATGGATGGAACAAACTACTTCATGTGTTTGTTGATGCTAGGTAAATAAATCTCATGGAAAATATTTTCATGTATTCTTGAAGCCATTAATTGATGGGCTTAAAGAGCTATAGGATGGAATCAAGCTGGATTTGGAAAAGCTATTAATTTTTCCTCATTACCCCTTAATCTCATAATTTGACAAGGCGTCATCTTGCGACTCAATTTTTCACCATAAATAAGTCTGAATTTGAATTTAGATATTAATCACAAAATTATATAAAATTGAATTATCATTCTAATGGTATCAAAATTTTGCAAATCGAACATTGGAGTGAGGAGATATGCTCAAAATACGGAATAGTCTCACACACGAAAATCTTAACTTTATATCAAAATCATGCAAACCGTAAGCTTCTCTCTAAGATAAACCCTATTCGTCCACAAACACCAACAAAACTGCCATTAAAAAAGTAATCATGGACATAAACATGATTTATAAACTCTAAATACCATCAACACACCCATATTCATTCCAATCCTTAAACAATCTAACATGAAAAACTATGTTCTTTGATTCGTCATGATCTCACCAAGAACCTTCCATAGAAAAACAAAGATCTGTTTCTTACCTCTTACCATTTTAAAATTCTTTAAAGATCACTTCCTTCCTCTAAGAAACAGTTACAAGTTATCGATCATTGCGATGGGGACACCTTCTCTCTCTCTCTCCGCATGAAATTGAGAAATATAATCCGAATAATAGAGCCCTTTCATTTAAACTTTTAAGCATAAGCCTTTATGCCCTCTTTAGTCTTTTCACAATTCAAATATTATCCTAAATAAATAAATATTATATGACTGTTTATTAAATTAATTAATTTATTTATTTATTACTCCAATTTGCAAATTTCTAAATTGTCCTAACTTAACTATGTCTTAACCTTTTATACCCTTCTAGTCCTTTCCAAATTTTAAACTAATTATCCAATTAATTTATAAATCCTTAATAATCATTTCCTTAGATAAATAGTAATCTTTCAACTTAATATTTTCTTCTAGAACTCCAAAACTTATAAATTACAAGTTAACTCTCCTTAATTAATTTGTAACCCTTACAACTATGTAATTCATAAATTAATTCTCCTTAATTAATGTATGCTCCTTGAAATCATATAACTCATAAACTAACTCTCCTTAATTAATTTATGGTTCATCATCACTAACTAACCAACCCATACTAAAGAATTTCCCCCTAAAGCAATCTACTACAATCTCTCTATAAAACAACATTAACAACATGAATTATCACATTAAATTCATATAATTATCTCAAGAATAAAATAACATAATCTACTAACTTGTGATATCCTCACTACTCGGAAAGTAGGATTTTACAATTGCTTGAGCTACACAAGTAAGCAATGATGGGAAATTGATGGCAGTGCTCGCAGCCTGAATATTTTCTCATTCTCTCTCATGTGGAATGACAAAACTTTGTTTGATGTTGAGTTGTGCTTAATTTTTCTTGTTCACTTCTTTTCATTTCAATGGTAGGGTACCCACTTTAAGTGATCCTACTTTATTTGTAGTTATATTTTGAATCCTTTTTTTTATACACGGTATTTTAGTTATTATTCATGTTTTATCAATTTCCATGCTCAAATACTCACAACAGAGTGTACTTTTCAAGTAGTACTATGAGAAATGTGACTATAAAAATGGGTAATATTAAACTAAATATATTTAGTGGTTAATTTTGGTTGATTAATCTTAAAAGTGTTTACTTTTCAACTTTCAAGATAATTTATTTCACTATCAAAATTCCTTTTTTGCTCAAATCTTTTAATTAGCATTATTGTCCCTTTTGCAGTTTCATCCTAAGTTTATGGTTTTTGTGTTACAGTCAAATTTTGAGAATAAAAGAAATAGCCTCGAAATGTCGGCTCGAAACTGCTAAGCTCGAAATAGTTCAAACTTAAAATAATTAAGCTCGTGTATATAGATACTAGTAAAACACTTGTGTCGTTTATTAAATGGTTTTAGATATATTGCTAACACTCGAGCATGAGTCGCGTCGTTTAAGCCTGAGTTGCAGGCTCAAAGGCACCGACCTTCTCTGAGGAACGTACTCGACGAAATTACTAGATGAGAAGGAGGTTATAACTGGAATGGTGAGCTCGAAGCCTGAACCAATCTTGAAAGCATGTCAGCAATACGATCGAGCTCAGCGACGTGTTTTGCATACGTGAATGTTGTTAAGAAATCCCTATTCCGTGGGGATTCGTTATTATCATATATTAAATACCTATTGTCATGGGATGTTATGTAATCAAGGCATTTATTATATTTATTTCAAATTAACGTGATTGATTGTAACTTCCCTAAATCAGATGAAGATATTTTCATGACCAGGTCTAGAAATAGCGTGGTCTAATTCATTTGTATTCACGCACAAATTGTACTGAGGAATACTCTGTCAAATTGTTTTCTAAAAAAGCTTTCAGAGAGTAGTGAGTAATAATAGAGACTCGTGAACTAGACAGATTTTAACTATTGAACCACGTAAAAAGCCTATGAATCCTTCTATTTTTTCTGTATTTGTGTTTAGTGCTCTTCATATCTAAGTTGACAAAAAATGACGTCAATAGTTTGGTGCTTTCGTTGAGAGCATTAAACAAATCTTTGTATTGTTTAATAAAAAACCTCTTGCATATCGTCAATGGCCGCTACAAACAATCCTAGAATAGGTGGGCGACCATTGCCACAAATCCCTGAGGAACGAACTCCTCAAACTGAGAACTACCAGCGAAGGCCTGGGAAGTAGCTCATGAAAGATCAGAGCCCCGATGAAGGAAATGCATCATTCGACTCTAGGGGGAAACTTGATCCAACCCCCAGGCCCGATGAGGATTTGTACTATAATCCTGAAAGATACGTGTCGATTGTGGATTTGGAGAATCGCAGATTGCGTGAATAGCTAGCCAAAGCCACATGACAAAACAAGGAATTGGCTAGGCAAGCCGCTAAAGTACAGGCACTGCCTCAAAGAACCAGATGTCATCCCCGCAGGAGTACGACTGCCAAAATGGCTAAACGAAGGGCCCAACAAGCCCAGCCGAGGCCCAAGACAAATACCGGCAACGGTCTTCTTGGGAGAAATGCTCAAAATGCTACTAGTGGCAACCCTACGGTGAGTGTAACAGTTGGAATAAGGAATAACCGAGCTCTTCCCATAGCTCGGAGTAATAACCTAGACCCAGTCCGAGCTAATTCTGGACCTTATAGAGCCAATAATGGAAGGCCCCCACCATCACTAATAAAGCATCCTCCGTAGCCAATAATACACCCCTCTCCGGTTCGAGAGGTACCCCAGCCAGCTCCGAATGAGAACCAAGCAGGGGAGCTGGCACCCCATAGACCCTCTCGGAGCGGTAGCCGAGATAGAAACCATAGGGCTTGACCTGGACATGGAGGTGAGCGAGAAGCTCCCCTAGGAAATAGGGTGTCCCAACCAGCAGGAAGTCATATTTTGAGGTCACAAACAACTGGAGCAAGGGGGCCAGTGGAAAACCCACCTCGCAAGCATCAAGCAACACAACAACCTGAGAGAAATGTTAGCTTCATAAGTGGATGTTTGAACCTGAGCAGATCGGTGAGTGTATACAACATTGAACCCAGGAATAATTTGAATTATAAGAACAATTCTGAACTTCGAGATCACTTGAATCAAAATCGGAGGCAGGCTAACCCTTCAAACTCGGATTTACGAACACATTTGAATAACCGAAAAGAGCCCATGTAGCCAGTATACAGGAATCAATATAACCATGTACTGGGGCAAGGAGCTAGATTTTTCACAAATAATAACCAGCTGCCCCAAGTGCAAGTTCAACCTCCGGTGGACTTGGTCCAAGAAAGAATTAACTAGCTTGAAAGAGCATTCAGACTCCTTCAAGAGAAGAGAAATAAGGACAAGGCTGACCACTCTGATGAGGAGCTCAAGCCTTTTGCTCTACACATATCGAACACTCCATTTCCTTACGGATTCAAGATACCCCACATAGCACCTTTTGACGAGACCTCATGTAGAGTCCAAGAACTTTACTTAGCTAAGATAGATAGTAGTATTATAGTATTTATAGCATTATCTTTGTAACTGTGGATTTTTGGTTCAGACCGGGAATTATTTGGACACTCATAGTAGTACTTATAGATTTTCTAAGTTTAACCTATAGTTTAAGAATATTAAGTATAACCTAAGGTTTGATTATATGACTGATATTAAGGATAATATTTGTTATACTATAAGGCTTAGATGAGGACAAATAGGATTTT
Source organism: Humulus lupulus (assembly GCF_963169125.1). Classification (NCBI taxonomy): domain Eukaryota; kingdom Viridiplantae; phylum Streptophyta; class Magnoliopsida; order Rosales; family Cannabaceae; genus Humulus; species Humulus lupulus. Next base: position 59,202,391 of record NC_084794.1, on the reverse strand, counting down.
AAGCACATGTTATGAATGGATGATTAAGAATGAAGTATTTTGAGGATTAAATTTAATAAGGAGTAAAGTTTGAATGTTATAAGGTCAGTCACCAGCTTTGAATACGTTGAGGGCTTAGTCAAGGCTGTTTACTCCATTCAAACTTAGCTAAAAATGTGTAATTTCGTGTTTAAATATTCAGCGTGTGCCGATATATCGCAGCTATAGGGGGCGATATATCGCAGCACGTAGATACGGAAAACACGAAACGATGCACGGTTGCCTCGGGCATACTGGCCCAGGCGATATATCGCCTCCTTCAGCATAATTCAAATGTTTTTGAATTCTTTTTCCTTTCAGCCATTCAACTTCTTCATAAGTCCAGCATCTTTTGAACGAGTCTTCAGCCTCTGCTGAACGATTATTCAAATTATTTTCACCTAAAAAGCTATTATTTTTATTCAAGTAAAATTAAGATTCCTTCATTCCCAAACTCTATAAATAGGACCTAGTACCCAGCCATTATTCACCTTTTACTCTAAGTTCAGAAGCTGCAAGTGCTAGGAGAGTGTGAGAGTTAAACACTTGGGTGGGGAAATCATAAGCTTAATCATCTTAAGCTTATCAAACACTTTGGGAAGTAAGATTTCATAGTATTTCGGTTCGAGGGTTAGATTGATCTACAAGTCCTCAAGGTATTCAACACACTCTAGTTCATTGGTTTTATGTTATGTTTCCCTTCTCTTAGTCTTCTACTCAGTCTTCTAACCTCATTCTTATTTTGGTTAGGGAATCTTAGTTCTTGAGCACATAAGTTTTGGTAAGTGTGACTTTCAATGGTTTAGTCTTTCCATTCCTTTCATTTCATCTCTTTTTCTTCATTAGACTCACCCTGTTATATATGGTTTTAGGAGTGTTCCAAAAAGTCCCAACGCTGTCCTCTTATCCCGGTAACTTTGGTAAGGAAAATAGGATAGAATCAATATGTTATCTGCTTATGTTATCTTATGTTTTATGTTATTAAATGTGTTATGATATGTATGTATGTATGTAGGCTTGGGCATATGACCCATAAGACTAACAAGACCCCAAATAGATTATGGGCATATGACCTACTTAGCTAGTAGGACCCCACTAATCTCATGGGCATATGACTTGTTTAGTCTATGGGACCCCAAGTAATAATGGCCATTATAGTATGTGTATGTTATAAGTATTATGTTAAGTCTTTATGTTTCTTATGAAATTATGTTTATGACTATGTGTTAGATTTTCCTTGCTGGGCATTAGGCTCATTCCTTTTTGTTTTATGTGCAGGAAAATAGCTTTAGAGGTGATCAGGTTCGTGGATGCTTGGGATTGTGTATCGATGGTGAATGGAGTCAATGAGCCGAGCGTTATTCGATTCAAGGATGTAGTTTTGTTTTATGTCTTTTTACATGTATTTTCCGCACTATTTATGTAATGTCTTTTTATTTTAAATTATGTTTTGTTTTTAAGACAATGGGATCCCATATCCTACTTATTTTATGAAAGTAACTCTATTTCTACAAGTTTCCAATAAAGTATGGTATTTTCGCAAAAATGTAAGTTTTATGTATAGTTTCGTTAATGGTCCAAAAGTCTAGAGTAGTGGGTCATTACACCTCAGACCCATATAGCCATCTGAGTACATTTACCACGATAATGCGTGCCAGCAACGTCAGATATGAGCTTAGGTGCATGCTTTTTCCAACCACGCTAACAGAAATAGCAAAAACCTAGTTGAACAAGTTCCAAAGGCCTTTGATCTCGTCTTGGGAACAATTGGCAAAGAAATTCAAGAAACAATTCAAGGCCATGGTAGGTGTCAGGCCCAGAGCCTCAGCCTTAACTAATGTTAGACAGTAGCTGGTAAAATCATTGAAAAGCTACCTAGAAAGGTTTAACATAGAGGTGGCACAAGCTCAGAATGTCGATGACAGTGGTCATCTTATGGAAGTATGAGCTAGGGTATTTCCAATAAGTCCCCTTTGGGGCAATATGCAAAGGAAGCCTATAAGGACAATAACCAAGTTCAACAATAGGGCTCAGAGATTCATTAATGTAGAAGAGGCGGGGTCCACATTAAAACTGATCCCTCAACCTGTTATAACTACAACGACGAATGTCAACTGAGCCTCGACCTCAGCTACCTCCTCGATGTCGCAGCCCTCAGGAGACAACCCTTCAAAAATGAAGAAAATGAAAGGAATAACTTGGAGGCGGACGGGGGGAAAAAGAAAAAAGGAGATAAATACTTCTCCATTTACACTGTTTATATCAAGCTTACACAAACTCAGGAAAACATTTATATTGCAAACAAGAATCAGGTCCCGTTTATACTACCTGACCCAATGCAAAATCAAAATTCGAATAGGGATATCAATAAATTCTACAAATTCCATAGGGACATCGGTCATACCACCGATGAATGCAGACAACTGAAGGACGAGATCGAAGGTCTGATGTCGAGAGGATATTTTGGGCAGTATGTAAGAAACATAAATCTGGCCCAAGCGTCGGCTAGACAGAGGGCATCTCCTACACAGCTTGCCCAACAGAACACGGCCCATGGACAAGGGAGGATGACCGACCTCCCCTGATAGATGGGGAGGAAGTGGTAACCATTGCTGGAGGACCACACATCATTAGGTCGGGTATAAATGCCTAGAATAGATATGTCAACGAGCTCAAGATGAGGGACGGATCTCCCTACGAACCTAAACCACAAGCTCCAAAACAACATAAGGTTGAAACTCAACCCATTACCTTCATAGAAGAAGATGCCTCGCACATACAGTTTCCCCATGATGACCCCTTGGTCATCACACTCCAGCTCGCCAGTAAAAGGGGGCATCGGGTCCTGATTGATAACGAGAGTTTGGTTAACATCATTTATAAGGCCACTTTGGAAAAAGATGGGACTCAAAGTTCGAGACTTGAAAGCCTGTACAACAACATTGTACGAATTTTTAGGAGAAGGAATAGCCAGCACGGGTTCCATTGAGCTCCGAGTAACTTGTGGAGACTATCCAGTCTCAATAACCAAGATTATGGAATTTATAGTGGTAGACACCCAATCAACCTACAAATTACTGCTTGGGAGACCAGCAGTGATTGGGTTTGGGGCAGTGTCATCTGTTAGGCAAATGGCCATCAAGTTCCCAATATCTAGTGGCATTGGGACGCTGAAAGGAGACCATCTAGTCGCCCGAGAATGTTATAGCATTTCCATGAAAGGGAAGGGCCAAACAAGTGCACAAGCACTTGTTGTCATCCGAGAAATGAGCAGGATAGTCTTCGAAGTCGAAGAAGAGATCGACCCCATAATAGAAGAGGAGAGGGTCAATCTCGGACCAATCGAGGTGCTCGAGGATGTAGAGCTTGATGAAAATAAAACCACTAGGGTAGTAAAGATAGGGAAGAACCTCCCCAAATATGCGAGATAGCAATTTATTCACTTCTTGAGGGAAAATCAAGATGTGTTTGCATGGTCGCACTTGGCCATGGTTGGGATTAGGCCAAACATTATAAGCCATGCACTCAACATAGACAAAAGCTTCTCTCCAAAGCAACATAAAAGAAGGCTTCTGGACGATGAGAGGAAAAAAGCCCTGAAAGAAGAGGTTGAAAGATTGAAGGCAAATCGGTTTATCCGAGATGCTTTCTATCCTGGTTGGGTAGCCAATCTTGTGCTAGTTTTGAAGCCCAATGGCAAGTGGCAAACTTGCATTGATTATTCGGACCTCAATAAGGCGTGTCCAAAGTTTTTCTTTCTCTTACCTCGAATTGATCAGCTCGTAAATTCCACCAAAGGTCACGACATCATGTCATTCATGAATGCATACTCTGGATATAACCAGATAGCCATGCATGCACCTGACCAGGAACATATGAGTTATATGACCAATAAAGGCGTGTATTGCTACAATGTGATGCCTTTCGAGCTCAAGAACATCGGGGCCACATACCAAAGATTGGTGAATAGGATGTTTGCTGACCAAATAGGGAATAACATAGAAGTTTATGTGGACGACATGTTGGTCAAGTTCAAGCATAATTGTAACCATGTAGATGATCTCGTTGAATGTTTCTCTGTACTTTGGAAGTAAAATATGAGACTTAAGCCGCAGAAATGCTCATTCAGGGTATCCTATGGAAAGTTTCTCGGATTCATAGTAAATATGGAGGTAAAATTGTATATGCTTAAGGCATTAATCGATATGCCCTCACCTCAAAAACATAAAGATGCCCATAGCTTAACTGGACGAATGGCGGCCTAAATAGGTTCATCTCGAAATTTACAGATAGATGCCTCCCATTCTTTAATCTCTTGAGAGGGGGCAAGAAATTTGAATGGTCGGATGAGTCTGAGCTCCCTTTTCAAGCCTTTAAGAAGCACCTCGCCAAACCACCGATCTTATCCAAGCCAATCACAGGGGAAGTATTGTATTTATACCTCACCACAACCGAGCATGCAATCAGCGCAGCACTTGTTCGGGAGGATAAGAAAGTGCAAAAACTTGTTTATTATGTTAGTAAAAGGTTACTAGAGCAGAGTCGATATATCCATTGATGGAAAAGCTGGCTTTGTGCCTAATACATGCATCTCAAAAGCTCCGACCTTACTTCCAAGCATACCATGTGTATGCATTGACTGATCAACCATTAAGGCAAGTACTATCAATGCTTGAGGCCTTCGGCAAATTGTTAAAATGGGTTGTCAAACTCGGGCAGTTTGAGATCACCTATCATCCAAGAACAACGATCAAAGGGCAAGCCTTGGTAGATTTCATAGTTGAATGTATAGGAATCACCAACGAGGAAGTCATAACCCCAGCCTGCGAGCTGTGGAGACTTTATGTCGATGGATCTTCTAATGAGAATGGGTCAGGAGCAGGAATCATTTTGGTCACTATGACGAGAAATCATTTTCATTTACTTTACCATTTGGCTTCGAAGCGTCAAATTACGAGGCTGAGTACAAATAACTATTAGCAGGACTTCGGATAGCTTTCGAGCTCAAAGCAAAGGACATTCACTGGTATAGTGATTCTCAATTAATCGTTAACTAGGTTTTAGGAGAATATCAAGCTCGTGGCATTAAAATGGCAGCTTATTTGGAGAAAGTTAAGGGGTCGTACAAGCAATTTGAGTTCTATTCCATTGAACATGTTCCATGGGAATAAAACTCAAATGCGGACACTTTAGCTAGGCTCACCATGACCAAAGAAACTGAGGCGCTAAATGTGGTTTCAATCAAATTCCTACCGGTCCCAAGCATAGCCGAGCTTGAAGAAGAAGATGTCAACATGATTGACTCACAATCTACCTGCATGACTCCCATAATTGATTACCTCAAAACTAAGAGCCTCCCAGGAGACCAGAACAAGGCTAGGAAACTTATCTACAAAATACTAAGATACACCATCTTGGAAGGAAAATTATACAGAATAGGGTATTCAATGCCACTACGAAGATGTGTAACTCCGCCCAAAGCCTGAAATTTTTTAGAAGAAATCCATGAAGGATTTTGCGGAGACCACACTGGGGGCATAGTCTATTGAAAAGGGTGATTAGGCAAGGATACTTCCGGCCTACACTTAAAGTAGAATAGTTCAAATACGTCAAGTGTTGTGACAAGTTTCAATGGTTCGCTTCAATCCTGTGAGCTCCACCTATCGAGCTAACCATGATGAGCTCCCCGTGACCATTTGTAGTATGGGGAATCGACCTCATAGGATCCTTTCCAACAAGAATAGGGGGAGTGAAATATGTCGTAGCCGCTGTTGATTACTTCACAAAGCGGACCGAGGACGAACCTCTAGCAACTATCACCTCGAAGAAAGTCTTGGATTTCATAGTGAAAAATATAATTTGTAGATATAGGGTACCAAGGAAAATAGTATCGGAAAACGGGACCCAGTTCAACAATGATCTGTTCACCCAGTTCTTTGAAAAGAATGGGAGATTTAAAAATTTTCCTCTATGGCCCATCCACAAGAAAATGGCCAGGTCGAGGTAGTGAATAAAACTCTGAATAGTTCTATTCAGAAAATGCTCAAAGAGGCTAAAGGGAAATGGCCAGAGGAATTACCACAAGTCGTATGGTCATACAGAACGACAACCCAGACCTCAACATGACATACCCCCTTCTCCCTGGCTTATAGTTGCGAGGCTATGTTTCCTTGAGGTCAAAATCCCAACAATAAGGCGCGAGTCATGCGACCAGACCTCAAACCAATCCCAACTCAAAGAAACTCTAGACCTAATTGAAGAAAGACGAGAGGAAGCCCAACTAAGGAATGCTGCATACCGACAAAGGGCTACAAGATACTTCAACAAGAGGGTTCGAGATAGAAAATTTTTATTGGAAGATTTGGTGCTCAGATGCGTGTTTTTTGCCACACGAGACCCCTCTGCGGGTTCGCTTGGGCCTAATTTGGAATGACCATACCAAATCGAATCCATCATTCGACCTTGTGTTTATAAACTAGCAAGATTGAATGTTGAATTGGTTCCACGAGCTTGGAATGGTAAACATCTACTACCTTATTATCAATAATGTAGGAATGATGTTTATTCATTTGTAACCCGACTTGTATTTAATTTTTTCTTTTTATCAAAAAAGCATTGATTTTTATTCAAAATTTTGTGTATTTTATTGTTATACTTTTTTCAAGCTCTCAAATTTCAATAACCTAAGATTGCAATCATAGGATATTAAGGGGGCATAAGTGGTATACAATAATACCATAAGCTTGAAAATGTAGCATCAATAAAAATTAAATAAAATTAATCAAAGTGTAAACAATAAGAGTGCATGGGTCACTAACCTAACACAAATTATACAAAGTCTAGAACAAACTAGCAAACTCTAATCGACATGATCACAAGTTGGAATTCTAGATAAACTAACAAAAGTTTATAAGTTGAGAAAAACTAGCAAACTCTAATCGACACGATCACAAGTTGGAATTCTAGATAAACCAACAAAAGTTTATAAGTCGAGACAAAGCTAGAAATTTTTTGCAAAATAAGTTTTGACATCATAACCTTGAGACCATACTCGAGGATGAGGAAAAATTACTTTGAATAAGCGAAAAATAACTAGGCTAACGATGTTACATGGCAATAAGTATTTCATAAAAAAAAATACGAGGTAAAAGTAATATTCGATTTTGAGAATAACAAAGTCAAAATAGTGTGCAATCGAATGAACTATGTATGAATACTTGGAAGTTCGACCTCAAGTGTGATAAGTATTTATAAGATAAACAAATATCACTTTGTGTCCATCGACCACAATCTCGACTTGTTCAGTGGCTTCTGCTGCCTCTTCAGCATCAAGTCTGGCCTATTCCTTCTCCAATCGAGCCTGCCACTTGGCAATAAACTCGGTCTCCCTGTCAGATAGAAAGCTGGTATCAAGGTCAGAATTGTTAGCCCAAATCCGATACATCTCCATGTCTGCGGCACAATATTTTTTGGTCTTGAACTCCTCAAGAGGACGAGCCTTCTCGCTCTCAATGAACTTGAAAATCATCTTCTTCTCCTCTTCTAGTTTGGCGTTGAGCTCCTGGATTCTTTTAATCTCTAAGTCCCTGGCCTCATTCTCCTTTTGGGTCACCCCTAGCTTGGCGTCCAGCTCCGAGATCCTCTTGATCTCCACATCTCTAGCTTCAAACTCCAGATGAGCCTTTTTAAGATCGTCCTTGACCCTAAGTTGTGCATCTCTAGCCTATTGGGCAAGCACCTTGCTCGCTGTGACCTTGCTGTTTAGAACAAAGTTATGTTGAACAAAGGATAAGAATGCATGCAATGAAAACCCAAAATTAAAAGAGAAAATTCAAAGTTGGCACAGAAGCAGGGAGCTTGTTAGAAACTAAGTAATCGAAGAAAATAGTTCCCCGCTCTTGTCAAAAAGAGTGTTGGCATCATGGCAGGAGGTCAGAAATTCCCACTGGGGAGCCCCGAGGTTGCTGAAGCTTTGACCCACGTGAGTCAACGCGTCAGAACCAAGGTTAACCTCAGGGGTACCGGCAGCACCGTCAACCATAAATTATGGCACATAAGTCGAGATCGAGAGAAAGCGGTCTTGGATGGGAGGCTAGGCTTGGTTTGGTTGAGCTGCGAGAGGGAGATTCGCAATTTCTGGGGATGTTGGGAGCTTGGTAACTTGGCCTATGTCGGATGGCCTCGATTTCAGAGGGACCAGCTCGACTTTCTTAGTGAGTTTGGAGGGGAGACCTCCCTTTTGAGATGCCCGGTGGCATTTTTTTTGCTCTCGAGGCAACGAGCTTGTTGGGAAGGTTTTCCAGGTTCGAATACATGTCACCTGAAAAAAAAAAAACAGATAAAACATCAGCAGTTGATTAGCTCACTATGAATGATGAGACCCCAAGTGGAAAAGAAACATAACTGGAATATTCTGCCAAGCTTCAGCTCGGGGACCAGGAAATCCCCCTATCTTCTGATGAGTCTAAGGGGGTTCCCTCTCTATAAGTGGGGGACAGTCTCATTAAATCCTTACACTACAACAAAACCCCCTTTCAATAACACATCATTATAATACTATTAAAAAAGTATTATAGTATATATAAAGTAAATGAGTAAAGTAACACGCGGGAAATGAAAAAAAAAGTGGCAAATTTTCCTTCTCATTTTCCCTATCTCGGACCGAACCAGTCTTCATCTCTTTCTCTCTCTGTCTCATTTTCCCCTATATTCATACAAAATTTTATGATCGACGATAATGGTTGCCAACCGCCTTGCTCCATCATTCGAACCCCCAACTTGGATCATCAGGTTCTTCCAACATTGTCCTTCGAAGAAGATGAGGATATTATTAAATCGGTAGTGGAGGGTAAGGTGCCGTCCTACTCACTAGAGTCCAAGATCGGAGACTGTAAGAGAGCTGCCGCGATTCGACGTGAGGCGCTTCAGAGGACGGCGGGAAGGTCGCTCCAGGGTTTGCCTTTGGAAGGGTTCGATTACGAATCTATTTTGGGGTAGTGCTACAAAATGCCTGTTGGGTATGTCCAGATTCTAGTGGGGATCGCGGGTCTGTTGTTGCTCGATGGGTTCGAGTATTCAGTGCCGATGGCGACTACGAAGGGTTGTTTGATTGCGAGTACAAACAGAGGTTGCAAGGCTATCCATTTTTCTGGTGGGGCTACCAGAGTGTTGTTGAGGGACGGCATGACCAGAGCACCGGTTGTGAGGTTTAATTCTGCCAAGAGAGCTTCCGAGTTGAAGTTCTTCTTGGAGGACCCTGAAAATTTCAAGACACTTTCCATCATCTTTAACAGGTTAGTCTATGCTTCGTAAATATCATATGTATATATGTAAAGTTTTATCTATTGTTTGTGGTTTTGGTGATTGAAATTTTAACATGGAGATCGATATCATGTTTTTTTTTTCTTTCTCTAATTTAATATAAATTTGAGTAATAAAGCATGAAGCTGAATCTGAGGATCCAAAAGTATTAAAAGTAAATAAAGAAAGAAAGAAAGAATAGAAAAATCACGTAAAGGCTGAATCTTTAGTCAATATACAGCCGTGAAGTTTCTTTCAAATGTCAGATTCATCGAATAGTAATGAATATTAGATTTGAGCCATTTGTCTTATTGGGTTTTGGTCATCGTCTCCAGCTCTAGTAGATTTGCTAGGCTCTAGGGTATTCAGTGCGCGATTGCTGGAAAGAATGTGTATATCAGATTTACCTGCAGGACGGGAGACGCCATGGGGATGAACATGGTTTCAAAAGGAGTTCAGAATGTTCTTGATTTCCTTCAAAATGACTTTGATGACATGGATGTTATTGGCATATCTAGTTAGTTTTTTTTTTGGATTATTATATTTATATTTTTACACCATTTACTCACTTTTCTTTCTTGTGAACTTGTCAAATTTTTCTTCAACCTGAGTTGTTGCTGCTATTCCTTTTCTCAGTTATGTGCAGTAATACACCCCCTATATTCATATCCCTTGAAGATGAACTCAAGGAAAATAAAACATTTAAATAATCAAATAGTTTAATTTGGTAATAAGTTTCAAGACAATTATTTTATTTGATTGCTATTTTGGCTTGTATCCATTCATTTATTAGAGAATTGAACTGTGTCTTTTATTTTATTAGATAAAATAGAAGCGAATAGAATATCTGAGTAGTATCTGCTCAAGCTTTTATTTATTAGGCTAACCTTTTATGTACTAAGGAAGGCTTATGTAGAAAATTTTATTTATTAGATTCAGCATGCCTACTTGAAATAGAAAAATTAATATGAAAAACTCAATGTAAAGTTAAAAAAGAGTTGAGGTTCAGCCAATCATTTTGTTTACAAGAGAGCATAAACATTTATTTTTGTAATGGGTTTTGTGGATTAAGTTGGGATCAGATTGTATACTAGTTTTTTGTAATGAATCCACTTATGCTTGTTTGTTTTTATTGAATAGCCGTTACCACTGGTTTTCTGAGGCCATAATTTTATAAATTCAAAGGTGAAAAGTGGAAGCTTTCCAATAAGATAACAATATATGTATATATTGTTAGACAATGTAATATTACATGATTAGTTTTTTTTTCTGGTTTGTTAGTTTTGTTAGCTTCAGTTGTATTCAGTTAGAATGTTACAACTTCCATCTATTTCTATGTTGTGTATTGCTACTGTTGTAAAGTTCTATATATAAATAAGATTTGCCTGAGTCTCAAAATCTTCTTTAGAGCTACTTTTTCTCCATTTACATTCTTGAATTAACTGCTATCACCCTATGCTAATTTGCCTAGTTTGCTTTACTTTTATCTTATCCACCCATGGGCATTTTGAGTTTTTGAGTTTTTTCAACTTTTTTTTTATCGAAAAAAGGAGTATATTAAAAACACATAAACAAATTACAACTGCCAGATTTGAAACACCACCAAACTTACAACAAACTCAAAACAGAGACTAAAATACAAGCCAAATCATAAACTCCTAACCAACTCAGCAATTGATCTATTCTTAGCCAAACACTGTTGACTCAAACAGGCAAAAAATCTTGCTTTCAAACTCAAACTTATCATGTTAACTAAACTTATTATTGCACCAGATGCCATAAAAGGCCACCCTCCAATCAAATAAGAAGTGTTTTTTTAGGTTCCCCATATAAACATATACATATATTAGTCTATATATATCCAGAACAATCCATTGGATATCTGGTTTCATCCCAAGCGAAACACGCAAAACTACATCATCAACCACAGGACCACAAAGAATACCATCTTTTGTTTGGCTTGCAGCGTAACTCATAAAACGGATTGTTGTCACACTTGAATCTGCCTTGAACTTCATTGAGAAATTCTTGGCTGAGCCTGTGCCACTGCTGAGAAGAGTAAAATTTTGAACTGTTGACCCTGCTTGGGCAGACACTAGGAAATCTTTCACACACGAGTTATTGGCATCTCCTAGAATAAATTCCAAACTATAACTCGATCCCTCTTTAAGGATTGTTGCTGTTTGTATGCCGGTTGAACCAATCTTGATTGCAGCATTGCCTTGTGGGACAAAAAAGTGCTTGGAATCTATATAGTTTACAGTTCCTAACACAGACCACTCTTGCAATGGGGATTGGATCAGACTAGGTGCTGGTTCAATTAATATTCCCTCTTCACTATGATGTTCTTTCCCTAGTCTATCTATAAGTACTTTGTTCAGTTTGTTCTTGATATATTGTCAATCCATTTTCCTTAATTTAAACCATTTTATTATAGTTTATCTGATATAAGAACAGAGAAGCTGTCCATGAAAAATGTTTGGGTGCATGTGATACTCTTACCAATATTTTTGGTCTTTAATCTATATGAGAGTTTTCTTAATGTTTGGGACTATAGAATGCCCTATTTTTTGTGTGTAAATTATAGTATTCTCTATTATATATACTCAGGCAAGCAAGGCAGCATTTTTGTGAGACACTGAGAAATGAAGTTGGTTCAATCATTGGCATAACAATTGTCACACCTCGGCTCATTGGGACCAAAATCTCACGTGAATAGGTAGTAATTTATCAATTATATATGTATATGGATTTATATTCAATATATTTTTTTGTGATGCATGAGTTTGTAACTTAATTTGTACTTAAATTGTAATTATGATTGATCTGTGAGATCTGGCTGAACAGGACATAAATCTGGCTGAATGGAGAATAAAAGAACATCAACCATCCAAGAATGAAAACATATACAAGTTAAGCTAAAAATCAGGTCAGATTTTATATCTCAAAAAATGCTAAGTAATTAGCTATTAAATGTTGTATGGCTCTTGTCAATCATAAATGATAAACAAGTAATTGCTAGTCGGGGTTAAGCAAGTTTGGACTAGTTAAAACAGATGACATGTATAACAAGAGCCAATCACAACACAAGACTTCTGTAGTTGCTAAAAGATCATCACACTATCATGCATGTCTTTTGCCAATTATTAAAATTAGTTTCCTTTTCAATTTTTCAATAGCTCTCCTGTAAATATTTGTCTTTGTATGGTTCAGATTAATAAGACAGATTATATTCATTCATATTGCTCTTTGTAATTAGTTGGTCAATCCACATTTTCCCATTAGTGCCACCTAGAATTGAAACCATGTCATTGATATTACTTTTTACTACTCAATTTCTCTATCATTAGTAATTAATGCTCTACTATTTTATCAAAGTCATTTTACCAATGACTGGATATGTAGCACTGTCCTTTTGGCCCTCAAAATGACAGAAAATAGAATTTCACCATCGATAGTGTTGTATTATACATGGTTAGTGAGTGGTGATGACAGTTGTAGGGAATTATTTTTTTGAAAGTTGCATGGATTAGATTGAAACATACAAGTTTGATTGGAAATATGAATCCATATTAATGAACATTAACAATGCATATAGAATTTTGATCCTAATTGATGTTTTGAAAGAATATCAGCTCCCAATTTTTATAGTTTGGGTTCTTACAATCTTTATATCTGTACTTTGCCTAGAAAGAATATCACTTCTAAGCTCTTGTTTTTACTGCTTATATTCTGCTGGTTATTTCTCATTTTTAGCTATGCTTGATGAATTTATGTCTCATTTACTTTGCCTTGAAAGAATATTACTTCTAAGTTCTTTTTTTTACTGCTTATATTCTGTTGGTTATTTCTCATTTTCACTCATTAGCTACGCTTGATGAACTCATTTTCCCTGCTGGTCATTTCTCATTTACTTTGCCTAGATTTTGGTTATCACTTCTAAATTTCAGTTCAGCCTTTACCCTTTCAATTTCTCTCTGTAATTTCAGCCAGAGTATATACTGAATATACTCTAGCATCCCCTAGAAAAAAAATTATTGGATAATAACATCTCAATCATCCCCGGAAAGAAACAATTCAATTATGGAAAAATTACCATTTAATCCCATATATTTAGAAAATGATCAAAACTTACTATTGTATTGTGTGAAATAGGTACACTCTCCTATCCATTTTGTCAAAATTTACTAAGTCATACTTAAAATGCCTTTAAAGTAAATGTGTGTATATATTTTATCCCCAAATTTTAAGATCAAATTAGATAAATTTTGGATTTCAAAGGCTGTTTTAATATCTATGGACAAATTTTAATTTTGTATTAATCTTTTAAGTATTGATTATATTCTTTAGGTTGGGGATCGAATTGGCAAGGAGCATTGCAAAGTTAATTTGCAAGAGGTACAGAATTTGTTCTTTTAACTCTTATTATTAATATCTTAAAAATGTTAGAGGAGTTTGAATATCTTAAATATTCATCTATAGAGAAGTAGGCTCTGAGATTAAAATTGTGTGCTGCGGTGATAACGGAAGGTTGAAAACTTGTGTATATTAGAGAAGTAGGTTCTAGAAAATTTGTTTGTGTGCTGCGGTGATATAAGGAAGAAAACTTATTGTGTGTTGTTTGAATTTTTTGACTTGGTGTTGATAGATGGTTAGGTAAGCTTTTATATGTATAGATTAGATCTTTCATTATATGTATAAATTAAATTTTTCATTTAGTCATATTGTTTTCATTATTTCCATATGTATAGATTAGATTTAATTGCCATAACCCAAGCTAAAATCTTGTCTTTGATCCAAACCCAATTAGTTAGTGGCTACCATTTTAGAATCTGATTTTTAAATTAAAAACAACACTAGAATCTCTTGAACTAGAGACTATTAAATGGATAGAAAATAAACCAGCAGAATTAACAAAAAATGGTGGTCAAGACTTGTGTTTAGATAAGCCTCCAATAAGATAACTAGATAAGCATTTAGATAAGCCTCCAATAAGAAAGACTTGTGTTAGAAGTTTTCTGGGCTGTTAGGTTGGGAAGATATTGTAGATAGAGAGTGAGATTTACTTAGAGAAGAATTTGGCAATCTTTGGGAAAGGGGAGCCTCTCAATCTAACTCAACCTTGTAATGTTTAGGGTTTTGGTCTATACCAGCACTGTCTATTAATTAATAATGAGGAATTTCAGTAGTTCTCTCTAGTATTTGGTTCCTCAAAAATTACTATAAGGTTTTCAATCAAAGGAAAATCTATCTAAAATAAGTGAAACTCACTTTGCCTTACTGATTTCAACAGAAATCTCCATAATAAAATGCAAACAAGCTTTTCAAGCCACAAAAACAAAAGTAATTTACACATTCAGAAATTGTACACAATATTTTACTATTTATTATCTTTAATATTGATCTCAAAATGAATCCTTCTCTAATTCTTTAGTGCAACTGAAGGAGAGCATTAACTAAACTATTTGTATAGTTTTTAGTTAAAAGAAACTTAATACAGAACTAAGACTTAGAGCAGGATTCATTCTGAGATCAATACTACAAAACTTACATAATAAGAAGACCAAAATCATCAACAATCCCTTACAATAGTGTATAGACAGAGAATATGATATAAAATCTGACTCGAAATTACAAATCTATGAAACAAGTATTAGATAGTGTACCCCACGGAACCCCTTTGCTAGCTTGAAAATCTTAACCTTGTTCATTGTTGAAACTTCCTTTTACTGCAGAATCAAACACACTCCAAAATGTATTCTGATTATCTATATAGCCTATAAGTAGGTCCAAACAAAGTGAGTACAATAGATTGAATTTATAATGTATACTAATAGAAAATGGTCACACTAACAAACAGATGGCTATGTATGCTTCTTAAATTGGCCCTGAATTGTGAGATATATGACACTTGTTTTGTTAAAAATAATGTTTAAATGCATGCTCATTTGGTAATGTTTTGTATTTAAAAGTAGTCCAATATTTGGTAATGTTTAGGGTAAGGGAACGTTTATCTTTTTCTAAAGATTACTTCTTATTCATTGAAAGGAAAATAATTTCAACAACAAGTTTCTGGGTCAGCCATTTCTTTTTATTTGAAACAAGTAAATAATAATATGCTAAAATTAGTACATATGTAAGAAAATAGGTTCACCATAATCCAAGTAAAACTTTACTCACCATTTATACTCTTGCTCAAAAAAATAAAAAATAGGAAGAGAAATCAGAGATCATAGATGGAATATTATACAAAGACAAAAATCTAAGTCTGACCATTGATGATACTGAAAGGTTAAATATTTTTGTTTATAAAAGAAAAGATGGTGATGAGGCTGACATTCTCATCCTTCATGTGATCTATTCTATCATACAAAAATAGTCCACACTCCACACTACACACTCCACAAGCTGCTAACATGGCAATGGAATTTTGGAGGGGACCACTCTAAATACTAAGAAATATAATAATAATAATAATAATCTTGAGCAAAAATATAATAACAAAAAAAAAAAAAAAAAGATCAATGTCTTTTCCTTTTCTTTCCTTTTGGTTGGTTACCACCATTTGGATCATATAACCAATTGTTTTTACAGATTTAAAAGACTGAATTAATCATATTATAATCAAATTAAAAAGGCTAGTGCCGACTAGGCCTTTTCATTGATATATTTACAACCCACAAAACAATTGAGGTCGAAAATAACAATATGGTCAACTTCTCTATTAAACAACATTGACTTAATGACCTTTCTTTTCTTCTTCTTCTTCTGCAACTAACCCCAAAACAATAAAGGAATTCTTCCATTTTTAATCATTCATAGGATAAATAGCAAATATAGGATATTTAACTGAAGAAAAGGATCTTTTTAACTGGTATGACCTAAAATTCTCTTTTAAGATGACCTAAAATTCAACCAAGGCATATTTTATTTTAAAGCATGTGTGTTAATGACCTTGTCATGACCCTGAAATTACAACCTCAAATAATGTGATTGTCTTGTCTAACAGTTGTTAAACCCAGACAAAAAACATGGAAAGCCACTTGGACCAGACTTTATGCGAGTATGGGTTGATGTTGATATTGTACCAGAATCTTACTTATTTCGTCCTAATCATGTGATGCTTACAATACAAGAAGCAGTTGGTTCCACAGTTGCATGGCCTTCTAAAAAAGTTATTTCAAGAGGTACATTTTCATACTCAAAAAATAACCAATGTCTTATAATTTAGTGTTTGGTTTCTTTGTTTGCTTTGGTGTAGTTGTGAATCCATTATTTTGTTTGTGGTGTCCTTTCTTGGATATAATTTCCATAGCATTTTTCTTGAAGTAATTTGTGATGCTAGATAATAACAATAAAATATTTCTTTGTTTATTTTACAGATGTGACAAGCGAAGTAGAAACGGATACTTAAGACTCATTGAAAGTAGTAACTTTGTTTATTTCTCTTGTGTTGAAAGTAGTAACTTTTAGACTCCTTGAATAATTAAAGAACATTTTGTTGTTGATTATAGTGTTGAATGTTTTAAACTAATTTGTGGATTGTTAATGCAATGTTGAATGTTCTTACTTTTTGTTATTTGAAAATCAAGTTCATTTGATGATGCTAGTATATATTAGAAAGCTAATTTTAATTATATAAAAAAAATTAAAATATAATAGAATAAATTAGTGTTATATAAATAAAATATATAATGAGAATTTAAACATATCTAAATATAACAATAATACGAAAAATTGAGTTATAATATCTATTACAATAACACTTTTTATGCAAAGAATTGTGTTATGCAAACTTCATTATATAACACAAATAATGTGTTATAATAAAGTGTAGTATAACACAAAAAATGTGTTATACTAAAGTATAGTATAACACAAAAAAATGTTATACTAAAGTGTAGTATAACAAAAAAAAAGTGTTATACGAAAGTGTAGTATAACACAAATTTATAAGTATTGAAATGTGTTATATAATCGACTATAAATAACATAATTAAACACATATCTATATATTAAAATAACACAGAAAGTGTGTTATCGTTGACAGTATAATAACACATCTATATAACACTGATAAAGTGTTATGTAACGTACCCTGACCTACGATAACATAGTCGGTCTAACAAATCAAAAAGTGTTATGGTATGTTTTGATAACACATTTTCGGTGTTATTAAAAGCATTTTTTCTTGTAGTGTTATATATTTTGGTCCCATATTGGATAGCTACCCTATCCCAGACTTCGTTTAGAGCATACATAGTCTGGTATTTCCCTAACCAACTATCGATCCTATGGACTTTAAGTTCTACCCCCGACCAAATCAGGAAATTATTCATAGGTTCATTAAAGAGAACCACTACGTTAGGTTCCCATCTAGTGCCCCTAAGGGATTATTTCTGGAGTTTCCTTAAGGCTCAAAAATAGTGAGAATAACTCAAATTTCAACACCCAACTATTATAAAGTTTGGGGCATCGAGGGTGCACCAACGCGAGAGTGGGGCAGTTATTGTCAGTTTAAAAGTACCTCGGGTTTCTAGGAAAAAAGTGGGCAGTTACCCACAAAGGAGATACTATTGGGATGTGTGCATTAAAAACCTAATCCAAAACCTTTTTTTTCTTAAGCTACACGCAAGCCATATCTTGATACCCCATATCAGAAAAAGGTTATGTTTTTATCTATTTTTACACAAAATGTTTGCCTAGAGTTTTTTTCTGATCAAGACTCGCCTATACAAATCATGCATGAAAAACTAAAAGAACGGTACACGGAAAAAATAAGATTAAGAAAACTTACACAAATTCAGTTGTGGAAAAGAATGGATTGTCGAATGGAGTAAAGGAAGTAGAAACAACCCCACTGAGCCGAAGGTGTTGAGGTTGCGTTGTTTCTGTGGTTTGGAGAACAAGCAAAGAAAAGTCTGGTTCTTGTTTTCTTATTCTGATGGTGAGAGTGTCAAAGTAAAAAAGAATGGGGAAGAAGGAGGTATATATATATATAGGCAAAAGGGATGTTAAAAGTTGGGTAGTTTTGAACTCTTGATTTGGGTTAAAAGGTGATCCAAAGGACCACATTTAATTCCAAAAAAGTGGCGGCAAAAAGGTAAGAGGAAAGGACATGTGCAGATAGGAGGGCACCCAAGTACTCTTGGTGAGCAATCCCCTAGTGACACGTGTCCATGCTCGAGTGTAGTAGATAGACACGTTTTCCAAAGGTGAAGTTCAAAGTTTCATTCTCAAAGGATTCAAACCAACACTTTTGAGGGGGAAAAAGTTATACCCAAATTTTGAGAATAAAAGGAATAGCCTCAAAATGTCAGCTCAAAACTGTTAAGCTCGAAATAGTTAAAACTCAAAATAATTAAGCTCATGTATACGGTTACTAGAAAAACACTTGTGTGAATTATTAAATGGTTCCAAATTTATTGCTAGCACTCGAGCATGAGTCGCGTCATTCGAGCCTAAGTTGTAGGCTTGCTGGAACCGACCTTCTCCGAGGAACGTACTCGACGAAATTACTAGATGAGAAGGAGGTTACAACTGGAATGGTGAACTCAAAGCCTGGACCGATCTCGAAAGCATATCAGTAATATGATCGAGCTCAGCGACGCGTTTCGAACACGGGAATGCTATTAGGAAATCCCTATTCTGTGGGGATTCATTATTATCATATATTAAATCCCTATTGTCATAGGATATTACGTAATCAATGCATTTATTATATTTATTTTAAATTAATATGATTGATTGTAACTTCCCTGAATCATAGGAAGATATTCTCATGACCATGTTTATAAATAGCCTAGTCCGATTCACTTGTATTCACGCACAAATTATACAGAGGAATACTCTGTCAAATTGTTTTCTGAAAAATCTTTGAGAGAGTAGTGAGTAATAATAGTGACTCGTGGACTAGGCAGATTTTAACTGCTGAATCACGTAAAAAGCTTGTGAATCCTTCTATTTTTTCTGTATCTGTGTTTAGTGCTCTCCATATCTAAGTTGACGAAAAACGGCGTCAACAACTTGGTCTTGTACCACTAAATGAAAATTTCCTTCTTAACAGATTCTGTTATACTCAAAATTTGACGTTCAAATTTCATAAACAATGATTTTGTAGATGGTGAGTTTGATATAGAGGATGTTGACTTGTTACCCCTAAGATAGCAACTAGTTTGTTGGGAGTATAGCTTATGATCAGAAAATTAATATGGTAATTCAAAAGAATTAAACACAAGATAATTTCATAAACAATGGAAGAATAACACAACTTAAGTCAAGGGAAAGAGATGACCTTTGAAATAGAAAATTCCTATGTAATAAATCAATGAAGAGGGACATGAAGGCTTGACTCAATAGAATTCTTGTCCAAAAAAACTCTATTCCTTGCCTCCCATAAGAGTTTTCTTGAAGTTACTACAATGGTGGAATGAGTTTGGGATTAACAAGTCTTGGTCTTCAAACAAGTCAAGCTTTCTTCATGAAGATCTTGGAGAAAACTAGTAATCTTTGTGAGTTAGAGGGGGGGGGGGGGGGGGGGGAGGAGGGTTTAGAGAGAGAGAGAGAGGGGGAAGAGTGATCAATTCACTAAAATCTCAAATGAACCTCTTTAATAGTGTAGGAATTGTCATCAGTGTTAACCAATGAGATTAGAGCATTTTAAAATAAGTTTTGGAGAAAAAAAACGTAAATGTACGGGTCTGTACGGATGGCCTACGTGACACATTGCCTAGCAGGCAATGCGCTGCCTGTCTGGGCTATCATAAGACAGGCGATGCATCGCCTCTCAACAGGCGATATGCAACACCTATAGCACTGATGTTCGACCCCTTACATCGACCCAAAACACCTCCAAATGTCTCCAAACTTTTTGGGTACTCTTGTATACTCCAAAAGAAACACTTTTGATCCAAAAAGATAATTTTTTAAGTGCCTGCAACAAAATTCAACCCACTCATGGTTTTGTACATTTTTGGGCATAACTAATTTCACTATGTACTTAACCAATCTTAACATAGTTACCTGATGGGATGGGAACATCCGGATCTAAAAAAAAAGCACATACAAAAACTTGATGGTGACCTATCAAGTAACAAATTATTTAACCTAGACATTAAAAGAGAAAAAAAGTCTTGAAAACATAAACGTAAAAGAAAAATTTGTAAAAAGAAATGAATTTAATTTTTTTACATATAGTAAAAAATAACTGTAAAAAAAGTACAATAATAAAAAAATTATTAATAATAAATGATTATAATCCATATATTAAAAAAGCTTCATGATTTGAAAAAAATAAGTAGAATAATAAAAAATGATAATAAAATATTTATGTAACATTAAAAAATATAAATTATATGTGAAACTATACATTTGTCCTTAACTAAAATAATAAACAACTTTAAAAAAAATATATAAAATTACCCTCGAAATTAAATAGAACAAAATTATTAATAGAAATATGACATGATTATATATTTTTTTTGCAAATTTATGAGTAAAAAAATCTCATAAACATCAACTTCCAAGTTAAAAAATAAAACCATAAAAGAAGTCAAAAAGTTAAACCCCTAAAAATGAAAAAAATCACACTTTGTATAATTTCTACTATATAAAATTGCCTTAAATAAATAGATACTAATTCAAAATTGAAAAAGGTATGTTATAAGAATTTGTTATGAAATCCCTTATAAAAGTGACCAAATAAAATTATATATACATTAAAAAATATATATAATTATAATATTATGTTTGATTAGTGTAATATTAATTTTCTTTTTAACTAAAAACAAAGAGACAATCTTTAGTAGGGAAGTCGTTTTGTGCTCCACGTAGGGAAGCGGTCCTATTTCCAATATTTTGATAAGTTACAATTTTAATTTTTTATATGACAGTGTATATTATAATTACAGTAAAATTTTTGCTAATTTTTTAAAAATAATAAATAATTTATTGTGCCGAAAAAAAATTCAAACAGTTTATTTTACACAAATGCAAAATACTCTAATTATAATATACACCGCTATATAAAAAATATATATAAATTATTCAAATGCAGAAAGGAAATGAAGATTTACAATCACACACTTTATATTGTAAATAATTACTAATTTGGTATTGATATTTTAATATACCTATATTATAATATTTATTAACTTAAATAACAAATATTCACGTTTTATTTACTTATTTAGTATACCCACTACTTTTTTAATATAAACTATTTTATTAATTCAATTATGTGTATAATATACCCGATTGGAAATATTGATTTATTGCATTTTCTTAATTAATTGCTTTGCTAATTATGACTAAATCAATTTTTTCCTTATTTTCTTTGCTTTTTACAACTGAGTTTTCAATTACTAATTTTTTAATTCTATGTTTTTTAAAACAATTTATAAATAGTAAATTTTTATTTTGAATGAACAATGTTCGATGTTTACTTCAATATTGAGAATTGATTTATTTGGATACTATTTGGTATTCTATATTTTATGTTGTTATCATTTATTAGTTTAGCTCCTAAAAAAATCACATAAATCACCAAATAGTATCAAAATAATAGTTATTTTATAATCATTATTATTCTATTTCTCCATTCACTTTGTGTTGTAGTATATTACTACATAATTAATAAAATAATACTATTTAGTATCCTATAGAATTTGTTTGTTTGTATCTTATAAAATATTTACTATTTAGTATCTTATCTAATAATATATGTTACCATATTTAACTGCTTATTGGGGATATCCTATACAAGCTAGTATATACAATCGAATATTTGTTGATATCATATGTAATTTGGTACTAATTGGTATCTAAAATAACTTGTTATGAGCTAATATGCAATCTAATACTTATTGGTATGTAATTGTGTATTAATTGTTATGCACTTTGTTATATATACTAGTTGGTATCCAAAATAACTTGTTATGATCATCTAGTATACAATATGATATTTATTTGTATCTTATGCAATTCGGTACTAATGGTATCCAAAATAATTTGTTATGAGTTGGCATATAATATGATATCTATTGGTGTCATATGCAATTTGGAACTAATTGAAATTTCTTAAATAACTTGTTATTGTGTATAATATGCAATCAAAAACTACAAAATATAATACTATAATATATAATTATGATATATTTTATAATGTGATAAAATATTTCCACTTTAAAACGATTAATAAGAAATATTTTATTATATTTAATAATTGTTTTGATGAGTGTTAAACGTTTTATAAATATGTTTTTAATAATGAATGATTCAAGATATAAATTAATTATGGGAGATATTTGTCGTGAATATAAAATTTGTTATATTTAATAATATTTTAGTCATTTGGGTGTATTATTTTAGTCTATTTTAGTTATTTTGTTATAGTTTAATATCATTGTAAAGTCCCGAGAAGGAAAACTCCCCTACCGAAAATTTTCCAAATGAATATATATCCACCCAAATCTTAATTGTTTCCAGGGATAACTTGAAAAATACTCAGTTTTAGGATTAGTTAACTAAAAATAGCTACTAATAATATTTAGTTGAATATTACCCACTTTTTAAAGCATATTTCTCATATTACCCTTAAAACACTGCTAGAAGTCCAATGTAAAAATCTCAATCTTTGCCTCTGTCGTGTCATTTACTTTCCTCTTTAAATAATATTCCACTGTCAGTTTCACTAAACCACTGTATAATGGGTAGAGTCATTAATAGTTTGGGTATTAATCAAAGAATTTTAAAAGGTGGGTAAAAATTAAAGAGATTAACTTAAATTTGGTACTAGGTGTAATTTTCACTTGTTTCCATCATGTTTTGGGCTGAAAGCGAATGTAATCACGTAGGGGTATTTGGTTGACCCAATATAGCCATAATGGGCCTATACTACCCAGGCCTAATTTAAAAGCCCTTTAATAAGCTTAACATTCACAAACGTGGAAGACACATTTTCTGGAAAAACTCAGTAGAGAGAACACCTTTCAAAATATTTAACTACAATTTTAAGGGTGAAAAATGGGTACAGCTTCAGTATTCATTGTTATTTAACCATTAATCAAAACCTTTATTTTCATTTCTATCAATATATATGTATATACATATAATAAACAAAATCCCAACTTCAAGTAGTGTCGCCAAGCTCCTGGCTCAAATTGTTTCTTCTTGTCCTGTGTTCAAATATCCAGACAAATTATATAACAGGCACTAGTAATTTTATACATGAAACAATAGTGAAGGGAAATGATAACACAAAAGGGTGGGAATGAATTAATTAAATTGAATAATATATTTTTAGTTAATCAATTGTGTGAGAAGCATACTTTCTCAATTATAAACTCTTTATTAATTGAGTAATCGGTGGAAATACATTTCAATTAAGGTTTATTTTGCTTTATACCATACTTTCAATATTTTGTTAGCAAAATGGCCTCTTTTATTAATGAAATTTTTATATTCTCCATTTTGTCTTTCAATTAAAATAATACCTAATAAAAAAAAGTTATCATCTCATTCCTCACCCCTCTTTAGAGCAGTCCCAATAGTTGCTGCAAACTAAGGGAAATGTAAAAAAAAAAAAACAAAAAAAGCTAAGGGATTTAAAATTCAACTCCATTTGGTGCTCAAAATGTTTAGCTATAATACCTAGGCTCCAATATCAATAATTTTTTCACCAAATGTAGCTAAGCTTTTATAGCTTCATTACATGTTTTTTATTATCTTTTTTTCGTTTCTCTCTCCCATTAGTTTGTTTTTCTTTTTCAATTTTTTTATTTGATTTTAACTAATAAATAATATATATAAATATAATATTTAAATGATTTAAAAAATATATAGAAGAATTGATGTATAGTATATTATAATAGTGTGAGATAAAATAAAAAATAGTAGGATTTTGATGAGTTATTTTGAGAGAAAGAGTAGAACAGACATTGTAAGTGCTCTTACACACACCCACACACACTCATCCACACCCTACAGCCATCGGCGAACACTGTCAACCACATGCACCCAAGAATTGCAAACATTTATTCCAAAAGTAAGTTTCAATAGATTTTTGTAAATAAAATTTAATATCATTTTGTATATTAAAAGTATAATATGATTGTTTTAGTAGATTAAAAGTATTAGAAAAAAAATAGGTTTATTTCTAGAGTTTTTTCTAGTTAAAGCTTGAAAAATTAGAAAAATAATAATAATAATTGTGGGTTGAGCCATTTTCGGGAAGAGAGAAATCTAGAATTTTTCGACAAACCCGTCTAAATTTAGTGTTCATGATTTTCAACATAATTTTTATTTTTACTGTAATTTTTTAATTTAGTTAATACTAATAATTTTATATTTGTTTGTTGTATTAATATTTTTCCAAATGTCATCGAAGAAACTTTGAATTCAAAATGAAAAATCAAACAATAAATTATTGATATTGATTTATGTTGAACCCAATTGTAAGTGATGAATATGTGCAATGAATACCTCTGTGACCGATTTGACTATAATTTGAACAAATTTGTCTAGAATTTGAAATAGTTGAACGGTAATTTTGGCTGGTTGTCTATTAATTTCGACAGGCAATCTAAAATTTAGACAAACTGTCTACGAATTCTAATAGCATATCTATTAATTTCGACAGGCTGTCTGAAATTTTGACTACATGTCAATTATTTTTGACTGCCTGTCTGAAATTTCAACAACTTGTCTATTAATTTCAACATGTTTTCTGAAATTAAGATTGTCTGTCTAAATGTTTAAAAGCATACACAATACAAGAAAAATGTTTTTTTAGTGGAAACAATATTAGCGACGACAACGAAAATTCGCCGCTAATATATCATCTGATATATTTTTTAATTTACCATATTAGTAGCGGCGACATGTTTACTATTAGGGGCGACATAAATTCAAAAAATACCCAAAAAACACATGAGAATTTTTCCATCAAATTTTTCACCTGATTATTAGCGAAGACTTTTTCATTATTAGCGGTGATACGTGTCGCCGCTAATAGTCGTCACATATTTAAAAAAAACATAAGTGGCGACTATTAGCGATGACACGTGTTGCCACTAATAATCCCCACGATATCACCCATCTTCTTCATTTGTCGCATTCCCCACCCCCAAACTCCTCTGCAACCTTAGCCCAACCCAGCCGCTCTCACCCCGAAGCATCGTCCCCTTACCCCGAAGCCCCGTCCACCCCACCCACCCCCACCCTGAATCCCCGTCACCCCGACCCCCACCCCGAAGCCCCTCTGTCTCCACCTGACGCCGCCCGACGCAGCCACCTTGACGAAGCACCGAAGCTGCCACCTTGACGGCGACCCAGATCGAGCCGCCACCCCACCCCACACCAGTATGTGTGTGTGTGTTTTTTTAATATATATATATGTTTTTTTTTTAAATTTACATATCTATTTGTTTTTTTTTACAGTTATGTATATTTTTATTTTTTTATTTTTCAGTTTATATATGTATGTTTTTATTTTATATATATAACTATTTTATTAATTTAATTTTTAATTTATATATATAAATTTGTGTGTATGTGTGTATATATATGTATAAATATATATTTATATTTGGTTATGTTTATATATATTGTATATGTGTATATATATTTGTGTATGTGTGTATATATATTTGATTTTTAAAAATTTTTTGTTTTTTTTTTTGTTTTTTTAATTTATTTCAGTTTTTATTTTTTTTTATTTTCTATTTCTATTTTTATGTTTTTATTTTTCAGGCATATATATATATATATATGTGTGTGTGTGTGTGTTTGCCATGTATATATATATGACGTGTGTATGTGTGTATATATATGTATATGAATATGTGTATAGATATGTATGTGTGTATATGTGTAAGTATATAGATATATGAGTGCACTCTTGATGGTTACTACCCATGGATGGTTACTTTAATGTTAACTATTGGATTGAGATCAATTGTCCATATTTATAGTTGTTACTAAATATTTCTAAAAGTAAATTTTGATTTTTTTCAAATTTTTAGAAAGATTACCTAATGAAAAACGTGTATTTATTATGAAAATATAATATTGTAAGCTTTTCATTTTTCAAATGCATGTCAATCTCAAAATATAGCTATTGTTTTTCATTGGTTCGAAATACCATTAATTATAGCAAAAAAAATTAATTACATTCGAAATTAATGTAGAAAAAAAATATTTACTTGTTGGTGACTTGCTATACTAAGTCACTATGTTGCCAAATCATTATAATTGTTAGTACCCATTTATAGGTAGTAACCATTGAGAAGTCTTCCATAGATATATATATATATATATGTGTGTGTGTGTGTGTGTGTGTGGTATATATGTATAAATGGGTGTAAGGTGTATATATATGTATTTGTTATATGTTTTTTTTTAGATGAATTATAATTTTTTTTATTTTACTAACTTTGTTTTTTTAAGAAAATAAATACGAGTAAATTTTGGAGCCTTTTCATTTGGAACATTTTCATTTGGAGCGTTTTCTTGTGGATCCTTTTATTAATTGGTATGTGTATTTTATTTCTTGTTTTATTATTATTATTTACTATTTCTAGAGGAGTTAGAATATCATAAATATTCATCCATAGTGAAGTAGAATCTGAGATACATATTGTGTGCTGCAGTGATAACAGAAGGTTATGAACTTGTATGTATTAGTGAAGTATGTTCTGTGAAATTAACTTATAGTGTGTTGTTTGAATTATTTTTTCAATTGTTTAAAATGGTTAGGTCTTTAGTATAGGGGAGATGCTACCCAATTTTGTGTACTTTTATAGGGTCGTGGGTCGGGATAGGGTCTTTATAGGGTCGGTGGCGAATACAAAAAAAAGGAATGTCGGAGAAATAGGAAAGAGAAATGACTCTAAGGAACCAACGATTCTCTCTTCTTAAACAAATTTTTTTATTATCTATCAGTCGCATCAGGTCTGACCCTCAGTTGAAAAGAGCTATGAAACACATCTGCTTTAGTTCCATATTACTTGGGACTATACTTTTGTTTCTGTATCTTCTTTGTCAACAATTGAGATTCTCTATTTCCAATCGGGATAAGGTCTTTATAGGGTCGGGATAGGATCGGGATAAGGTCTTTATAGGGTCGGGATAGGGTCTTTATAGGGTTGAGGGGTCGGGATAGGGTCTTTATAGGGCCGGGGGTCAAGATAGGGTCTTTATAGGGTCGAGATAGGGTCTTTATAGGGTTGGGGGGTCAGGATAGGGTCTTTATAGGGCCGAGGGTTGGGATAGGGTCTTTATAGGGTCAGAATAGGGTCTTTATAGGGCTGGAGGTCAGGATAGTGTTTTTATGAACTTGACTACTGGAGTACGAACGAGTTACAACACAACATAGATGTTATGCATGTTGAGAAGAATGTATGTGACAGTTTCCTTGGTACTTTCTTGGATAACGATAAGTCTAAAGACACTACAAATGCAAGACATGATCTGAAGAATATGGAAGTTAGGGACACATTGTGGATATATGAAGATCAGAATAAAATGTTAATGAAACCACATGCTCCTTACGTGTTGACTCCTTAAGATAGGCGAGAATTTCTTCAATTTCTAAAAGGTGTTAAACTATCAGATTGTTTTTGTTCGAACTTGAAGAAGAAAGTGACTGATAATGACTCAAATATCATTAGGTTGAAGTCACACGAATGTCATGTGATAATGCAACGATTACTTCCAGTGGGTATTCGCAAGTTTCTTCCAAAATCTATATCAGGCACCATAATGGAACTATGTAATTTCTCAAGACAATTATGTTTGCGGACCTTGAATGTAAATGATATGGAGAAAGCTCAAAGGGAGGTCATTCACATATTATGCAAAATGGAGTTGATTTTTCCTCCAGTTTTTTTTTTGTTTTTTTTGTTTGACATAATGATACATTTGGTCTTGCATTTTCCAGAAGAGGCTTTATTGGGTGGGCCGGTATTTATGAGATGAATGTATCCTTTTGAAAGTTACATGAAGAAATTAAAAAACTATGTCAGGAATAAAGCTCGTCCAGAAGGGTCCATAGCTGAAGGATATATGGCATATGAGGCTTTAACATTTTGTTCCATGTATTTCAAAGGCGTGGAAACCAAATTTAATCGTCCGGATCGAAATTCGGATATAGTCTATGTTCCACGCCACCTTTTAGTGTTTCAATCTCAATTTCGTCCATTGAGTGAGAGACTTCAAGTGCCTCTTGAAGAAAAGACTTGAAATATAGTTGAGTGGTTCATACTGGAGAATTCTTCTTAAATTGAAGTCTATATGGAGTAGGTTAATTTATTATCTTTTTTTATGTTGTTTTTAATGTAACATCTTTGAACTGTAACACTATGTTAGTCAACAGCGAACACCTTCGTGAGATCAAACAGAGGGATCTATTGGGCGATCATAACCTTTTGCACAAAAAAGAGTTTCCTTCCTGGTTCACGAGAAGGCAAGTTATACCTACGACATTCTTTGTTGTTAGATTGAAATATAAGTTTCTTATTATAATATGTTTTGGTATATTTAGATATATGATTTGCACCAGCTCGGGTCATTAGAGAATGGGGATGAGTTGCTAGCTTTGGCATCTGGGTCTGATCTTTTGGCGTACTCCTATCAAGCATGTATAGTGAATGAGGTTCGATATGTTACACACATTCGAGATCAAAATCGTATTATACAAAATAGTGGAGTGTGTGTTACTGGGACAGAAGGTTTTAACTATTATGGACAACTTGAAGAGATATTGGATGTATCTTATACTGGTGTATATTCAGTGGTATTGTGTTTGATGTAAATGGTTCAACACGGACCAGAAAAAAAAAAGAAAAAAATTATTGAAAATAATGTCACTAGCATAAATGTGAGTGGTGAATGGTATAAAGATGAACCGTACATACTTGCTAGCCAAGATAAACATGTTTTCTATATCGATGATCTACTTAGAGGTCGAGCTTGGAAAGTTGTTGAAGAAGTGAATCATAGGCAAGTTTGGGAGATTCCGGACAATTCTGATCAGATTGTTGATATTGATGTTGTACATGACACAAACTCATCCAATTTCGTATTGACTATTGAGCTCGAGGAGTTGGTTGTTCAACAATCTAATCAACCAGCAACATTCATAGGCACTGTCCCTCGACCTTATTCGACTGCTCAAGATACCGATGATTTTATTAATGATGATGAAGAAGAAGTCGAAGATGTAGAAGAAGCTAATGATGAGGATGATTTACTTGTTGACCTTAGTGATGATGATAACACTAATCACGTTTCACCAATAGATGTTAATTTGATAAGTGATGACAGTGACTATTGTACTTAGTTCTTGTATCTGTTTAAGAAAACTTTATATTTAAATAATTATATATCAGAAATGTTGAATGATTTATGAAATTATGGATTTGTTATGTTGTGGATTTGTAATCAGAAATGTTAAATAATAATTTTGTGGTGATTACAACTATATATTCATAAATAATATATATATATGATATTCATACTAACAAACAAATTTAGTTTAAAGATGTTAGCAGATGTAGCTTCATACCATGGCGGAGATGGTGGTGGTCAAGATCCATCAGATCCTACTACGATCCCATCCAGTTGCGAGTCAGGTATTTTAAAATTTATTCTTTATTTATTTCTAATTAGACTTTATTATACAACATACTAAATCATATGATGCACTTATTTAAAACAATACAGTAGCTCCACCAAAGAGAAAAGGTTGTGGGCCTACCGCTTGGAAAAATTTAGACAACAGAAGGCGAGAAGCTAGACATCCACTCCCCATAGTGGTTGACCCTATTACGTACAAGGTGGTGGGAACGGAACATGCTGCTTTTGTCCGTCGTTTGGGCACCCAAGTCACATTAGCAATTCTAGGATATTAGAAGGATTGGACTAGAGTCCCAAAACAGTATAAGGACAATATCATTAGTAAAGTGAAGGTAAAATTTTTAGAATTTCATTTAATAATAATTGTATTATAATTCCAGCACGATTAGCATGCTTTCTCTTGATTATAGCAGATCTATCAAATATATGGGCGGTCAGATTATACCACCTTCATTGACAGTATCGATGCTGAGATGGCTGAGAGATACCGAGATAGGAAAACTAAGCGACATGCCCACTTCAAAAAGTTCTACAAAGGACCAGATGATTGGGGCGAGGTCCTAAAGAATCCACCCAAAGATGTAAACGTCGATGAATGGAAACAAATTTGTCGGCTTTTCAGGAGTCCAGAGTTTATTGCACGTTCTGTGAAGAACAAAATAAATCGAAACCAAATGAAGTACTCTACAACACAAGGCACGAAATCAATAGCGACCACTCGTCACGAAAAAGTAAGTGAAAATATTAACTTAATTAAGTTGTATGAATCTATAAGTTCTCTAACATTCTCATTTTCTTTATTAGTTGAACCTTAACCTAATTGAGGAATGGAAGGAGTATCACTGGACAAAGAAGAATAAGAATTTTGTCAATGAGGATGCTGAACGAGATTATGTAAGTTAAACTTTATTATCAATTCAAATAATTATATTTTTCTTTTGTATTATAATTTTTTTAAAAGAGGTTAAGTTGAAGTCAACTCTTGAAGTTGAGACTCAGCAAACAGTTGAATCTGGTACCGATGATTCTTCCTCGATCGATCAAATGAAGATACTAAGTCAGGTTCTTGGTGAAAGGCGGGGCCACCAGCGAGGAGTTGGCTGCAAATCAAAGGGAAAAGCGTTAAACCGTCCCTCTCAAAACACTCAGTCTCAGGCACCACCTTGACAGTCGACTGAGGAAATACGTGAATTTGTTGACATTGTGAAGGTCATGAATGAATAGCTTCAATACGTCTACCAGTAGCTTCCACCTGAAAAACGTCCAGCAACAAACGTGGAGATGCATAATACATATCAGCGGTTTTTCGAGAAGTATATAGGCTCGTCTTTTAAAACTCAGACACAACACACGTCTCAAGCTTCAGCTTCTCAGCCTTCACCAGGCCATCCTGACACACCTGCACCAACTTTGCAATCTCAACCTTCGGCCCAGCCATATATGTATCAACGGTCGATGCCTCCATACCCTCAGACTTATCATCCTCATATGAGCGGACCTTTGTCCCAACCCCCGCCTCCTCATATGAGTGGGTCGCGGTCTCAACCTCTGCCTTATCCGTATCCATACATGTATGGACATGGAGGATCATCATTACCTCCACAGTATCGATGGGCAATGCCTCCGCACACACCACAGGCACCGCAGCCACCGCAGCCACCGCCGGCACCTGAAGAAGGAGGCAATATGGAGGAGTCGAGGGTTGAGATGTTTTATATATTATTGTATTAAACAATAACTTTTAATTAATAAATTATTGTATGGATATTTAATTTGGATAATATTGTATTATTGGATTGTTTATTAATTTTATGCATATTTAATTTTAGTATTATTATTTTGATGCATATTTAATATTAGGATTATTATTTTTATTCATATTTAATTTTGATATTATAAATTAAAATATATTATTTTAATAATTTTGTATTATTTTTTAATTATATAAAAGTATTAGGGGCGACTTTTGTCGCCACTAATAATATCAACGTCGCTGCCAATATTATATTATTAGGGGTGAAATATGATCTGGGAATCACGATTATTAGGGGTGACATTCATTTTATTAGGGGCAAACATGTCACTGCTAATAATATTTATTAGGGGCGACGGTTTTGTCGCCGCTAATAATCGACTTTAGTGTCAAAATATTAGCGGCGACACATCAGCGGCGACTTGTCGCCGTTAATGGCTATTACCGGCGAATTTGGGTATTATTAGGGACGACGACCATTTTTGTTGTAGTGACAAAAACAATTCTAATAACACTATATAATAGTATATATCGTAATTATTGGATCATAATTAACATTTTCCAAAATCAAACAAAACTTGTCAATCTTTATCAAACTACTGTGATGATTAAGGATTGAGTGGTAGATATCCTAATCAAATATATCTTAGTTTATCTATCTCAACCTAAATAAGGCACTAATAAATTGAAATTGATCTAATTGTAGCTATTCATAGTATTAAATAATTAACATTTTCTAGTAGTTAAATTGATTATAGTTACACTTTTCTCAATCTTATTAAGGTATTATTAAAATGATCCATTGATTAACGGTATCTCTTATGTTAGTTTAGTGCTTTTTAAAATTATTAAGGGTACTACTAATATAATCGATCTAATGGTAACTTATCATATTGTTTGATAAACACTTTATAATGTTAAATTAATCTTAGTTTGTCTATCTCAAACTTAACAAAGTACTAATTGTTGGAAAAAAAATTGAGTGAATGAGAAATTGATGCCTGAAATGGTAATGATTCAGCAAATCACTTTGATTAAAGATGATATTATCTAAATATTGTGTGATTTATTCTGATTGATTTTGGCAAATCACTTTGGTCAAAATTGAGATATCAGAATATTTTGTGATTAATTCTGATTGACTGACAGAAAATCACTTTGGGTAACAACTGATTTTACCAGAATAAGTGTAATTAATTTTGAT
Source organism: Humulus lupulus (assembly GCF_963169125.1). Classification (NCBI taxonomy): domain Eukaryota; kingdom Viridiplantae; phylum Streptophyta; class Magnoliopsida; order Rosales; family Cannabaceae; genus Humulus; species Humulus lupulus. The sequence continues at coordinate 59,169,482 of NC_084794.1, read as the reverse complement.
TGATTATCAGTAAATCACTTTGGGTAACTGCTGATATTACCAGAATAAGTGTGATTAATTCTAATTGATTTTCAGAGATTAAGATTCCAGATTTGTTGGATATTTGGGCATTAATGCACTTGATTCACACACATTTTTAACTCTCCATGAAACCTATAAAAGGAGGCTTCTCCTCTTATTCTAGGACACACAGATACAGAGTATCACACACTTAGTCTCTTTCGCTCTTCAGTCTCTGTAGTATTTTATGGTGATAGAGGGAAAGTTTGTTTCGAGTTCGCCTAAGCAGACGCAGGGGTGTTTTTGTCCTGCTTGATAGTTGTTGTATCCTGGGAAGTGGTTGCTCACGAATCCTCTAGCACTGTTCAAGTAAAGGGGGCAAATCTACTTTAAGGAAAGTGTGTTTCACGTGCATCAGCTTTGATTTATTCCTTATATTGTATTTTTATATTTCTGTTCTTCAATTAAATATATTAATATGTATATTTCGTTATTCTCTACTATATTATTACTAACAATCTTAAAGAAGATTTTTTAACTCCTTTTGAGAGGACGAACAGGTTGAAGAACGGAAGGAAATTTTAGAATTTCTCTTTTAATTTTATATTTTTTTAAGTTTTATCAGTGCCAATAACTTCTACACATATATGTTAAATGTGATGTAGTCTATTTTTTTTTTTGGTACATTTTTTCCATATGTTTACGTTAGTTTTTTTTTTAACGTTCTTTTTGTTTTGTTCCAATTTTTTGTTGAGATATTTATATTCAAGCATCTATGAGTATATGCTTTTTTTTTACATAGTATATAATATATATATAGTTGTATGTACTCATTTTTTTTTTCCGGTACTTTCACGTTCTATTTTATATGAATTATTTTCTTTGTCATATATAATTACATACGATTGATATATTTCTTAATATACACATATATATACTTATATATACATGGAAATAATATATGCATTTATATGCCTTATGTTTATATTCTATACTACCTGTTTACCGAGTTTTTCGGAAACTACAATAGTAAAAGATAAGAGAAACTAAAGAGAAAGGGTTTAGAAGTTGTAAGCCATATTTTTACGTGGTTGTGGCGTTAATGAGCCTTAGTCCACGAGATAGTTGTATTAGGGCTTAGAGAATCTATAACAATGGAGTTTTTTATCAGTTTCAGCAGAGTAATTGTATACACGCTAAAGAGAGATCATTTCTCCAGTGCTCTGTTACATGTATTTATAGGTTCACAGGTGCACTGGGCTTGGGCCGGGCTGACCCGGGCCCAATAAAGGTATAAATACTGCTGGCTTCACTATCGGAAGCCCAATACAAAGGATTAAAACATAAGATAAATACATTAATCTGAGCCCACTGGGCCAGCCCAAACCATATCTATCATACGACAAATTGGAGCTCTAGTCTGGGCATCCTGAGTTACGAGGCAAATTCAGGGGACAAGATTGGTCAGAGTAATGGCGACGTAGGTCTGAACCAACGATGTACAATCCCGAGGTGGCCTTTTCTTCAGGTGAAACGTGGGGACAACTCCCACGCTTCATGGGACGAAGTCAGGGCCACGGATGCTTTATTCTGCCAACCTTGGAGAACCGACCCGGGTTTGTTTACCCATGTCCTTCTCCATTTGTTAAGGTCCAGTACCGTTTACCATGGGCTCGATCATTTACCAGGAGCCCGGACCGTTTACCAGGCTTTGGGATCATCCATATCGATCTCGACTGTTATCCGGAAGCCAAACATACCATCTCCCGAATGACCGTCCCGGACAATACTCCCCGGACGCCTTTCGAGCCTCACCTAGAATTGGGCTATCGATATCTGTAAATGTGGAAATTTCTCCTTGAGAATTTTATTCACGGATGAAGCTCTATACTACGAGACACCTTCACTAGGCGAGGGCCCTCGGCCACTTGCCCATCCAAACTTCACCCTCGCTATGCGAGGGTCCCTAACTGGTCGTCCGTATGCGCCCGGTTCCATCAGGCATCAAGCCTCGCCTACACTCGGAGGAAGAATGTCAGCCTCGCCATGCGAGGGACCCTCGCTATGCGAGGGTGGGGGCTTTGTTGTGGCATCCGTGCTCCTAGCCTCGCGACGCTGCACCTGGAAGGAGGAGAGGCAGCCTCGCTATGCGAGGGTGCTACCTTGTTGCTACGCCCGTACCATGCTCTTACCTGAGGGAAAAGGGCCAACCTCGCTATGCGAGGTACCCTCACTATGCGAGGGTGTGGCCTTGCCATGACGCTCTTGCTGCTAGCCTCGTGTCTATGCGATCCGCATAGGCCGGCCCTGACCCTTGGCACCTTGACTTCTCAGGACATGCATAGGTTGAAGCCTCCTCGACATAGGCACGAGATCACTTGGGGGAACCTTGTTGATATGCCAAACGAACATGGAGCATTGAACGGTGTTGATGCTCATAATCTCATCAAGAGAAAATATAAGGCCGAAGCAGAGCCCCAAGGCCACCGTCTCGCAAGGCCACCATTCTGCGAGGCCATCAAATGGGCGAGGCCATCAAACAGGCGAGGCCATCATATGGGCGAGGGCCGTCCCATTCCGCGAGGCCCTCCCGTCTCGCAAGGCCACCATTCCGCGAGGCCATCAAATGGGCGAGGACATCAAACAGGCGAGGCCATCATATGGGCGAGGGCCGTCCCATTCCGCGAGGCCCTCCCGTCTCGCGAGGCCATCGATCCGCGAGGCCACCGTTCGGTGAAGCCCTCCCGTCTCGCGAGGCCACCGATCCGCGAGGCCATCCCGTCCCGCAAGGCCACCGTTTCGCGAGGCCCTCCCGTCTCGCGAGGCCACCGATCCGCGAGGCCCTCCCGTCTCACGAGGCCACCGATCTGCAAGGCCCTTGGGCCACTCCCACCATGCCCATGCGCGGAGCCGAGGAAGGCTGCGAGGCCGTCTATGGCGCCCCACGCACGAGGCCGAGGGAGGCTGCGAGGCCGTCTATGGCACCCCATGCGCGAGGCCGAGGGAGGCTGCGAGGTCGTCAATGGTACCCCATGCGCGAGGCCACGCAAGGTCCCACGCGCGCACGCCCCGGGAGGTCCATCAGCCCACCTTCTTCTCAGGAGGCCGACACCCCGTGACTTGACGCGTATGGGCCCAAGACCCCTACTCAACGCCACGGCCAGTACGGGCACCAAGGATCCCCTTTTTCACACCTCGAAGTTCCTATGCTTAGGAGATCCAGTACGAGTCGAATGAGACATATTTGTACGACCAAGTACTAAATACGGATACCAGTGCCAGTGAGATTGCTGGGGTAAGGATCATGGTCCGTACGTCTACGGCCATAGGTCAGAACCGACACCACTACCTCCTACGCCAATACGCCTGCCACCACGCCTCAGGCAGGGGTACAGACAAGTAGTGGAGACATCCCCCTGACAGCTGCTCCTGTACGGGATGTACAACCACTACCTCTGAAACTATTCCTCTAATACAGTACGTATGTACCACTTGGTCCCCTGGATCATCATGTACTTAAGGCCATTAGAGCCTATTATAAAAGGAGACTTAAGAAATATATGTTTCTGGTATTCATGGTTGCCTGAGTTTTCTCCTGTTGTTTAGAGTTCTTTCTATCTGATTCATAGCTTCCTATAGCATAGAGATTGAAGTTTTCTAACCATCAATCGTTGACGAGTTCTTACCGTCAACAATATCTATTATACTTCTTGCCAAACGAGCTTGGACTGGGCCCAAACTCATTTGGATAGCCCGTGGGCCTGAAGCGCAGACCCGAGCGTCTGGCAGGAAAAGGGGATAACATTTACCCCCCAAGGCTTCATTCGGCCCTGCGCGGTGGAGGCTTGTCTCAGCCCCGGATCCTCTCGGCATTCTTCCCGGTTCCTTCTTAGAGCAACTGGTCCCCGGCAAGGGGCACTGCGTGCCGGACGATTATGGAGCCCAGACCATCTACCAGGGTCCGGGTTCGTTTACCAATGCCTCAGTTATGACGAAGGGTACACGTGTCTCCTAGAAACCGTTGCATCGATGGCCCTTTATCCTGAAAGGTCAATAACCACCTCAAGGGTCGCTAGGCTAGGGCTCCTATGTCAGCTCAGATCACGAAGTGTCCCATCCGCACGGGTGCTTTCCATTATTACTTCTACGACAAGGAGGACCGTCGGATGGGGCAACCTTTGAAGGGCCTCTCTCTCTGGGACGTCAGAACGGGATGGCATGGATCGGAGTGGTCCAACACTCGAGTGGATCCATTAATGCCCCTACACGATCCTAGACCGTCTGATGGGGGGACCAATCCCAACCATTAGATCAAAAATCAGCACATGGGCTCTTATAAATACCCCCAGGCTTTCATTTGAAACCTTTACACTCTCGAGATAGTCAAAGAATTCGAAGGATTTGTTTATGATCGAGCTTGCCTGTAACGCCCTGGTTGCCTCAAAACAGTTACGGTGAACGGTGGACCGGAAATTTGACTCGCTACCCAAGTCCTTTGGTCAAAAACGCGCTCTAAGTGTAATTAACAGGTTAAGGTACAAAACCAATAAAAAGGAAATGGAGATTTTCATTACAAACTGCTCTGCAGAGCTAAACAAAACATTTACAAGTTGTTCTCAGTACAAAATGGTCACTACTGTTTAAAATTTACAATCCCACCGACCTAAGCGGAAAAAATAGGGTAAACCCCCTAGTTCCTCTGAGAACTTCTTGGCCGTGGTGGTCAAGCGGCCGCATATGTACACATCACCACATCAGCTCTCCACTCAAGGCTAGGTGAGCTTTTCTTTCCCTTTACCTGCACCACATAGCACCCATGAGCCAAAGCCCAGCAAGAAAACATAACACTTTTCATAAACATTATCAAATGATTATCATTATAATCACACTGAGCATAAAGCTTTCAAACAAAAGAGTGAACATCACATGAGGTCCTGATAAACCATACTGAGTGACTGGCAAGCAAGTCACTAATTCAAATGGAAGAGTGGCTGCTAGGTAAGCCACTAACCTTCAACAGGTTCTGGTAAACCATACTGAGTGACTGAAAAGCATGTCACTGTTTCAAGTGGGAGAGTGGCTGCTAGGTAAGCCACTAGCCTCCAAGCGCTTATTTCATTCATCGACCCTCGGGGTCGGTCTGGAATTAATGCTCTTTGAGCCATTCAATGCTGATAGTTGATTAGATCTAATCTTGTTGGCTTGCGTTAACACGCTAAGGCCATCCTGACTAATGAGCCAGCTCAACGTGACCAATGCCCAATACCACTGCCGAACCTGACTAATAAGTCACAGCTTCACAGTTGATACTAGCACCTTTGCCAAATCTGACTAATGAGTCAGTACCATGCGCATGTGAGCAACATATGCTAAACATTCTTTATTCAATCCAAGTCCATATTAACACAACCAACATGCCTCATGAATATCCATGCATGTCACACTTGGGGTCCATTTTCTTACCTCTGGTTCGAGCAGGAATGAATTAGAAAAACAACCCTGAGAACGATCAACCTTTAGATTCCTTAGCGGTTACCTAATCATAACCAATATAATCCATTAATAAATAAATTAATAAATGGTTTACAATCTAAAACCACACTCCCGGGATCAATCCCCCACTCTCGGCATTCTTAATATACTCAAACGGGGCAAAGGAACCAAGCCCCGAGCCTTAAGGATCATTCTGAGCCCTAAAATAGGTTTGCTGAAAAATGGACTAGCGATGCAGCCCCATCAAATGGCGCTGCAGCCCTAATAAATGGTGTTGCAGCCCTATTTCCAAGTCAGAGAGCCCAGCTCTGAGCCCTGAATAGCGCTGTTGCGCCCTAAGTGGCGCTGCTGCGCCAATTACTGACCAGAAACTTTCTGGTTCATCTTCTTTGCGATTTCTCTTGAAACCAAACCCTCCAAAACAATCCAAAACCTTACCAAAACACCCAATTCAACCCATAAACTTCTTCTACATCATACCCTCATCAAAACCCAATCAATCTTACACAAAAACTCCCATTGATTCCAACTATCCACACCAAAACTATAAGCTGAAAACTATAAAGTAAAACAGAGTATGGCTTATTTTTCATGGATGAATTCTCACCTCAAATGGAATTAAAGTCCTTTTCAATGGATGAACCGAGTCTACAACTTCCAAGCTTTGATTTCCTAGCTTGTATCTTCAAATTGGGACAAAAAACTTCAAAGGAAGAAAGAGAGAAATGGATGTATGGGAAGGGTAATTCTTGCTCTGTTTTTCTGTTCTGTTTCTACAACCATCCAAAGCCATATAAATCCAAACCCAAATGACTAAAATACCCCTAGGTCTTTAAAAGTTTATAAAGCCTTCCCAAGGGCAAAGTTGGTACTTTCGAACCTATACCGTTAATCATAATTAACGCTTCCCAATTCCCGCTATTCTCAAAATTCCCAAACACCAATAATTCATGTCCTGTTACCCTTTTTACTCCCGGCAACGTTCTAATCATTAAAACATCCCGAGACTCACCCCGAGCCTCGAACTTAATCCCGTTATGACTAAACTGCTACTTTAACACTTAAAGATCGTCTCATGCCGAATAGCTCGAACAAATCCACATTATAATGTGGCCTTAAAACAATATATCACCGACATGCATCCAAACAAACAATTTACCCTCAACGGGCCAAGTTACCATCACACCCCTGTAATTAAAAATATGGACTCACATGCATGCATTTCACATCATATTATAATATAATCAACATATACATGCATTTTATCAATTAATAACACAATTAAGCAAGTATGGCCCTCCCGGCCTACTATTCACGCCGTTAAACACATCGGAGAATTCGGAGCATTACATTGCCGATGATATCTTCCACCGTCTGCTCCGCCTGCACTGTCGTCTTTTTCCAACGGTTCCGATATCTGTACCCTTGCCTGAGCAGACGCCACCGGCCTGCCCTCTCGACGAGCTGCTGAATCGTCTCCACCAGTTCAAGACTGAGATTCTACCATCCCTGCCACTGGACAACCACCATTTTTCACGACCAGCTACTTACAGTAAGTTTCCCTGCCTTTCGCCTTTGCACCTTTATATGTACACAAACGCAGATTTCCTGTCATTTCACTTATCTACTTAGGCTGCTAGACCTTGCCTGTGTTTAGAATTAGTGTTAGGGAGAGACAGCCTGGTCTGGGTCGCTCTGGGCCCTTTTCGGGTCCGGGTGATTCCCGGACTAGCGGCGATGGGCCGGCTTAGGAGTGTAGCCTATTTTTTTGTTTCCGATTTGGATCTTGCGGATCCCTGGTGATCCCGGACCTGATCCGGAGGGGACTCTTCCAAGTAGTTCATAGGACAGCCCCCGTACCTTAACCAACCTTCTTGGGTTTTGGTATTGACTGCTTGTTTTGTTTTTCTATTTTGCTCCCAGATCACCAGTCATGACATTGTGCGTCACCCTTCATTTGGAGGAGGAAGTTAACAAGGCCCTTTTCACTCTTCTCGGGTCCAGGACCCCCAAAGGCAACAGGTGGGAGATGGATGTGGTGCCGAACTTGTTTCGGAACTATCAGATGCTATACCCCCTGGAGAAGTGCTTGGGCATGGAGTCGACTCCCAGACTGTTCCATAACCGCCTGGCTAGGAAAGAGGAGAGGGCCCACACCTCCGTGAACGGGTTCGGGGCCTGGAGAGTAGGCGACTTCAGTGCGGGGGCTACGCTCCCGCTCCATGATTACTTCGTGTGGTTCCTGACATTTGTGGGGATCACGCCCTTCCAGCTTCTGCCCTAAGCATACCGATTGCTTGCGGGGTGGCGCGTCTTCTACTTCACGAGGGAGATCCCAGAGCCGACCCCCGCAGAAATCTTGTTCTTCTACAAGATGGAGCCGCAGGTCAACGTCAAGGACAAGACCCTGGACGGCTTCCATAGGCTCAAACCGCGAGGCAACTACTCTGCTCCTACCAGCACCTGGAAGCATCCCCCGGACATCCGACACTACTGATTCATGACATCCAGGTTCCTCATAGAGAAGAACCCCACATTGATGTTGGTCTTCCAGCGAGTGGATAAGTTGTTTCCCGTCCCTTTTTCTTGTCTTTGTCCTCTTTTCTTCCTCTTTTTATTTTATTCTCACCACATCATCTCGGGTGGCAGGACCCTTCGCCCAGACTCCCCTCACCCAGTTCATCCTGGATCGGAAGAATCTTTACTCCGAGCTAAGCGCGGAGGATCTGGACGTGGGGGGCTATGTCAACACTGGCAACCTTCGAGTGATTAGAATGCTCGTGTCCCACTTAACGATCCATGCCCCGAGCCTCCAGGGGATACAGTGCGTGAAAGACCCCACGCTGAGGGAGGAGCTGGCCCTGGAACACATCAGGGCTGTAGAGGTTGCGGCACTGGCGGGCGCAGCCAAGCGAAAAAGGGACCAAGCTCAGCCGAGGGAGGCGGCCACCTCCGAGGAGCTGGAAGCCCTCTTCGATAAGGGACAACCAAATATGGTGACCCCCGGGACTAGCGTATCAGGGCGAAGTAACTCACCTATGATTTTGACTTATGCTCCCCAAGTTGGGGTCTTAGCTAGGGATAGGCTAGCACATCGAGGCCCCGTGTTCGGGGCTGACGGGGAAATGAGACCTTCCTCTCCCATTCCCGTAGGCTCAGAAGTCCTCATGTACTTGTCCGGGTTTCTCCAATATGGGAACTTCGTACACCCGGATGACATGGGGAACCGAGTGTACTGTTTCGCGTTAGATGAATTGAGTCAGGTCTGGGGCGTAAATAAGGGTTCGTTAACTCACCTATGATTTTGACTTATGCTCCCCAAGTTGGGGTCTTAGCTAGGGATACGCTAGCACACCGAGGCCCCGTGTTCGGGGCTGACGGGGAAATGAGACCTTCCTCTCCCATTCCCGTAGGCTCAGAAGTCCTCATGTACTTGTCCGGGTTTCTCCAATATGGGAACTTTGTACACCCGGATGACATGGGGGACCGAGTCTACTCTTTCGCGTTAGATGAATTGAGTCAGGTCCGGGGCCTAAATAAGGGTTCGTCCCAGGTCACTCTTAGTCTTGACTTCTTTGTTTGCTTGTTAATTGTACTAACTCTTTTTTATTTGTGTTTATTTAAGAAGATTCTGACATGTCCAACCCCGTAGACAAGATGAAGCAGCTCCTCGAGACCCGGGCTACCAAGGCGAGGGCCGCAGCCAGGAAGGCTACTAAGAAAGTGTCTAAGGAGACACCAGAGCTGGAGCTTCAACCTAGCAAGGAGACGCTAGGGCCGGAGCTTCAACCCAGCAAGGCAGCCCTGGCAGCGGTTCCGATCACGGCCGTTGACCCGGCCATTATCCCTGACCTTTCCGCTCACCCCCCGGTGATTAACCTTGAGCTAGAACCAGCGGCAAGCCAGAGCTCTGGGAAAATAGCCGCAGACTTGAGCGCGGAGGAGGCAGAACCAAGAGGGGCCAAACGAGGCGGACTGGTTCAGTTGGGGAGTCGTTTGGGGAGAGTCACCTTGCCACTAAATATATTCCAGCAGCCCCGACTCTTCTCGTCCACCCGGCCTTACCTGAGGAGGGGGATGCCGTCTTGCGGGATGAGCTGTCCAAACTTTTTTCCTGGACCTGGGAGAGTGGCCAGAAAAAGAGAGAGGAGGTTTACAAGGCCCTGACGATTAATCATCAGGTTGAATTCGCTGATCGCTCGGCAGCCTTTAGTGCCCCTCAGCCAATCATGGATCGGGTGGTTGCCGAGACAGTTTTCCGCCCCAAGTTGGGGCAGGACACGACCCCGTTCGCGACGGATCTTCTGGATCAAGGGGGGAACACCATGTCCAATCTCCAACTGAAGCGATATGCCACCATCGCCAACCAGGACATGCTATTCATTTCCCAAGCTCTCCGCCACCAAGCCACCGCTGTAAGTTTGCTTTGCATCTTCTCTTTCTCTTTTTCCTTGCTCAGTAAGGACTCTTCTAACTTTGCTTTGTTCCAGGATGCTCTATTTTCTCATCGGATTGCCAACCTAGTGGGCGAGGCTACCATGAAGATGGAGATGCTCTAGCTAGAGCTGGAGGCGGTCGTGAATCAAAGAGAATCCGCCAAGGAGGCCTTGGTCAGGGAGACACCCCAGGCCAAAGTGTCCCTGGCCAAAGCGGTTTCTCAGGCTAAAGTGGACCGCGCGGAGTTCGACCGGGTCAAGTTTCAGCTTGAAGAGGCTCTGTCCCGGAAAGAAACTGAGGCTGGTGAGCGGATGGCCAATCTGGAGGCGGAGCTTCTCCGAGTAAAGGCTTCGCAGGAGGCAGCTGTGACTCAGTCCATCCAGGACTAGGAGAGGGTCAAAGGTCTGGAGGCCCGGATCCATGAGCTGGACGGCTTGCTTCACAAGGAGGTGAAGGCCCACGAGGAGACCCGCCATGAAAAAGAGTAGGCGGGTGACATGCTGGGCGTCACCTTCGATGAGGCCATCTATATGGCCTAGGTCCAGGACAAGAACATGAACCTCCTAGTCTATCCTGACCCTGCCGCGAAGAGAGCCGAATTTGAGTCCAAGGAAAAGCTGACGCGGAGCCCCTGGATGATGAAGAGGCGGATGGAGCCATCCCGAAGGCATCAGGACCTGGCGAATTCTAGACCCGGATCTTCTTTTTGTTTATAATTTTGCAATTTTTTTACGGATGCACATGCGTTTGAGAAATTTTTTGGTGTTTTATCCACTTTATTTTTTGCTAATTGCTTTCCCGTTTCCACCCGCTAAGCTTTCACTAAGTGTTTCACCATGGTACATGAATGAGCCGAGTGTTTGGTCCCGGTTCCAACGGCCTGGACTAGATTATCCCTGAATCTCAGGATCCAATGGCCTGGGCCATTAGGGAGTTGATAATTATCACTGAATCTACTCGTCTAGTCCCCAACTTTGAAAACCTAACGGTCTGAACCATCAAGGTTTAATCGATTAGCTTATTTTGAAACCTAGACTAGGTTCCCACGGCCTATGCCATTTATAATACTAATTTTACACAACTTATGCCTGGGACCCGCGCCCTAATAGTCGTGAGCTATTGTGGAAGCTACGCTAAAGGGTACTCGGTTGTTTGGGGCTGTGCATGGTCGACCGACAGTTAGGATACGGGCTAGCCCATACGTCCTACTGGATATATTTACCCCCCGGACAGCGTTTTTCCAGGACGGGACCATGCCTGAACCTTGGTCCTTTTTATCATACCCCTAGACAACGATTGTCCAAGGCGGGACCAGGCCTGAACCTTGGTCCTTTTTATCATACCCCCAGACAACGTTTGTTCGGGGCGGGACCAGGCCTGTGCCTTGGTCCTTTTTATCATACCCTCGGACAGCGTTTTTCCAGGGCAGGACCAGGCCTAAGCCTTGGTCCTTTTTATCATACCCCCAGAGAGCATTTTTCCGGGGCGGGACCAGGCCTGAGCCTTGTGTCCAACGGGGTTTGTACCCCCCAGACCTTTCCGGTCTGGGCCGGGACTAGGCCTGAGCCTTGTGTCCCACGTGTTATTTGTTCATACCAGAGATACCCCCCAAGTAAACGAAGACTTGTCTTGGGTCACTTGATTAGGGAAGTAGATTGGAATTTTCATTGTCTGATAATATTTCTTTATGACGTTTTGTACACGCCATCTTTATTATTCAAGGAATCGCCCTGAGGCGTACATTGTTTACAACGAATATATAAAACTGGAACATGCTCTCCTGAATACTAATAGTACTTACGGAGATGCTCCGTGTTCCAGGCTCTTGGGACTTCCATGCCATCGAGTCGTTTTAAACGGTATGTTCCGGAGCACACTTCGTGCTGGATTTTGTACGGCCCTTCCCAATTCAAGCCCGGAACCCCTACTCCCGGATCTTGGGTTGCAGGGAAGACTCTTCGCAGGACCAGATCGCCGGTTTCAAACCTCCAGCTTTTTACTTTCAAGTTAAAATGCCGAGCGATCTTGCCTTGGTACATCTTCAACTGAACTTGTGACTCTTCCCGGATCTCCTCGATGAGATCCAAGGACTCCTGGAGTAAGGCGTGGTTTGGGGTGGGATCGTACGAGTCTCTTCTGTGGGACGAGATGGCCATTTCAACGGGGATGACGGCTTCGCACCCATACACCATGGAGTAAGGAGTGTGCCCGGTAGACATCCTTTCAGTGGTCTGGTAAGCCCATAACACGCGGGGCAACTCTTCGGGCCACTTGCTCTTGCAGGCTTGGAGCTTTTTCTTTAATGTTCCTTTTAAGATTTTGAGCTCAGCCTCTGCTTGCCCGTTCAGTTGAGGCCTGGCGACTGCGGAGAAGCTTTTGACGATACCATGTATTTCATAGAAATCCGTGAAGTGGGTGCTGTCGAACTGCTTTCCGTTGTTGGATATAATCTTGTAGGGGAGCCCGTACCGACACACAATGTTGTTGATGACGAAATCCAGGGCCTACTTCGAGGTGATTGTACTCATGGGTTCTGCTTCGGCCCACTTGGTATAGTAGTCGACGGCCACGATGGCGTACTTTACCCCTCCCTTCCCGATTGGGAGCGATCCTACCAGATCGATTCCCCACACCGCCAAAGGCCAGGGACTTGTCATCAGAGTTATTTCTGTTGGAGGGGCCCGCAGGACCTTCGCGTACCTTTGGCACTGCTCGCACTTGCGGACGTAATCAATACAGTCTTTCTTCATGGTTGGCCAGAAATATCCTTGGCGTAGGATCCTTTTGGACAGACTGAGTCCGGCTGTATGGTCTCCGCAGAAGCCTCCGTGCACTTCATGCATTATTGCGCTCAGTTCGGTCCTGGATACGCATCTGAGGTATGGCATGGATAACCCTCTATGGTAGAGCTTTTCGTTCATCATGACGTATCTGTGGACCTAGTACTGAAGCTTCTTGGCTGCGGCCCTGTCCGCTGGCAACCTGCCGATTGTTAGATAATGGATAAGGGGTCCCATCCAGAATGTGGAGTGGTCAATGACATTGATCGCAGAGACTTGAATGCTTGGGATGGGGAGATGCTTGACGGGGACCAGTCCAGACAGCTTTGCCTCGACATCAGTGGCCAATTTTTCCAGGGTGTCCGCGAACACATTTTGTTCCCTGAGGATCTGGCGGATGGAGTGCCTCTTGAACGTTTGCAGCATTTCTCTTGTCTGAGTCACGTATGCCGCCATCTTTTGCCCTTTGGTTTGGTATTCTCTCGAGACTTTCCTGACAACCAGCTGGGAATCGCTATAGATCTCCAGGTTCGCGGCCCCTACTTCCCAGGCCAGACGCAGCCCGGCCAGCATAGCCTCACGCTCGGCCTTGTTGTTTGACGCCTTGAAGTGGAAGCGCAGGGTGTTTTGCAACTGGTGCCCTTGCGCTGATACTAGAATGATTTTGGCTCCTGCTCCATTTTCATTCGAGGCTCCGTCCACGAACACCTTCCACACGGGCGCCGCGTGGTCTGCGAGATCGTCCCTGTAACGACCCCAAATTCCCTAATGAGGCTTAAGGGCCTTGATTAGCATGTCGGGAAGGGATAATTGGAATAAATATGGTTTGCATGAATATATTGATTTAAATGCATAATTATATGGTTAATAATGCTTGTGTGATTATACTGGCTTTAATGTGATATGTGTATATGGTAATTGTGAGAACCACATTATTATGTGGGTAGGACTGCGGAGCACGACTTGAGGCGATCCTAGGGCTGGTTAGCGGGGAAAAGTCGCAATAGGGCTTAACAGCTGACTTTGGATAAGTCAGGGGTATTTTAGGTATCGAGTAGCTATTTAGACTATCGGGTTATGAAAATAAATATATGGAGATATATTTGAGGTTAGGAAGTCTAGGCGGGAATGTTGGGGGATTTTACCATTTTTCCCTCGGGGACGCTTCCGGCACCTCGAGTCTCGGGATTGATTTAATGAGATAAGACTAGACTGAGGCTTTAGAAAATAGTGGATAGAAAATTTAACTGACATCTATTATCAGCCCTTTCTCTCTATTCTCTCCCAAGGACCACAAAGGAAAAGAAACTCTAAAATCCTAAGGGAATTACTGGAATTTAGCTGAAGCTTGGTGGAATGATTTAGAGGCTTAACACAGGAACCAACCAGGAACCTAATCAGGACTAAGGTAAGCACTGAATTTCCTTTTGTGTGGTTAGAAATTCTGGGTTTTAGTTGAGTTTTGAGGTAAATATGGTTTTGATGTTTAAGGGCAAAATCAAGGAGGAAAGCTTGGGAATTAGCTTGGAGTTGGCTTGGTGAAGTGGTTCAGCAGAGGAGGTAAGTCTCAATTCATGATTTAGAAGTAATAATTCGAGTTTTAATGTGTGTTAGGCTGGGTTTTCTGTGGAATTATGTTGTTTAAGTCATGCTAAAAGTGTTGGGTGTTGAAGTAGGGAGCTTAAGGGTGGTTTTGGCTAAGGTTTCAAGCCTAGAAATGGTGGGAATTCTGGGTTTGAAGGGAAGGGTCGCGGCTCTGTTCTAGAGCGCTGCGGCCCTAGGATGAAGAAGAGCCCAGAGGGCTCGGCCAAAGATGAGCGCCGCGGCGCCCAAGGCAAGGGCCGCAGCGCGTGTCCACTTTCAGGGGTGGCTTTGGTTCTATTTTGAGGGCAGGGCCACGGCTAAGCTTCAAGGGCTGCAGCCCTTGGGTGCACACTTAAAGTTTTGGGGATTTTAGGCATGGGAATGTGGTCTAGAATGCTCAGGATCGATTTCGCCACTGTGCTTGGTGGAATTCTAATTCTCGGAAGTTAGTTTTGTAATCGAAAACCTATATTTGGATATTAATGAAACCTAATACTTTGGTTGTGACAAGGTAATAAAAGCTTAGGCTCGGGAACGGATCGTGCTTGAGGAGCGTTGCTCGTATTCTAAAAACCGCAAAGATTAAAGGTAAGAAAACTGCACCTGGTTGAATATATGTGACGGGACTAAGAGTTCCCTATTGTGAATGCTTGAAAAGATGGTATTATTCCATGCAAGCTATTTAGTGAACCAACGGCCTAAGGGTGCCAAGGGTTACACTAGCGCACAGGGCGCGGCTCGGCCACTGGTAGCCGAGGACAGCTTAATATGCATTGAGCTCGGTTTAAGCGGGCCGGAGTCAGTGGGATAAACAGAGGGTGCGGCCTAAGTTGTCGGCCCTAATTATTATGTGATATGAATGTTATAAGTGTTTGATTGCATCCATGGTTCTGAATATATGCTGAATGGTATTAATGTGGATTATTTGATGAGAGTTCATGCTTGGTGAATTTTACTGTCTGATATCATTGATTTTGTTGCATTCCATGTTTTCTTGCTGGGCCTTGGCTCACGGGTGCTATGTGGTGCAGGTAAAGGCAAGGGCAAGCTTGATCAACCTTGATTAGAGAGCTCTACGAGCGGAATGTACATGGCCAGCTGCTCAGCCGCCACGGTTGAGGTTTAGGCAGGGATGCGAGACCCAAAGACTGTGTATTTTTCCTTAGTATGGCTAATGATTGTTTATGTACTTTTGAAATTCTGTAAACCTACTTCTAACTCTGTTTCTTTTGGAATCCTGTGTATATAATAGTTTAATTATATAAAAAGAGTCTTTTGAGACCAAAACCTTTTTTTAACCCTAGCTTTTACATGTTTAGTGACACGTTTTTAAACTAAAGACTTGATTAGCAAGTCTTGCACCTTTATAAGTACAGTGTAGCGGTCTTGGCTATCCAGGGCGTTACAACTTGGTATCAGAGCGTCCTAGGTCTAATGGTTCCTGAAGATAGGCTAGACATGTACATTCACTGCTAGAGACAAGCTCAAATCAGGGCTCGGTAATGTGTATATGTGATTATGTGCTTATGTGTCTGGAATGATCTATGAATGCTGTTATTTATTGGATTATTAGGAAGCATGAGATACTGATAGGGCCTGGCCCTTGACTGTTGTGTGTGAATATCGGGGCATGTTTATTAACATTTTTGTGCATGTAAATGAATATGTGGATGATTAATTGTATATTGTGCATGGGTGAATGCCTGTTTTATAGCTATTGTGTAATGAGATTGGAGGCGTGCTTATTAGTAGCCAGTGCATGGGGATGGATGCTTATATGTCGTGTGTGGTTGGTTATGCTCTATTGATGGATCTTGGAGAAGTTTTTACCCTGTCATCATGGTCTGACTGCCGAGTCGTTATTTGCAGATTGACTTGGATAGCTATGCGTCCAAGAAAATCTACACGACTAGTCGGCACTGGGTATGGGACCGGGAGTGATGATCAGGGCCAGAATCCTCCGCCAGTCCCTGAGAACTGGCAGCAGTTAATGGCTGAGATGCAGGCTCGATTATAGAGTCAAGACGAGCAGATCCGTATTCTGCAACAGCAGGCTCCATCAAGGAGTGATGCCCTAGTTTTACCCCCTGTAGTGGTACTAGTTGTACAGTTTGGGGAGATTGGTAACAAATGGGAGTCATTATATGAATGGTTCAGGAAGCAACAACCCCCAATCATTGAGGGTGGACCAGATCCATTGAAAGCCGAGCAATGGCTAACTATGATCACTACAATTCTGGATTTCATGAGGATTGAGGGGCATGATAGAGTGGCCTGTGCCACTTATATGTTGAGGGAGGATGCCCACATCTGGTGGGAAGTGGCATCGCAGACCAGGGATGTTACCACTTTGAGTTGGGAAGGTTTCAGAGATTCGTTTAGTCAGAAGTACTACAATGTTGCTATCAGAGCTGCAAAGGTCAATGAGTTTGTGAGTCTTGTGCAGGGAAATATGACTGTTACTGAATATGCCCTAAAATTTGATAGGCTTGCAAAGTTTGCACCAGATCTTGTGCCTACTGATGCTGCTAGGCAAGATCGATTCATCAGGGGGCTTAATGCTATGATAGCCCGGGATGTCAGGATCACAACGGTACCTGGAGGAACAACTTATGCCCAGGCCGTTGAGAAGGTTCTTACTGCTGAGGAAGCGGAGAACAAGATATGGAGGGAGAGTGCGGTGAGGCGTGAGGGCCGTAGAGCGGTGCCTCCTTATTCAGGGACAGGTAGGGGCGGAGGCCCCAACGACTTCAAGAGAAAGGCTCCTGACACTTCGACCGCTGCTGGTCCTGATAGGAGAGGTCGGGGTGGTCAGGGTGGCCGCCAGGGTGGTACAGTAGGGTGGTACACATGCACACACAGTGTGGTGTGTACTGCTATTTTTTTAGGGATAGGATTTTTATTTAATTAATTAATTAATTAATGGATAATTCAAAAAATTAGTTTTTGGATATTTTCATGAATAAAATAATTAATTAATTAAAAAGTAAATTGTAAGTTGGTTACAGTTTTTTTTTTAAATTTGAATATTTTCTTTTAAGTTTGAATAATAAGAAAATATACAGATAACTCAGATATCTCAGACAATTAAGTCTATACGCTCTGTTAAAAATAGAATGATATTTTTCTCTCCCTGAAAAATAAAGAGCCAATTCTCAGGCCTATTCTCTTGATCTCATGTGTTGAGTACTTCAAGTAGAATCACAAATATACTATCCTTCATTCTCTAAATGCCCACACACTTCTTCAGGTGTAGGGAGCACTGTGGAAGATCTTGGTGTGAATACCTGGGAACGGCTTGGATAGGAAGATCGTTCTTATTACTTAAAGTTAGCAAGGACACTTGATAGGCTTCAAGAGATATGATTTCTATTCTTAACTGGATTATGACTAATGTATGTATATTAATGGATCCGCATATTTAAAGGTAGTTTAAATATGTTACAATTTTTTTTGTACACTGGGCCAACCCCACCACCATTCTGCTGCGTATTAGGAAACTCGTTCCTAAGAGCTAATCCAAAGGAATGGTGGCTCGATACTAGAGCTACTTGTCATGTCTGTGCAAACAAGTCTGCCTTCTGCAACCTTACTTCGATGGAAAATGGGGATAAGATCTACATGGGCAACTCGGCAATCTTTGAGATAAAGGGGTTGGGTACTGTGTACTTCAAGATGACGTCTGGAAAGAGTGTCAAGCTGCAAAATGTGTTGTATGTGCCTGACATTCGCAGGAATCTGATCTCTTGAACGATGCTGAGCTTACATGGGTTCAAGATGGTTTTTGAGTCCCAGAAAGTTGTACTGTCTAAAGCTGGTGTTTCTATTAGGAATGGTTATGTAAAAGAGGGAATGTGGAAGATGAATGTAATGGCTGTTAAGCCAAAGACTATTAATAATAATAATGCTACTACTTCTTCCGTTTACTTGCTTGAGTCTTCAAATTTATGTCATGGTAGATTAGGTCATGTTAATTATGATACTTTGCGTAGACTAATTAACTTGAATCACATACCCACGTTTAATATTGATTCCAAACATAAGTGTGAAACTTGTGTAGAGGAAAAACTAACCAGTTCATCGTTCCAAACGGTTGAAAGAAACACTGAACCCCTTGATTTAATTCACAGTGACATTTTTGATTTAAAGTTTGCTCAAACAAGAGGAGGTAACAAGTACTTTATTACTTTCATTGATGATAGTGCGAAGTATTGTTATGTATACTTGCTAAAAAGCAAGGATGAAGCTATAGAGAAATTTACTCTCTATAAGAAAGAGGTTGAAAATCAACTTAATAAGAAAATTAAGATGATAAGAAGTGACTGTTGTAATGCCCCAAAGTTCCTAATAAGGTTTAGGACCTTGATTAAGAGGCCGGGAGGGCCATAATTGATTTATTGTGTTATTAAATAATAATATGCATGTTTAGGTGTATTAAATATGCATGTGAACCCATTTCTGAGTAATTGGGTGATTTTCATATTTTTGCCATTTCGGGCATATTTGGCATATATGTGATATGTTTGTGGTACTTTATTATTATTTGGTTATGCCAGGGTTACCCAGCACGAGACGATCCTGAGAGGTAAGCTAGTGGGAAAGTCACAACGGGATTTATTCATGACTCGAAGTGAGTCAAGGGGTATATAGAGCATTACCAGGTTATTGGGTAATGGGAATTAATATTTGGTGATAAATTGGGAGTTAGTAAGATCAGGGGGAAATTCTAGAGGTTTTGACTATTTTGCCCCCGGGGACATTTTCGGGACCCCAAGCGTTATGTAACGACCCAACTTATTCTAGACTTTGGACCATTAATAACTACTATACATAGACACTAATCTTAAGAAAACATACATATGAAATAACCATAACTTTATTATAAAATGTAAAGCAAAAGTTAAATACATGAAAATTCATTACTTCCCAAGTGTGGAAATATACAGAAAGGAACTAGAATTAGGAATACCTTGAATGCACTATAGCCGAACTACACCTCGAAATCGGAATACGCACTATGAACCTTACTTCCCAAGTGTTTAATAAGCTTATAATGATAAAGCTTATAACCCCAACCCAAGTGTTTAACACTCTAAAGTAATCCTAGCAGCTTGTAGGCTCTGAACTCAGC
The DNA here is from genome assembly GCF_963169125.1 of Humulus lupulus. Lineage (NCBI taxonomy): Eukaryota > Viridiplantae > Streptophyta > Magnoliopsida > Rosales > Cannabaceae > Humulus > Humulus lupulus. The sequence goes on along the minus strand of NC_084794.1, from coordinate 59,150,057 downwards.
TTGAAGAATGAAGAAATGGCTGGGTACTAGGTCCTATTTATAGAGTTTAAGAATGAAAAGATCTTCATTTAGCTTGAATAAAAATAATGACTTTTTAAATGAAAAACATTTGAATAATCATTCAGCAGAGGCTGAAGACTCGGTCAAAAAGATTCTGGCTTATCAAGAGGTTAAGGATTAAAATGAGCTCAGTTTCAAAATCATTTGAAAATACAGCCCTAGAGCCGATATATCGCCTACCATAGGTGATATATCGTCTGGGCTCATATTCCTGAGGCTCGTCGAAATGGTGGTGCGAAGTTACGTGTTTTCCGTATCCCCGTATGGTGATATATCGCCCCCTAGAGTTGCGATATATCGGCATACGCTAAAATATTATACACGTAATTACACTTTTTTCAGCCTAATTTGAATTGAGTAAACAACCTTGACTAAGTCCGTTAACGATTTCAAAGTTGCTGGCAGACTCTAGGATTTTCAAATATTGCTCTTAATAAACTATTCCTCAAAAATACTTAATTTCTGATTAAACATACATATGACAAGTGTTATTGTAATGACCCACTAATCTAGACTATTTGGACCGTTAACGAAACTATACATAAAACTTACATTTTTACGAAAATACCATAATTTATTGAGTAACTTGCAAAATAAGAGTTATTTACAAAGAAACAGAATACTAAGAAGGATTGTGGGATCCCATTGTTTTTAAAACAAAAGATGATTTAAAAATAAAAGACATTACATATTTGGTGCGGAAAATACACATAAAATCATAAAAAATTTAAAAGGAGACTACATCCTCGAATCGAATAACGCTCGGCCCCTTGACTCCACTCATCATCGATACACATCCTCCAAGCGTCACGAATCTTACCGCCTCTAAGCTTATTTTCCTGCACATAACAGAAAGGAGTGAGCCTAACGCCCAGTAAGGAAAATCTAACACAAAGTCATATACATAATTTCATAAGAAAACATAAAGACTTAACATAACACATATAACATACACTTATTATAATGGCCATTATTCTTGGGGTCCCATAGACTAAACAAGCATATGTCCATGGAGTTAGTGGGGTCCTACTAGCTAAGTAGGTCATATGCCCATAACCCATTTGGGGTCTTGTTAGCCATATGGGTCATATGCCCAAGCCTACAAACATACATACATATCATAACACATTTAATAACATAAAACATATAGATAACATAAGCACATAACATATTGATTCTAGCCTATTTTCCTTACCAAAGTTACCGTTATTGTTGGACTGATTGTTGCCGTTATTGCTAGACTGATTGTTGTTCCGACTTGCCTGAGGTTGGCTCTGCTGTCTGGGTTCAGGCTTGCTGGCTTCTTCTTTGTTCACGTTGGCCTGCAACTTTTCTACTTCAATTGCCGTCTCGAGAACGTCGGCATATGAAGTGTTTCCCGGGTTTGCTAGCTTCACCCCCATCTCGATCTTTGGTCGGAGTCCTCTAACAAACTTGTTCACCCTTAGATAGTCGGTTGGAACCAACTCTGCTACGAACTTTGCTAAGCGGTCGAACTGACGAGCATATTCTGCCACTGTTAAATTCCCTTGCTTCAGATTGGTGAACTCCTCAACTATCGTAGCAAGTACCGCTGAATTGTAGTACTTCTTGTGGAAGAGCTCCACAAATCGGGTCCACATCATGGTGGCAGCATCATGGGATTGCTGGACCAAGTCCCACCATATCCTGGCATCTTTCTTGAGCAAAGATGAGACGCAGGATATGCGGTCTGCATTACTGAGGTTCATGTGGGCTAGGATCGGCTCCACATTCCTTAGCCATTCTTCCGCTTCAAAGGGGTCCGTAGTCCCTTCGATGTTCGGAACGTGCTGCTTGCGGAACCTCTCGTACACTGGCTCCATGTGCTGTACAGGATAAGGAGCGTAGTTCGTCATAGGCCATCCCCCATACGGACCAACTTGTTGGGGTGCTGCGGCCATTGGCTGCGGCCGCGGCTGTGGCGGAGGCTGAGGCTGAGATTGAGCCTGTTGGTGTTGTTGTTGCAGAAGTTCCTCGACTTGTTGTCGCAGTCTGGCAATCTGTGCCGTGTTGTCAGCTGGCTGTGCCGGTGCGTTGCGGCGAGCAGTAGCACGCACTCCCCTTCGGCGAACAGTAGGAACCGCATTGGTCGCTGGAACATCGTTGGAGGCGTTTCCGTTGGTGCGTGCAGATCTTCGGAGAGACATCGTAGCAGAGTTCTAACAGTTGAAAGAAACATGTTAGAACTTTTCCTAATAGGCTCTACGGCAAAAACTTATTCTAAACAAACATATCTCGGACCTATTTATTATGACTTCTTATGAAAAAATTATATAGGTCTTTATTTATTATTAGAGCGGGTTTCTATACTTAGAAAAACAAGTCATCTTTATTTTCTAAGTGTGTTTCTAATCATCCTATATGACTTAATTCTCAGGCTCGAAACTTATCTTTGTTCCAAAGTTAACCATATTGAGGGAGGGCTGGGATCAGTAAAATCGTTCCCACTACTATGGCCCCCTAACTCTCAATAAGGAAACCAGGTTCATTGATTTGTATCCACCCTCACCGAACTTAGTCATTATTCATTTTAGTTAGTATTTATTATGATTGCGAAAATAAAATCAAACTCACACATGATATTCAAATAGCATGTTCATTCATTTGGAAAACAATTTCACTTATTACAATCAAAAAGTAAATAAAACAAACATTAAAAACTTCTAATCTAAAAATCGGGATCTTCTACATCCGATCCATCATCTTACATATCATCATCTATTTGTTCATAATCATCATTGTCATGAGCATCAAAACGTCCTATAGGTAGGTTGGTGAGAATCCTATTCTTTTGCTCATTGGTGAATTGAAACTCAGATTTCGCGGTAAACCTAACTTAGAGGAAATAATATCTCATTGCTAAAGGCAATTCATCCTCCTCACGCATTTCTTCCTATATTTCTTCTAAGGCTGCTATTACAGGGTGGAAATCTTTAAACAACCTAATCACTAATACATATTGTTCCGTTGATCTTAGCATTATTTGTTTATCCTCTTGAAGGCCACCTATCGCTTGGTGAAACAAAAGCAACCTTCGAGTAATCCTTTCTAGGGATCCTACGGTGTTTCTTGGCTCCCTTATTATTTTTAAGGCCTTAATGGCTCGGATATCTTGGTAGGTTAAAGCTCCATTCATTTTTAACTGAAACATAAACACTAAAGTTAGCTATATACATAAGTAAAGTAACTTGTAACTTGTAACTTAAACACTTACTTGGCGGTCCGATTCGGAGCTTTGAGCATGTGTATCGAGGAGAACTTCATGCGAAGGAACCGTTTGCTCTGATACCAACTGTAATGACCCACTACTCTAGACTAATTGGACCATTAACGAAACTATACATAAAATCCTTAAAAGAACTTACATTTACTCAATAAATTATGGTATTTTCGCAAATGTAAGTTCTTTTAAGGATTTTATGTATAGTTTCGTTAATGGTCCAATTAGTCTAGAGTAGTGGGTCATTACAGTTATTATCTTATTGGGTCAATCTATACCTTATAGTATAATAAATATCATCTCCATAATCAGTCATATTAATCAAACCTTAGGTTATAATTAATATTCTTAAACTATAGGTTAAATTTATAAAATCTACAAGTGTTACTACGAGTGTCCAACTAAGTCCCGGCTTGAACCAAAAATCCACAGTAATAAATATACTATAACTACTACTAGCTATTACTACTATCTAACTAGCTAAGTAAAGTTCTTGGACTCTACACGTTAGGATTTGTTTGAGGCTACTTAAACTTGAAGTAACCTTTTAAGAAATAAAAAGAACGTTATGTACGTTCTCTCTCCCTCAAAGTTCCATTTTCGTCTCCCGATCACATTTTCGAAGGTAACTTGAGTTCTAGAACTCAGATTCAAGCGAGGATCAGCGCATAGCGATCCTAGGGAATATTATAAGCTTATTAGCAGAAGGATTTAGTTGGAAACAACTCAATTGGAGGTAATTCAAGTTTTAAGTTTTTAAAGTTTTTAAGCTTGCATTGGAATTTGTGTTTTCATGAGTTTTTGTTAGATTTGAGGCTTGGGTTTTTTTGGTTTTGGATGATGGGGATGTTTGGGAACTTTGATTTGAGTTTGGAGATGTTTGGATATGTTTTTGGGAGGTTTTAAAAGGTTAAAATTGGGGTTATGGCAATTTTCCCAGGTGAGGCTGCGACCCAAGCTTGATGAAGCAGGTGGAAGGGTTTTGTGAGCTCTGGGGGCCGCGGCCCTAGGTGTGGGGCGCCGCAGCGCTTGCCCATGATGCCTCTATTTTGCCTGGGGGCCACGGCTCAGTGAGTTGGGGCCGCGACGCTTGAGGGTATTTATGGCCGAAATGATGTTTTAAGCTTTGGAACTCAAACCTTAGGCCTCAGGATCATTCATACTACCCGGATTGGTGGGGTTTGATGTCTCAAAGGCTAGGTCTTGGTTCCGAGATTGGTTTTAGAACTTGAACTCATTGGATCACCGTTTATGGTTGTGACTAGGTTATCACTAGAGGCTTGGAATCAGGATCGTGCTTGTGGCTCGTTTATTGGCAACCAGTGCTTGGACCAAAGGTAAGAATACTGCACCATGTGTATATGACATGCATGGTTATTCTTGATGCATGTTGGATGTTTAAATGTGACATGCATGGTTATTATTGAGGCATGTCAAGTGATTAAATGTGATGCATGTGTTGCACGAGAAACATGTGATTAGGGAAGGCTATGAATATTGAATATGAGATTGTTCAGAGCTTGAGCCTCTGTGTTTATGCATGATCCTAATTATGCTAGAAATTGTTAAGTAAGCATGTTGAATGCCCTGTATTCGGATATTTGACATATGATATATGTTTGGTAGCATTGCTTACTTGTGTATGGCACTGACTAGTCAGGGTCGGCACTTGTAATGCCCTGGCTACCCCAGAACAGTTACGGTGAACTGGAAATTTGACTTGCTACCCGAGTCCATTGGTTAAAGCGTGTTCTAAGTGTTATTAACAGGCTAAGGTGGAAAATCAGTAAAAAGGGAAGGATATGCTTTATTAAGTATATAAAACTGTTCATGAGCTCATCAAAACATTTACAAGTTATTTACAACTCAAAATGGTCATTACTGTTTCAAAATTACAAACCCGCCAACCTAATCGGAACTCCCTAGTTCCTCTGAGAACTCCTTGGCCATGGTGTTCAAGCGGCCGCAAATGTACACATCACCACCTAAGCTCTCCACTCAGGGCTGGGTGCCCGAGTCCGTTGGTTAAAACGTGTTCTAAGTGTTATTAACAGGCTAAGGTGGAAAATTAGTAAAAAGGTAAGGATATGCTTTATTAAGTATATAAAACTGTTCATGAGCTCATCAAAACATTTACAAGTTATTTACAACTCAAAATGGTCATTACTGTTTCAAAATTACAAACCCACCAACATAAGCGGAAAAAATAGGGTAAACTCCCTAGTTCCTCTAAGAACTCCTTGGCCGTGGTGGTCAAGCGGCCGCAAATGTACACATCACCACCTAAGCTCTCCACTCAGGGCTGGGTGAGCTTTTCTTTCCCTTTACCTGCACCACATAGCACCCATGAGCCAAAGCCCAGCAAGAAAACACAGTATTGTATATAAACATTATCAAATGATTATCATTATAATCACACAGAGCTTATAACTCTTAAACAGATGAGTGAATATCACTTGAGGTTCTAGAAAACCATACTGAGTGACTAACAAACAAGTCACTAACTTAACCAGTAGAGTGGCTGCTAGGTAAGTCACTAGCCTTAAACAGATGAGAGACTGATGGGTAAGTCTCTAACTTAACAGTTGAGTGACTGTGGGTAAGCCACACAAGCGCTAATAGAATTCATCGAACTTGAGGTCGGTCCGGCATTAATGCTCTTTGAGTCATCCAATGTAGATATCGATTAGATCTAATGTTTATTGGCTTGCATTGAACACACTAAGGCCGTCTTGACTTATGAGTCAACACTATGTGACCAGTGCCCAGTACCACTGCCGAACCTGACTAATGAGTCACAGCTTCACAGTTGATACTGACACCTTTGCCAAATCTGACTAATTAGTCAGTACCATGCACATGTGAGCAAGATTTTCTAAGCATTCAATAATCAATCCATGTTCGCATTTACACAGTCAACATGCTTCATGAACAACCATGCATGTCACATATGGCGTGCAGTTTTCTTACCTCTAGTTCGAGCGAGAAATAATATAAGAACGACCCTTGAGAACGATCAACCTTTAGATTCCTTAGCGGTTACCTAATCATAACCAATTAGAAACCATTAATAAGGTAAATCAATGAATGGTTCACCATCTAAACCACACTCCCGGGATCAATCCCTTACTCTCGGGACTCCCAATCTACTAAAAAGGGGTAAAGAAACCAACCCCCGAGCCCTAAAAATAACTTTCTCTGAAACTGACCTAGTGCCTAGGCACTGCCAACCAACGCTGGGGCGCTGCCCCAAAAATAGAGAGGGCTATTCTCTGCCCTGCATAGCGCTAGGGCGCTAGGACTGGTGCTGGGGCGCCAACATCAGACCAGCAACTCCCCTGAATTTCCCTCCTGGCGATTCCCCTTGAAACCAACCTTCCAAACCAATCCCAAACCTTACCAAAACATCCAATTCAACCCCTAAACTTCATCTACATCACCCCTCACCAAAACCCAATCAATCTTACACAAAAACTCACATTGATTCCAACTATCCACATCAAAAACTATAAGCTGAAAACTAAAAGAAAAACAGAGTATAACTTAAGACTCATGGACAATTTCTTACCTCCAGCTGGTTTTGAATCTTCCTTAGTAGATGAACCTCCAAGATTTGATTTCCTAGCATGATACTTCAATTTGGGACCAAAAACTTCAAAGGGAGATAGAGGGAAGGTGATGTACGGGAAGAGGAAACCTTGCTCTGTTTTTATTCTGTATGTTTCTACAGCCAAATTAAACCATATCTATCCTAAGCCAAATGCCCCTAGGTCATTTAAAGCTTCTAAAGTCTCCCCAAGGGCAAAATCTTCATCTTTCACCTATTTCGTTAATCATAATTAACGCTCTCCAATTCCCGCTATTCTCGATATTCTCAAATACCAACAATTCATATTCCGTTACCCTTTTATTCCCAGCAGCGCTCTAATCATTAAAACATCCCTAGACTCACCCTGAGCCTCGAACTTAATCCCGTTATGACTAAACCGCTACTTGATATTCAAAGATCGTCTCATGTCGAATAGCGCGAACAAATCCACATTATAATGTGGCCTCAACAATATATCACCGACATGCATACAAATATACAATTACGCCCTCAACGGGCCAAATTACCAAGATACCCCTGTCATGAAATATGGACCCACATGCATGCATTTAACATCATATTATAATATAATTCACATAAACATGCATATTATCATTTAATGGAATAATTAAACAGTTATGGCCCTCCCGGCCTACTAATCCCGCCATTAAACCACATCGGAGAATTCGGGGCATTACAGCACTGGTCGCGTATTACTGACTTGAGAGTCAGAAACGACATAAGCATCATGAACGCAGGACCGATAAAAGATTAGATCTAATCGATATTAGCGTTGAATGACTCTGGGAGCATTGATGTTGCACCGACCCTAAGGTCGATGAAAATTATAAGCGCTTGACTAGTCTAGGACTAGTTACTCAGAGTCAGGGCCAAAGGCCTAGGTGACTGTTTGTCATATGGCTAGGGAGCGGAATCCCATAGTTATGACTCTATGGTCATGTGGTTGGTAATCTTGGTGACAAGTTCATCAAACACCTATCTTGTTTAAGCTAGTGAAATGATCATTTATCTATAAAGCCCTGGTGCCCCTATCGTCACATGGCTATTGGGAACGAAACCCACCTTAGTGACTATTACAACTGCACTCTTCTATTTGGGGCTAAAAGCCCGGGATGATTATTATGATCATCGGTCGATGTTGTATATTCATCATTACGTGAACTCATTTGCCTGCTTGAATAGGGCTATATTTGCTAGGCGTGTGCCTTATGATTTGATGTCATGATATGACTATTTATAAGCATATTGAGTTTTCTTGCTGGGCTTCGGCTCACGGGAGCTATGTGGTGCAGGTAAAGGCAAAAGAAAGCTAGACCATCCTTGAGTTGGAGAGCTTAGGTGACGATGTGTACATATGCAGCTGCTTGACCACCACGGCCGAGGTTTGAAAAGCAACTAGGGTTAAACCCTATTTTGCCGCTTAGATCGGTTGGTTGTAAATATTTTCTTGTAATAGACCTTTAAATTATATTTTTGGGATTCCAATGTATACAGTAAACGTTTTAGTGAAACGTTATATCTTAACCAAAAATTTTAATCCCTAAATCGCTAATCACACTTAATTACACGATTTTGGCCAAATGACTCGATTAGCGAGTTTAGCACTGTTTACAAGGCACACCGTAACGGTCCCTGGAGATTAGGGTGTTACAACCGTGGTAGTGAATACGTACAACCTTTTGGTGAGTTCTATGCACAGCAAAGAATTATTCACAAGGTCACACCACCTTATTCTCCTCAATCCTATGGAGTGGCAGAACGGAAAAATCGCACTCTAAAGGACATGATAAATGCTATGTTAATAAGTTCTAGATTGCCACAGAACGTGTGGGGTGAAGCCATTTTTTCATCTAACTATCTTTTAAATAAGATTCCCGAAAAGAAAGAACAAAAGATGCCCTATGAACTTTGGAAAGGTAGGCTACTTTCTTACAAATACTTAAAAGTGTGGGGGTGTCTTGCAAAGGTGGTAGTACCATTGCCAAAGAAGATGAAAATAGGTCCTAAAACAGTTGACTGTATTGTCATTGGCTACGCGCAAAATACCAACGCATATCGATTCCTTGTACACGAGTCTATAAACCCTGACATCCACAAGAATACGATAATGGAATCCAAAAATGCATCGTTCTTTGAACATATATTTCTTTGTAAACCTAATAGGGATGGACCAAGCTCTTCTAAACGAAGATTTGGGACTATGGATGAGAATATCCATGATCAAGAGATAGAAGAGAAGAGTGAATAAGTCCAAGTAGAGCCAATACGAAGTAAAAGGGCAAGGATAGAAAATTATTTTGGACCAGATTTTCTAACTTATATGGTAAAGGGTTCTTTATGGAAGGAATCCTTAAGAAGCGAAATTGATTCCACCATGAAAAAGCACACTTGGGAACTTGTTGACCTCCCTCCCAGGTGTAAATCTCTAGGGTCCAAGTGGATTTTCAAACGGAAAATGAAAACAGATGGAACAATTGATAAGTATAAGACTAGACTTGTAATAAAAGGTTACAAACAAAAAGAAGTTCGTGACTACTTTGACACGTAACCTCCTATGACGAAAATAAATTCCATAAGGAAGATTTTGGAAAATAACGCGTTGTGAAATCTTAAAGTCCACCAAATGGACGTAAAAGCTACCTTTCTAAATGGGAATCTTGAGGAAGAAATCTACATGGAACAACCTGAGGGTTTTGTAGCTTCGATAAAAGAAAGGAAAGTGTGCAAAGTGGTAAAGTCCTTATATGGACTTAGCATGCTCCAAAACAATGGTATGAAAAATTTGACAGTGTCATGATGACAAGTGGCTTCAAAATCAATGAGTGTGACAAATGTGTTTATATCAAAAATACAAACGATGGATATATTATTCTTTGTTTGTATGTAGATGATATACTCATTTTCGGAAGCAACCAACAAATGGTAAAATTTACCAAAGATATGTTGAACTAAAGGTTTGACATGAAGGACATGGGGCTGGCTAATGTAATTCTAGGAATAAGGATTACAAGGACGCCAGTTGTAATTAGTTTGAGTCAGTCACACTATGTGGACAAGATTCTTGACAAATTTGGTAAAAATGATTTTGGTGTGTCTAGAACACCAATTGACATAAGTCATCATCTATCAAAGAATAAAGGCGACAGTGTCTCTCAAGCAGAGTATGCGGTAGTCTAATGTACTTGATGAGTTGTACAAGACCAAATATTGCCTACATTGTAAGTATTTTAAGTTGATTCACGAGTAATCCAGGTGTTTCACACTGGAATGCAATTACAAGAGTACTTATGTACCTGCGGTATACTCATAACTATGGGTTGAACTATACCAAAGATCCAGCTGTTCTTGAAGGATACACTGACGCAAGCTAGATATCTGACATCCAAGATTCGAAAGGTACTAGTGGATATGTGTTCACTCTAGGTGGCGCAACTGTTTCATGGAAATTGTCGAAACAAACTGTAATCACTAGATCCATGATGGAATTCAAGTTTGTAGCTCTGGATGAATGTAGTGAAGAAGAAGAATGGTTGCGTAATTTCTTGGAGGATATTCCAGAATGGCCTAAACCTATGCTTGAAATATGCATATAATATGACAACCAAGCAACAATTGGTCGAGCAAAAAATGTTTCATATAACGGTAAGTCTAGACACATATGTCGACGACATAATACCATTAAACAACTGATCTCAACTGGAGTTATCTTGAATGATTATGTGAAGTCAAAAGATAACATTGCGGATCCACTAACCAAAGGGTTAAACAGAGATCAAGTTGAAAAGACAACTGAAGGAATGCGACTTATGCCCAAAAGAAATTAAGTTCGATATAAAGGAAACCCAACCTAGTTTACTGGAGATCCCAAGATCTAGGTTCAATGGGACAAACTAGTTATTGAGACCGAGTAGGATCACTGTGGGGGATTGCCCCTACCCATTCCAATGGTGAAACAGTGATGCCCATTGTAAAAGAGGTTAATCTCAAGCTCTTAATGACCCTTACGCATTAGAAGTCCGAGTAGAGAAATGCGGGATTGCTCTTAGATAAGAGGGCACCTATGTGAGAGAGAAGTGGGGTCGCTTCAAAAGAGAATTGTGGGAGCTCAATTCTCTAAAACCTCTCACAGAACCAGATAGATGTTCATGACCAAAATGAACATAACCATGAGAACCGAAATTATGCCGGAAAGATATCTGTGTGAGATATATCATCATTTACACAAACGACATAACAGTTCAAAGACATCGCATGTACTGATTAGTTAGTAAAGTAAATATATTCTCACAAGGGAAGGTTCAAAGGCTAACACCCACCTATCCTACGTAGGTATCAATCAGAGAACTCTATCGCCTTGTTGCATCGAGTCGTGTCGACTCATTGTATCTTAATGCTAATCAATTTTATTCATGTGGAGGATTGTTGGAAAAAATTGAGCGAATGAGAAATTGATGCCTAAAATAGTTGTGATTCAGCAAATCACTTTGATTAAATATGATATTATCTTAATATTGTGTGATTTATTCGGATTGATTTTGGCAAATCACTTTGGTCAAAATTGAGATATCAGAATATTGTGTGATTAATTCTGATTGAATGTCAAAAAATCACTTTGTGATATTACCAGAATAAGTGTGATTAATTCTGATTGATTATCAGAAAATCACTTTGGGTAACTGCTGATATTACCAGAATAAGTGTGATTAATTCTGATTGATTTTCAGAAATTAAGATTCCAGATTTGTTGGATATTTGGGCATTAATGCACTTTATTCACACACATTTTTAACTCTCCATGAAGCCTATAAAAGGAGGCTTCTCCTCTCATTCTAGGACACACAGATACAGAGTATCACACACTTAGCCTCTTTCTCTCTTCAGTCTCTGTAGTATTTTCTGGTGATAGAGTGAAGGTTTGTTTCGAGTTCGCCTAAGCAAACGCAGTGGTGCTTTCGTCCTGCTTGATAGTTGTTGTATCCTGGGAGGTGGTTGTTCACGAATCCTCTAGCATCGTTCAGGTAGAGGGGGAAAATCTGCTTTAAGGAAACTGTGTTTCACGTGCCTCAGCTTTGATTTATTCTTTATATTGTATTTTTGTATTTCTGTTCTTCAATTAAATATATTAATATGTATATTTCGTTCTTCTCTACTATTTTATTTCTAACACTAATGAGATGTTAAATTGATATAATTTTAGCTATTCATGGTAATAGATCCTACTTAGCACTTTCTAGTTGTTAATTGCATATTTTCGACAAGTTGTTAAAATTTTTGACAGGCTGTCTATTAATTTCAACAGCCTTTCAAATTTTTTTTTGACAATATGTGTCTAAAATTTTAAAATTGTACAAAAATGCTCCAATAATTTCTTATAGATACATTCGTTACACAAATTTGCCACTTACAATTGAGGTTAACACAAATCAACATCAATAATTTCTTGTTTAATTTTTTTCACTTTGAATTCAACATCTGAAAAAAAAATACAACAAACAAATATAAATTATTGGCATTAATTAAATTAAAAAATTTAATAAAAGAAATATTATGTTGAAAATCTAGATATTAGACACCCTATCCAAAAACTCGACATCTTGTCTATAAATTAGAAAATCTGTCTGAAAATTCGATAAGTGGTCGAAAATACACGACATATTGTCTAAAAATTTAGAGGGGTTGTCAAAAATATATAGGATGACTAGTCTAAAATTTAGATGGGTAGTCGAAAAATTAGACAGATGTCAAAAAATTATGAGTTTCTCTCTCCCCCAAAATGGTTGAAGCCACCATTATTTGTTTTCTTCAGATTTTTAAGCTTTACGCTAAAAAAAACTCCAGAAATAATTCTAATTCATTTTTAATACTTTTAATATGCTAAAACATTAATATTATACTTGTAATCTATAAAAACATCATTTACAAAAAAATCTAAATAAACTTACTTTTGAAGTTTGTGATCTTTGAATGCATGTGGTGGCCGTGGTTGGTGATCGACGGTGGCCGCCAATAGTTGCTGCTGGAATAGTTGAGGATGGGTGTGGGTGCATGAGTGGATAAGAAGGGGTTTTTTTTCTAAAAATATTTCTATTAACTAAAATAAAGGGTATATATGTGAAACTACACTCCTTTATTTAAAAAAGAGGGCATTTAGCTAAAATGTTTTAAAAATAGGATAAAGTATAAATTGCTCTATAAAAATAGGGTGTTTTGCAAAGGACCCTTATTAATTACTACTGCTCCCTACCGTTTAAAAAACACATGGCGGCCTAATTAAGTTTCTATTATAGAGAAATCAATCAAATGTTCGGTATACTCACAACAAAAGAATAAATGCCATGTATATTTATTCACTCCCAAAATGAAAGCTTAATTTGTTATAATATGGTTCGATATTTATTTACTATACATATTTACATTATGTGTTGTCTACGTCAATGTAGAGTATGTAGTACATGATGAAAGGGTTGTTAAGATGTCATATATTTGTGTGGCCTTGTAGTTGAGATTTAATTAATTGCCTCAGCGTGGCATGTGGTGGTGGTACGTAAAAATTATTAATTTAATTTATACCATGAATGTAATAAACGTAATTAATTTGACATTGATTTTTTTAACATATATGAAATTGACCATAAATGTAATAAATGTAAATTTTAATTGTAATATTTTCTTTATTTATTTATTAGGGTATCATATCATATGTATTTATATATTTATTTTTGTATTAGTATTCCGACAGCTCCTTCTATCTTGAGGCCCATGATAGTGTTATAACATAGTAAAAAATTTTAATATGCCAACATAAAGATTCATCTGACTTATATGCTCCCTACTATATTTTGGAGAGAAGTATCAATTTCATTTAAAAATATCATATTCAACATCATACACATTTCTCTCTCTCTCCATCACTCACGACCAATTTTGCATACTGAACCGATCTGAAAGTTTCATTTCATGTGAAAAAATTGTCATTCTTGGCGTTTGAGGAGAAAAAATCATGGGTAAGTATCCTCTCATTCTATCTACTTGTGAACATAAAATGCCATAGTTAGATTGAAGTTTCGAACTGTTCTGATGTTGAATGTGGTATTTTTTTCTGCATTTTTTGATCTATTCTTCGTATCTGAAAGAGTTGGATATATGTGGGTTGCCATTCGAAATCGATGATAAATCGATACCTAATCGATGTCAAATCGATGATAAATCGATACAAGTGCTCAAAGATGCTAGACGCAATGCCACATCAATGCCCCATCGATGCTGAGACGAACATATAATTTGGATATTATTTTCAATATAATATCGATGGTATATCGCTGTAGAATCGATGCCATGTATGCTAGTGTGTTTCAACATCGAAATGACATCGAAAATGCATCGCGTATTGATGCCAAAAACATCGATTATGCATCGAAATGTCATCGATGTGGCATTGCAATGCGAATAGCATTATATAGGCATCAATTTTTCATCGATTGTGCATCGATATTACTATATTTTTATAACTTTCTTAAGATATATATATTTCTATTATATTTCAGGGTTCTAGAGTTAATATAATTGTTTCTTACAACGATGTTTGGGAACGGAAATGAGAGAAATGGAGTTTCAAAAGTGGTTTGAACACTATAATACACGTACTAATTGATGTTTGTTACGTGGAATTATTGGAGAAGTTGTAATCAAAGCTGAAAGTGGAAAGGTCATTGTTTGACTTAAAGTTGGAAGTGTCGTTTACATGCAATGATTTTAGCTTAGATTCCATTGAAATCACGGATGATGAAGGAGTGAGTGCTCTTATTCTTGACAATTCGAAGTCCTTAAAACATCGGGCTCCTTTATGGCTTAGTTCGATTGCAAAGAACATTGCTCTTCTTGATCCATCTTCTAGAGTGACTGTTAATAAGGATAATCATAATAAATCTTGCACGGCTGTTCCACAAACAACTCCTGGGCCAAGTGTATGCATCGGAGGTCCTAGTCAAAATGAAACATTTTTCCCCAAACAAATCTCCCGCATGATGATGGGTATGAGTACGAGCCTTATGTCAATGGCGATCTAGTTGCCCATTTGGGTGATGATGATGAAAGAGTTGAGGGGTGCAGTAGTTCTGATGATAACTCTGAGGATCGGTTACCCATGCTAGAAGTGGAGCAAGTGGATAATTTATATGTACGACCCTTGCCAAGCGTCAAGAAAGCCAAGGACATAGGACTCCCGCCTCAGAGATCACTCGTCCAACTACACAAGACGATAGAAATAGATGGAATTCTCTGGCATATACTGCTGAAGATATCACATGCCCCTCTTATGTTGTCCCCATGTTACCTGGAGTGAGTTATGGAGTGATAGAAATTGGGAAGGCTTTTGAGAACAAGTTAGTGTTGAAGACAAAGGCCCACTTGTATGCAATGAAGCAGAACTTCGAGTTTGTGGTGAAGAAGTCAGGTACTGAAGTTTGGTATATCAATTGCAAGGATCCTGATTGTGGGTGGAGATTGAGGGGGAAGAGAATGTCTAAATCTGATATGTTCGAGATAACTCGTTTCACCAATAAATACACTTTCTAACTTGAACTCTGACACAAAGGCCACCACCAAGCTGCACCTTGGGTTATTGGTCATTGCATAAAGACAAAATATCATACTGGATCGAATGCATACATAGCAAACAACATAGGAGAAGAAATTAAGAATTATTATGGCATTGAGTTGTCATATGGAAAAGTTTGGAGATGTCAATAGATGGTTCTGGAGTATGTCAGGGGGACATTGAAAGCATCCTACTATTCATGCTTCAACAAAAAAAATCTCGGGACGTTGACAAATTTTGTCACTGAGGATGATCGGTTCAAATATTGCTTTTTCTCACTCTAAGTTAGTAGAAGTGGGTTTCGTACATGTCGTTCTGTGCTATGTGTGGACGACACTTTTTTAAAAACAAAATATGGTGGGCAGATGTTATGTGCAGTCACTTTGGATGCAAATAACCATACGTCTCCAAATGCATTTGCTATTGTGGATAGTGAGAATCATGATTCTTGGAAGTCTTTCATGTCAAAGCTAAAGGAAGGGATTGGGGAAGTTGAGGACCCGACGTTTGTATCTGACAGACATGCAAGTATTACACATGCCTTGAAAACTATTTTCCCTGAAATTCAAGATTGATCATTGTCATGTGTTGATGTATAATGTGGAATATGCTTTTAGGAAATCCGAGTTCCACACTCACTTCAAAAAAAATCTAATCAAAAGACCCAGCTATTGCTCAATACCTAGAAGGCATGGGTTTTGATAAGTAGTCCAGAGCTTATTTTCCTAGAAATAGGTATGTCATTTTGAATTGTAATTTAATTTATGAAATCAATTATGCTGAAAGTTTCAACAATAAGACTAGGGACGCAAGGAGCTTTCTGATAACTACATCTGTTGAATTTATTCGCTTCACACTTTAGTCCTGGTTCTGTGATAGGAGAAAAACTAGCGAGAAGACTACTACAACTCTTGCACCGACATACGAGAAATATTTGGTGGATATGACTGAGAAAGATCGATTTTTGATCCCTTATGCAATAGGGAGGCATGAGTTCCATGTGTTATATGGTGAGCTAAATGGTGAAGTCGAGCTCCTGAATAAGACATGCACATGTGGTGTGTTTAAGCTTATTGGCATTCCATGTGTTTATGCACAATCTGGATCCCTTAAAAGAGGGGTGAACTTATATTCTCTGTGTTCAGATTATTATAAAATTGAGACATGGAGGTCCTCTTACACAGAAACTATATATCCTACTAGTAACGAGGAAGAGTGGATTGTTCCACATGACATCAAGACAATGAAAGTGAGAACACCCCTGCCAAAACATCTAGTTGGTCGCCCAAAGAAGAAACAAGGTAGGCCTAAGAAGAAACGCTACCCTTCCAAAGGAGAAAAATTTGTTGTACAACGCAAGTGCAACACATGTGGAGGTCAAGGCCATAATAGGGCAACTTGTAAAGTCCGAGTTTGAAATTTATGAGACTTTGTTAGACTTTTTATTTTTGTACTAATGGATTTTGTTAGACTTTTTATTTGTGTACTAATGGACTTTGATGGACTTCTAATTTGTGTAGTAATGCACTTTGTTTCCGTTTTAATTTGACATATAAAAATGCCTTCAGCACATAGAATTTTTAAAATATTAATATGCGAACTGGTTCAATATACCATGGAAATGGCACTGGTTGTGCTAAGTTATTGTTTTACCATCGAAATGACATTTACATGTGTAAAAGAACCGGTTTAAATGATTTAGTGAAAAGCATCGATGTGGCATCGAATCACCACTGATGTGGCATCAAAATTATGATATGCAATCTATAAAAAATAACTGTCATCAATATACCATCGAAATGGCATTGATGTGGTATGGATGTATTGTATAAAAATTTTAATTACAAAATATATATCATCAAAATGGCATCGATGTGGCATTGTTTATATAGAAAACAAAGCAAAAATCAAAATAACTATTCTAACAGATAGAAAAAGTCAAGGGTACACATTCTCATACAAAATATCTATGCATAATTTATCCCTGAAGTAATGAATGTGGTCGTCGATGGCATATGATAAGGGAATGTCTCCAAGAATAAACTACAAGTGCTTGATGGCGAATACGCCATAATCTCCGTTGAAATCAATAAATCACATTTGTGAGTTTATTGAAAATTAAAGGTAAACAAGCTTATGACACACTGAAGTTAGTACGTCTAAATATCTAGATCTAAAATCTGGGACAATATCCGTGGACATGCGCCGCCAATCAAGTCTAGAACAGTAATGCCCTACTAATCAGGGACCGTTACACTGTGTGTTTGAAATAGTGTTTAACTCGCTAAACGAGTCATTTGGACTTAGAAAGTGTAATTAAACTAACTCAAAAGTTAGGTATTAAAATTTTTGGCTAAAAGTGTTGGAAAAAAAATCAGAGTGCACAGCGGAATTGGCGTGGTGGGCCCAGTGTTTAAACTCAGAAATTTTTCATTTCTCATATAAACAATTTATATGTTCAAGAAAACACTCAGACAGAAACATTAATATCCAATATTAGTAATCATGCAACATATATATAAATATACACATACTTATATATATCATATGCACATATACACAAATATTCAAGAACATAAATATTTACCTCTTAAAGTCTATCAAATGTTCTTGAGTCTTTTCGTATATATATATATATCGATCTTCCTATCCAACACTTTGAGTACTCAAACTACGATCTTCCGAAGTGCTCTCTACACCTCAAGATACGTGTGTGCACATAGAGAACATGAGTTTATAATTTAGAAATCACAAGTATATCTCAACACATGAGAACTTTGATTATGGCTTGAGAAGGGTTAGAATAGAAGAAAAAGATGATGATAATTTCTTGTCTGACAAATTCTGAAACTTTTTTCTCTGAATTTTTACTCACACTTTTTTCTTCTTCTTACACAATATATATAGAGAGAAAGATTATATATTACATTATTATTCCTAATCATAATAGTAATATATTAATAATATCATAATGATGATAGGAATTGATTTAGGTAAATCTAACTCACCAAATTTGAAAATATCTATTTTCAAATTATTAATTAAAAAATAATAAAATAAAAACAATACTGATATTATATCAGTACACTGCTACACGCATGGCACAGTCCCTAGATTGTGTCATGCGTGAATAGCAGTATTCCCTTTTCAGGGATATTGTATTTTTCTTTTATATATTTATTTAATTAAAATCAATCATTCCACAAAAATATGGTATTATCTTTTTAAGGAAAATATCACAACCATATTTCAAATTTTAAATTTTAAATTCAAAATTCAAATGGATAATTATCATTATCATCATCTTTTTAAAATTCAATAAATCAAAAACTATTTTGACTTACCTATTTTATTTTCTCATACTCAAATAAAATAATTATTTTCAAATTTTAATTAATTTATTTATATATATATTTCGAAATTATATGTTTAAATTAATAAACATATTTTCAAAAATTTAAACATTAATTCCAAATTAATTATTCAGCCTCAATTATCATATAATTGTATATTTGATCTGAAGAATAAAATTCTTCTCAAATTTCCAAATTATAGTTTTACCCTTGTATCAACTCTTACCTTGATGTGCTGTTGATAGAGCCACCCTGAGGACCTATGGACTTATAATATCAAGCTCCAATAAATATTAGATTATTAATCAAAGCTTTTTGATTAAATAATTATATTTATTAATCCCATGATTACTCCACTATAAATATGATAATGAACTCTTGATAATTATAGGCATATATTACAGAGTACTTTATTAAAAAATAAAGTATCCATTGATATAATCATTACATACAATGTTAATCCTCTATTAATGGTTCATAATTAAAAGGGAATAAAATTACTGTTTTACCCTTTTTACTATATCTTGTTCGTAGTGTACCATTGACTTTACTAGTGAAGGTTGTGTCATAACAAGTTTGTGACGTGAGCGCTCATAACCTTTTCAGTTCCAAAAGTCAACCCAATAGGGAACTATTATTCAATCTATAAGAAAGTGTAGATTCCATGTCTGTTAAACTATGTCCCCAGCCATATATATAATTGAGTCCCCAAAATAATTGTTCTTAGTCTGATCATTCTGACAAAACTTAACGCATGAATCAAAGGATCAGATGACATATATAGGAGTTCATAGTAACCTCGGGATTAAGGTCATCGTGTATATGATCATCATTTGATGTGTTTGATTAATACTATGAAATGGTGTTTAAACAAGTATTAACAAATCATATCTGGTCCAGTTCTATATATCACTATATATATAGTACCTTCACTAAAGTGTCCTACTACACTAGACCCCGAATCTAGATCACTTGTATTCATAATAATAGTGAACCGTACTAGCAGTAATTAATCTAAAGATTTCATAACATTATTTTACTGCGAACTATTTCAAGTTTATTATCTTAATTTCGATTCTCTCATACCAATATGAGATTAAGACCACATAGATAAACTTTGGAATTTTCTGATATTTACTTAATATTATCAACATAATATCAGACATATTCTATATATATAATAATAATTCGATTCAATTATTTATTTCATTTAAAATATTTGTCAATTATAATTGCTTTAAGGGCACTATTTCCAACAAAAAGAGTAATATTTTTCATTAAAAGAGTTTAACAAAAACATGGGATCCCAAAAACAATTTATAAACAGACAAAAGACCAACAATTTACAAAATAGTCGTCCTAGGCGAAAAAACATGGTTCAACCCCTAGTTCCTCCCAAGTAATCCCGATCATGGCGGTCAAGCAAGCTGCATATGTAAATGTCGCCCCTCAAGCTCTCCAACTTATGGCTGGTCCAACTTACCCTTTCCCTTACATGAACCACATAGCACCCGTGAGCCAAGGCTCAGTAAGAAAACATAGACATGCTCATAAGTAGTTAATAACATATTACAAAATAATAATTAGCATGCCTAGCAGTAATAACCCTATTCATGCTTGCATTTAGTCCAGATAAGTGACTATAGAGTCACACTGAGGCCCATTTACCTAGATAAGTGAATGTAGAGTCACTCTGGGGCCCGTTGCCCTAGATAAGTGACTATAGAGTCACTCCATGGGCCCCTTGCCCTATTTTTTGTATAATCAGCCTTAGGGTTGGCCAAGCATACCTGGCACTTTATTTTCTGATCAACCATAGGGTTGGTCAAGCGTATACCATGCTCCTGGATAGGCCCATTCCCTAGATAACTGCTTGTAGAGTCACCCGGGGCCCGTTGCCTTATTTTCTATATAACCATCCTTAGGGATGGCCAAGCGTACATGATGCTTTATTTTCCAAGCCACCATAGGGTCGGTCAAGTGTATACCATGCTTTTGGATAGGCCTACCCATACCGGCCTATGCTCAACGTTCTATTGCTACCCTTGGCTCGTAAGTCAAGCCTTTCAATCAAGTAAAATAGAAAAACATACATTTTATATTATAGGTAAGCACAACACAGCTAACATGTCTAATAAAACTGTCCAAGCATGGGTGCAGTTTTCTTAACTTAGGTCCTTAACGAGACATGTATCATGACCCCGAGCACGACCCTTTCCTCCTGAGCCAATCGGTAAACCCTAGTCACAACCATAATAACGAATAACCATCAATAATGAGCGAATAAAGGCTCCCGAATCGAACCCTAGCCTCTAGGACCCCGAATTCTACTAAATTGAGTAGTAGAATTAATAAGTACTGAATAGGTCTATTTTTAATTCATTATTCTTCTATAATTATGCACTTGATTATTTATATATATATGTTGAATTAGTTTAATTTTTGTTTTTAGGATTTTCAAGACATTTGGATGAAAACGAATAAATTTTGGATGTTTTACAAGCAATGGTTAAGCTCGGAATTACAAGTCTGAAAATTCACACTTGATTTTGATAATTTTCCAATACTCATCTAGAAATATACCTAAAACTATAAGGCTTAGATATTTTTTTTTTATCTTTCCATAGCTTTTTTAATCATCCAATTCCAAGTTATATTGAGGAAATTATGCTTAAAATACTTCCAGTCGCTGCAGCAAAAGAAAACTGAAAAATGAGAAAAATTGCTACGGCCGCGGCTAGCCTTATTCCAGGCTATGACTTGGTGGACAGAACGTAGTGACCGTGGCCAGCAATGTCCCAGGCCACGGCCGGAGCCCAATTTTCTGGAAAATACATTTTCTAATGGCCACGGCCGCCAAGAAACACTCTCCCCGGCCAGCGATCGATTTTTCCTTAAATTTCAATTTTTAAATGTAATTTTGGTGGGCTATAAGAGGGATTAGGGTTAACTTTGAATACAACTTTGGATTGCGAATTTTAGAGGCTAAAGCAGCAGGGGAGGAGAAAAGACATCATCATCTACATTATTGGATCTAATTTTTCTATCTCAAAACTCTTTTATTTTCATTGAATATTTATGTTTATGAATATGATTATGGAGTAGTTTTCTTTATAGTTAAGGGTTATTTCAAAACCCTAGACATGAGATCTTGAATGCATTGATGAATTTTATTTCTTATATTCCCTTATATTAAATTGCCTCTATTTTTCTATTTGAATGTTATGAATCTTGTAAAATCTTGTTTAGATGACCACTAATTAGGGTTTTGCATTTTTCTACTATCTTAGGATTTCTATTCACCTAATAGTTTAGGTTTCTAAGTACAGTGATAAATTACAATTAGAGTATTGTGACAGGTATTTCGATTGTGATGAAAAATAGAACCTAGGTTAAATGAATTGCATGCTTAATGAATTTGTTGCCTAGATTAACCTGTTTCCATAGAGTATAATGCTTTTACTAGGTTAAATAGATCTCATGCTTAATGGGTTTATTGTTGGGTAAAAAGGGTTAATTAAGAGTTCTTAGCTTTAATTAAGTATAATAGGGAAACTTGGATAATTGATTGCTTAAGTGTTATCTACGGGGTTAATAGTTTAATTGGGAATAAGGAATATTATTCGTCATTGTTGATAGATTGATTGTCGAAGGTGGAGAATAATTCTTAACTATTTCTTTAATATCGTTATATCCTTAGTTATTCAATCTTTGATATTTATTTCATTTTATGTTTTCATCTGTTAAAACTAAATCCCCTTTCTAATTTCAGTTTAGTTCTTATTTTGAATAATAATTTGATCACAGTCCTCGTTGGTTCGACCCTTATTTACTGCTATACTGAAGTAGTTGGTGTAAGTGAATAAAAAAATATATTTAAATTTGATACGGCATACGAAACCCATCAAATTTTTGACGCCGTTTCTGGGAATTATTTTATTTAATTTGTTATTCATTTTTTTCTTTTTACCAACTTGGTCTATTAGTTGTGGTTGATGTTTTCAGGACTTGCATAAAACTTGGTTTGAGACATGGCAACGTACTATCAGCACTGCTGTGATCCACAAATGAATAGATATGACCCATATTCTAACAATTACAATTCATAATGGGAGGAATATTCTAATACTTTCTATGGTGGAAATCAATATGTTGAGACAAATTACTACTCTCAATCGGAATATGATGAGTTCACGTCGCAATATTCAGATCCATCAATTGTTGATCTCATCAATGCACTAAATGCCAGCAATCTCCAACTTCAATAGATGTCAGAACAGGCTTATGGGCCTTTCCCTCAACAACCTCCTACAGGAATGTCACAAGATCAAGAACCATCAATTTCAGATATGCTAAAAACCTTGGTGGCTTCAACTATATAGACCGAAGTTATTCTTCAAAGTACAGAAGCGTCCCTCAAGAATTTGGAGAGTACTATGGGACAAATTGCTACATCATTGAATAATCTTAAGGTTGATAATTTTGGAGAATTGGCCACAGAATTAGAGAGTAATCCAATAGAGAATGATGGTATCCTAACTCTTCAAAGTGGTCCACAACTTGACACGCCACCTTATCCAAACAAAATGTTTGATCTAATTCCAACTCAAGAAGTCAACAATTCAGCCCTAGAAACATCATCTCCACCGGAGATCGAAACTTTCATGTCAATTGGTCCATCATCACAGAACATGCTACACAAATCAACTGTTAGATTTTATGTCACTATTCCTCCTTTTCTGAGCAGATTGGAAAAATCTAAGAATGATGAGGAAAATAAGGTGATCCTTAAAATCAATATTCTGCCCCTTAAGACCATTAAGCAAGTACCACTGTATGTTAATCTTCTCAAGGAGTTGTGCATAAATAATAGAAAAACTTAAGGGTGATAAAAAGATAAGTGTGGGGGAGAATGTCTTTGTTGTATTTAAAAGGAAGTTGCTACCCAAGTGTCGAGACCTTGGGATGTTTACAAATCCATACAATATCAGTCAAACCAGGTTTGATCATTGCATGATAGATTTAGGAGCATCTATTAATGTTATATTTTATTCTATTTTTGCTTCTTTAAATATAGGGTTATTAAAAGAAACTAGTGTTATTATTCGATTAGCTGATCACATTAATGCTTATCCCCTAAGGGTAGTTGAAGATGTTTTGGTGCAAGTTCAATTTGGTAGGGCATTCCTACTGATTACAAGTACAAAGATGGATGTCAAAGCATGGGTACTTACAATAGAATTTGATGGTGAAGTTATACAGTTTGAGTTTGATATGTTGAATTCTATTGATAAGTCAAGAGGAAGAAGGTTCTGTTAAATGACCCACCATGACAATCATGACCACATCATTCATTCGAACTAACGACGTTAAACAAAGTGTACTTGTGAGAGTTTTTCTTACCCTTATCTTTTAATTTTGCATTCTTTTTTATTATTTATTTAGTATATGCCTTGAGGACAATGCTTAAATTAAATGTGGGGGAAGGGAAAACTGCGTCTTTTATTTTTATTTGTCATTTCTTTAGTTGTTATTTGTGTTTGTGTTGTTTAGTTGTTTCTAGTGTCATTTTTTAGTTTATTTTTAGGTTGTCATAAGCATGGTTATGTTGAAAGTTGTCTGTCACTGATAAAACTTCTAATTGAGATAAGAATATGTCTAGGAACTTGATGAATTGTGTGCTTAACTCTTGTGTGGTTGTTACTTAAGCTTGTTCTTAGATTTTTAGACATAATATGTGTACAATTAGATTTACCTTTCACTAGTATTTGGAGATATTTATGCATGCTATTACTTATATATAGTCTTGACCACTCTAGAAACCATTGATTAATTGTTTGAGGCAAAATCCTAAGTACACATGATTAGGAAAATGATTAAGGCATGGTCTTTGGATCGTTTGAGCCTTTCAAGCTTACCTATGAAATTGAATATCCTAGTTTCCATTTTTTGAGCCATAATGACTAATATTTTTCTTTTATAAGCAAATATCTAAACCTTTGTAGATTAAAAAATTTATTCTTTTTGTGATCCATTACACCATAGTTTTATATGATTGTTTGATTTGGTGGGTTGGGTTATGGATTGTAAGAATGGGAAGTTGTATTGGTTTGTTGGATTATAATGTGAAAGTATATGATCTACTATTTCTTCCAATGAGTTGAATTGAAAAAAAAAACAGAGAAAAAATATGCATAGAGAAATATTGAAAAAAAATGTTTGCAAAAGTATAAGTGTGGGGGGAAATAGCATGATAGATGTGGAAAGAAAAAATGGAAAGATTATGTATTTTCTTGAATTGTAAGGGAAATTTGTGGGAAGATCTAGAGAATAGAAAAAAAAAATGTAGGATATGGTGTGATTTAAGCTTAAATATTCATTTTTCATCTACCTCTATCCTTAGCCTCACATTACAAGCTTTTAAAAACCTTTTGATTCTTGATTATGTGTGTTTACATTAGTGGAGAACAATTGGCTAATATCTATGGAGTGGATGCTTTTCATCAAAATATTATTATAGAAGAGACTTTAAAACATATTATGGCGTGTATAAATTGATTCAAATGATTGTGTTTTTGTAGGTTTAATTGTGCATAATCATAAATAGATTGAGTTTAAGTGGTGACTAAACATTGAGTTCAAATTCTGAGGAATGTGGAATTTGAATTTTTCTTATAACGTATTTGGTTGATCAATCTTTGAGACAACTAACGCTTTTGACAAAACCATTGTTTATGTTTTTATTTGCTTATGTGTTTAGTTTTTATTTTGTTTGTTCGAGGACGAGCAAATGTCAAGTGTGGGGGAATTTGAAAAGTACTGAATTTGTCTATTTTTAATTAATTATTCTCCTATAATTATGCACTTGATTATTTATTTATATATGTTGAATTAGTTTATTTTGTGTTTTTTGGATTTTCAAGACATTTGGATGAAAACGAATAAATTTTGGAAGTTTTACAAGCAATGGTTAAGCTCGGAATTAAAAGTCTGAAAATTTACACTTGATTTTGATAATTTTTCAATACTCTTTCGGAAATATACCTATAAATATGAGTTTTAGATATTTTTCTTAGCTTTTCATAGCTTTTTTAATTGTCTAATTCCAAGTTATATCGAGAAAGTTATGCTTAAAATACTTTCAGTCGCTGCAACAAAAGAAAACCGAAAAACGGGAAAAGTTGCTACGGCTGCGACCTGGTGGACAGAACGTAGGGGCCACGGCCAACAATGTCCCAGGCCGCAGCTGGAGCCCGATTTTCTGGAAAATACATTTTCTAGTGGTCGCGGCCGCCAATAAACACTGGCTTCGGCCGGCGATTGATTTTTCCTTAAATTTCAAATTTTTAAATGTAATTTCTTCTCAAAACTCTTTTATTTTAATTGAATATTTATGTTTATGAATAAGAATATGATTATATAGTAGTTTTCTTTATAGTTGAGGGTTATTTCAAAATCCTAGACATGGGATCTTGAATGCATTGATGATTTTTATTTCGTATATTCCATTATATTAAATTGCTTCTATTTTTCTATTTGAATGTTATGAATCTTGTAAAATCTTGTTTATACTAATTAGGGTTTTGCATTGTTCTACTATCATCTTAGGATTTCTATTCACCAAATAGTTTAGGATTCTAAGTACAGTGATAAATTGCAATTAGAGTACTGGGACGGGTATTTTGATTGTGATGAAAAATAGAACCTAGGTTAAATGAATTGCATGCTTAATGAATTTGTTGCCTAGATTAACATGTTTCCATAGAGTATAATGCTTTTACTAGGTTAAATAGATCACATGCTTAATGGGTTTATTACTGGGTGAAAAGGGTTAATTAAGAGCGCTTAGCTTTAATTAAGTATAATAGGAAAACTTGGATAATTGACTGCTTAAGTATTATCTACGGGGTTAATAATTTAATTGGGAATAAGGAATATTATTCGTCATTGTTGATAGATTGATTGTCGAAGGTGGAGAAGAATTCTTGACTATTTCTTTAATATCGGTATATCCTTAGTTATTCAATCTTTGATATTTACTTCATTTTATGTTTTCAGCTGTTAAAACTAAAACCCCTTCCTAATTTCAGTTTAGTTCTTATTTTGTATAATAATTTGATCATAGTCCTCGTGGGTTCGACCCTTATTTACCGCTATACTGAAGTAGTTGGTGTAAGTTAGTAAGAAAAATATATTTAAATTTGATACGGCATACAACACCCATTAAGAATCCATCCTGAGCCCCTCAGTTTTGTATTCCTGCAACTCAAAACATCATGTGGCCATTTTACCCAATTTGAGCTGCAACCCGCCCCTAAAAGAGTCGCGGTGTGCCTCTAGGCAAAGAGCCCCGAGCCACAAAGGCAGAAGACACGTTTCGAGTCACAGCCTACTAGGTGCCAAGGCGATTCAGAAGAACCATCAGGGTCTCTAGGTTCATGCGGGCCGCGGCACCCCAAGAACAGCGTCGCGATGTAACCCCGTGAACCCAAAATTCCAGCATTTTCCTGATTTCTAAACTCCACAAAACACAATTTTAATACAATTCGACCACATAAATGATCTCAGCAGCTCACAAACATCAAAACTCAACCCTTAAACTTAATAAAACATCAACCAAACTCAACATTCAAAGAAATCTTTAAAAACTCAAAACAAAACAAAAAAAATCATAATTTAAAACCTTAAATCACCTCTGATAAAATTGTTTCCCAGGTGAAAGTTATGCTTAAAATCTTCTACAGTTCTCCAGAATCACTATGATTCTTACCCTGCTTGAATCTAAGCTCTAGAACCCAAAATGTGCTAAAAAATTAATGAGTTTAGAGAGAGAAATATAGAGCGAGAGAGAGAGAGTGTGTATTTGTTTGAGTTTTATGAGATAATGAACTCAGTCTAACTCATATATTCAAATCGTCCCAAATGACCGAAATACCCCCACTCAACCCGCTCCTCTCTCAACACCCTGTAAGGGAAAAAATGCCATTTTGACTCTCTAATCTCACTCTATACTCAAAATTCTCCAGATAATTCCACTAAACCAGAAATCCCACTGTTTTTCCAAAATATGACTCATACTACAATAAGTCATAGTGACTCACCAGATCTCCCAAAATACCCCTTGGCTCACCCTGAGCCAAGTATTAATCCCCGTTGTGACTAAACTGCTATCTTGCTCAAAAGGGTCATCTCCTGCCGAATATCTCAAATATACCCACATAACAGTGTGGGCTCAATCACATAGCACATACAATCACAGATACACTCTCAGTGGGCTAAAATTACAACAATGCCCTTTTTACCAGAAACTGGCCTATAAGAACATTTAATACACTTAAACATGCAAAATTGTCCATATACTAATACAACTCATGAAATTCATATAATCACATAATTAATCAATCAAAATCACATAATAGTCCAATATTTCCCTTTTGACCCTCTAATCAAAGCACTAAACCTTATTAGGAATTTTGGGACGCTACCAAGAACGGTGATCTTCAATCTAACTATTTTCAACTTGGGGTGTCCTTTAAACATACCAGAAGCATTGAGTAAAGATGGAAGCATCTTAACCCAAGACCAACCAAATAATCATTGCTAATGTTGGAATGGTTTGAGTCAAATATAGTGATCATCTATTCATTCAAATTTATCTCACAAAGGATCCAATGACTCCCTTTAATGCATCGGTGCAAGTAGATCTTGGTGAAATCACCCCAAAGCTTCCTGTATTTTTTCTTATCTCCTTTTGTGAACTTCATAACGTTCTCATCCCATTGGTAAGACCTGCTTCTGTTCTTGAAGTCGTCATATCTGGTAGGAATATACTGTGCAAATAATGAATCAAGTATGGTGGAAGTCACGAGGTACGTCTTCGGAAACTCAATAAGACGTCTCCGTATAAGATAATTTGTAGCGTCAAGATGCTGGAAAAAAAATAGAGTATTGTTGATCGTGAAAATATATATACACAAGTGCACGCAATCGATTCAAGTAATATAGATGATAAATAGAGTATCGTTCCCACGAAGACTATTTTCCAATTACCACTAATTATTCTTTTAATTTCTATTTGGCAACCAAAGTTTAGATGAATGAATTTAATTTTAAAATTATAAATAACTAAGAACAAGAATCACTAATTACAAGATGAAAATCACTATTAAAAAGATCTAGGGTGTTAATTTCATCAACTTTTCATTCTACTAATTTTATTAATCAGTTTTAAAATTCTTTCATTCTATTCTAATAGCAGGTTAACATAAATCGATTCATATTCTTTTTCAAGATATAAGATCTCATCATATATGTAGGTTTTCTACATCTTTGTGATACACTTAAACATATAGCATGCATTAAGTATTGAAACCTAATTACTACACAAGTCATATATGTACTTTCGTCCAATATGCAACCTATGTCTATATAATGATAGCAAATTCAATTCTCATCTTTCGAATTTTGAATCAAAATCATAAATCAAGCAAATATTGATCAAGTATTTACTAGCATTAAAGACATATTATATAGATTAGAATAAAGAAGAAGAATCAATAGAACATCATAATAACATTAAATATAAATACAAGTGACTACATTAAACCCTAGATAAGAAATTTAGTTCATGGAAAAGAATAGAAAAAGAAGTAAGAGAAGAAAGAGAGGAAATAGAGATATATATATATAATAGTCTAAAGCATTCTTTTTATAGTGATAAGGTTGTGAAAAGAGTTTTCTAAATGTTTCCAATTGTTACTTGATAATGCTCCAAAATATCTTTATTTGAATTTCAAATCATGTAATTCTAACTTGTGTAATATTGTAGGTTGAATATCACCATGTAAACGTTCGAATTTTACTTTTCTTGTGAAACAAGATTTTATAGACATTTGAATAAGCTTTCCAACGCCACCAAAAAATGTAAATCACATAAGTGAATCGAGAGATACGATTAAAATACCGAAACTGTCTCAGATTCAAAATATTTCAGAATTTTCCAATAATTTAAGTTTGAATTCTCATTTACTTCTCCAATCAATTCAAATAAATATGTTTTTATTGTTTTTCTCTTGATTGAAAATAATATTTCAAATAAATTTTGAAATATTTCTAAAATAGCCATTTAACAAACGACAACCTGAAAAATGCAACAACCACACATTAAAGAACTAAAAATATAAAATAATAATAATAAAACTAAGACTAAAAAGTATTAAAAATATATCCTATCAAATTCCCCAAAACTAAACATTTACTCGCTCTCGAATAAAGAACACAAAAGACAAACAAAAACCAAACTAAAAACATAAAATAACTAACACAAATGAATCAAGTCAACAACAACAATTTAAGCTTCAAAATATTATGAATAACATGCTTATATAATCTTCAGAAAAATCAACTTATACTCCAGAATTTCAGTCAAAACATTCTTCCAATGCACTTAAGTCCAAACAAAAATAAAAGCTCTCAAAATCATGATTAATAAATAAAATGTATTCGAATCATTCAATGCTCACCAAAATAAATTTCATTACAATCAATTAAGATCATTATCCCATAAGCTTGCTATACTTACTAATCTCCACTAATGTAGAAAAACACGTGCTCAAAAATCAATAGGACTTTCATGGCTTATAATTGAACGGCTTAGGTAAAGGTGGATGAAAAAGTCATTTAGGCTCAAATATACCATAAGCATACAAACCAAACTAATTAATTTTATGACAAACTCACGAACCCAAAACAATCCCAAATTTCTCAATCTTTCTTGCTTTGAGAGAGAATTCATACACATGTTTTTTTTTTCTTTTTTTCATTTCATTTTTTTCTAATGATACTACACTCCCCCAAACTTATTTCATTATATTTTCAATTGGAGTTTAGTTTATTTTCAATATTTTTTTTCTTTCTCTCTCAATTTCTCTT
Source organism: Humulus lupulus (assembly GCF_963169125.1). Lineage (NCBI taxonomy): Eukaryota > Viridiplantae > Streptophyta > Magnoliopsida > Rosales > Cannabaceae > Humulus > Humulus lupulus. The sequence continues at coordinate 59,119,266 of NC_084794.1, read as the reverse complement.
CTTCTATTGACACAAATTTCCAAATATAAACCCCATTACAAACCATCCACCAATCACTTTTCATATTATCATGGTATATCAAAGGGAAGGAAAAATAACAAAGTTTCAAATAAGCTCAAAATAAGTGCCAAACAAAAAGAATCAAATTAGGCTCAAAATGGGGTAACTAGTGATTTAATAAATCAAGGTTGGCTTGAAAGGCTCAAATGTTCTAAAGAATTGCCTAAATCATCTTCTGAAGCATGCATAATCTAGGATTTCGTCTCAAATAGCAAGCAAACAAGTTCTAGGATAACAACATTTTCATAATAAATTTTTTTCAACATTCAACAAGCAAAAAAAAAAAGTTCAATTACACAAAATTTATTAAAAATCATGATTAAGCTCTCAATTATTTAAGTAGACAAAGAAAAAATGGAAAGAACTATTCAACCAAGCACATAGATTTTTATAGCTTCATTCCCATTCAATTTATACAACACATCATTCAATCATATTATCATTGGCTAATCATTGTCAACTTGATTCAACAAAACATAAAAATAAACATAAACCTAACAAAACTTAAACTTAAACAAACTAAGATATCTACAATGAGCAAAGCAATAAAAATTAAATCCCTTCCCCCAAACTTAATCTAAACATTGTCCCCAATGTATAAATAAAAGAAAAGGAAAACAAAACTTCCCTGAAATCCAATGCATTGCTCCATTGTATTGACTCTCATCTATATCCTCCTCAGTGTTTTATATTTCGAAACACGTCAATGAGTGGTTGACGCCCATAATAAGTGTCATACAAGATAACTTTAAGGTTGTCATTCTAAATGCCCTCAAGCTTGGCAAGATATGAATCTAATATGTACGTCAGTCCAACAACACAAGACTTTGAGTGATGAACTTGGGGAGAAAACTTTGGTAGCCCATATAAAGGATGTATAATAGTGAAGGTGTCATCAATATAAAATATGGATCCATTGGAGGTATATATGATTGTACCATTGATGAACTCAAATCAATGATTGCAGGTGCTTTCTCATCCTCCAAAGTCATATTTTCCTCATCTTCTTTTGTGAATTCCTTATATAACCCTTCTGATTGTTTTTCACTCTCCACGTGGCTATCCATAAACATGCTTGTGATTTGATCTTCAGCAACTTCATGATCATGGATGGAATTTACTTAATTCACCACACCATAATCATTATCTACCAAGCAAGTATCCGACTTAGTAAAATTTTGAGTGAATATAACTTCAAGGGTCTCTTGTTCATCAACTTTACACTTAATCTCTTTTAATGGCTCAATGGTGGACCCAAAATGTGTATATTTTAAATATTTATAACTCGCAAGCGCACGATTCGTATATGAAATATAGTGTTTGTGTAAGCACGAGGTCGAACGCAAAGGAGCTGTCTAAAATAAAAAAGAAAACTATTTCAAATCAAAATTAATAAATTCTAACCTAGCTCCAAAGATTGATGAGATTTTTGTATAATGAAAATAAAATAAAAGATAATAATAAAGAAATTAAAGATAATATAAATAAATAAACTACTAGTAGAAATCAAGATGGTAAAATAAGACTATTAAGGTATTAGAATCCACAAAATATAAGTTCAATAATATTTATAAGTACATTGATTCCCAAGTTTCATTAATAGTATAAATTAATCAACTATCACTTATTCAAAATAGATATTCTATTTAAGCACAAATTATAATGGAATTGTAGGATTTATCTTCACTTTTAAAATTATAATTTCAAAGTATTTAGTGTAAATCAATCTAATGAAATAACAAATAAATCAATGAATATTATTTATAAGGCAAAATATAATATTTTTGTTCTAAGCATTTGATGTGCACAATATAATGGCACACCTTAATCAAAGAATATTATGATTTTGCACTAATGAAGAACTAAGTGTAAATATGTTCTAACAATCTAAAATACAAGGTATTTAAGATGAAAGAAAATATTTGAAGAAGAAAATCCATAAACTTTATTACACAAAATGGGAAATCAACACACAACATAAATACTATCTAGTTACATATTATTTTATCATTACCTTAATAATCTTAAAAATATTAGAAACTCATAACTAGCATAGAAATTATAAACATAAATAGGAAAATTTGGAGGAGGAACCCCCAAAATTTTCCTTTGAAAACTCATAGAAAAAATGACCAAAAAGAAGAAAAAGATGAAGTGAATGGAGTGGTCTTGAAAGTGTAGAAATTATAGTGTAACCTCCTCCTAAAATAAGCACCCTCAAATGGTCTTGAAAATCCCCTATTTATAGCCAAAATGAGAGTATTAAAATTATCAATTCAAATTAATTAAATTGATTAAATTAATAATAATATGGAAAATAGGGGTAAATTTTAGGGTGTAATGATGATTTTGGTGAAAATGTGTAGAAAAGTTGGGTAAAAATGTGGCAATTTTGGGCATTGTGGGACAAGGAGACCAATTTTTGGGCTCAAGAGGAAAAGAAGGTTGCTGGTTCGGTGGCTGGGCCAGGCAGGGGAGGAGCTGGCTTGTGGGTGGAAGAGAGGGAGAGCCCCAAAGGCGTATGGGCTGGGTGAGCTTCGGCAGGAGGCAGCTAAAGGAAGGGTGCTGGGCTTCCTGGATTGGGTTGTTGGGAGGCACAAGCCTATTGGAGAGAAGCTGGGAGCATCAGGCGAGCCCAAGGGGGCTGGCTGGAGACGGGCTGGGGAGTTGGTCTTGGGCCAAATTGGCTGAGAAGGTGCAGGGCAGGCCCACGAGGCTGGGAAAGGGAGGCTAAGTAAGGCGTGAGGTGGGCCTGGAGTGATGGGTGCGGCCCATGGCTAGAGGACGGGCTGGGCCATGTGGTACTTGGGCTGGCTTGGAGAGCTTTTCCGAAATGCCACATTTTCCTTATTTTTTTCAGCTTTAATTCTTGTCTTTCCTCTTCTTTCCAAAGTAACAAAATGCAACATTATTTTCTACAAAATAATCATAAACTAAATTAAAATTAAATATTCTCACTAATAAAATATACCATATAACTTCCATGAAAATATTAATAATAATTTAATTTACATAACATTTAATTTCAATAAAATCATATATTTAGCATTCAAACTAACGATATTAATTTTAAATAATTAAATTACAACATAAAACAATAAAATATCTATAAGAACATATAAAAATCTAGAAAATTACAATAAGACTAATAAATACAAAATTACTTAAAAACTTAATAAATTACTTAAAAATCTTAAGAACTAAGCAACAATTAGTATATAAAATGTGATAAAATAACTCTATTTTGTAGAGTTATCACTCAACCATTGGTACTTCTATAATATTCGAATAACTCTCACAACCTTGATTGTTTGAGTAATTGTCCTTAAACCACTTCATGTTATGCACCATTAAATTTAAAGTGTTCTTCAATTGAGCCAGTACTTCTTCAATTTTTGGTTTATGCTCTTCATGCTCGAATGGTTGGGGTATGATATTATGATATTGGAATGATGGAGGATATTGATGACTCCAACCTTGCAGTGAAGGATCCCAATCCCAATGGTAATCAAAATCTGCCCATATCATTCAACAACTCCATTATACAATCATGACATCTTCTTAATAAAGGTTCACCAGTTACCACTGCTCCACAGTTTACCTAACATCTTGTTGCATCATCTAATACATTGTAAAATAAAAGTGTAAGACACCCCCTTGTGAAATTGTGATAACATCTCTCCCCCAAGCAGAGTAAAATGGCTCATTGTGCTGTTGGGAAAAACCCTCGGTGTAATCTTGATGGAGCATTTTTTTATTTACCTCGCAAGTCAAACACAGAAAAGAAACATAAATTAAATAATAAATAAAAAAAACAAGTTAGAATAAAAATCAATTATGTTTATATTAATAATATAAAATATAAAAACCAACTTAGAATAAAAAAATAATTAATTTTGATATTGGAAATTTAGTCCCCGGCAACGGCGTCAAAAACTTGATTGCGAATATATATATACGCAAGTACACACAATCGATTCAAGTAATATAGAAGATAAATAGAGAATTGTTCCCACAAATATTATTTTTCAATTACCACTAATTGTTCTTTTAATTTCTATTTGGCAACCAAAGTTTAGATAAATGAATTTAATTTTAAAATTATAAATAACTAAGAACAAGAATCACTAATTACAAGATGAAAATCACTATTAAAAATACCTAGGGTGTTAATTTCATCAACTTTTCATTCTATTAATTTTATTAATCAGTTCTAAAATTCTTTCATTCTATTCTAATAGCAGGTTAACATAAATCGATTCCTATTCTTTTTCAAGATATCAGATCTCATCCTATATGCAGGTTTTCTACATCTTTGTGATAAACTTAAACATATAGCAGACATTAAGCGTGGAAACCTAATTACTACACAAGTCATATAGGTACTTTCGTCCAATATGCAAACTATGTCTATATAATGATAGTATATTCAATTCTCATCTTTCGAATTTTGAATCAAAATCATAAATCAAGCAAATATTGATAAGTATTTACTAGCATTAAACACACATTATATAGATTAGAATAAAGAAGAAGAATCAATAGAACATCATAATAACATTAAATATAAAGTGACTACATTAAACCCTAGATAAGAAAATTAGTTCATGGAAAGGAATAACAAAAGAAGTAAGAGAAGAAAGAGAGGAAATAGAGAGAGGTCAAGAAGAAAGAGAGAGAGATCTAAAATAGTCTAAAGTATTCTTTTTATAGTGATAAGGTTGTGAAAAAAGTTTTTTAGATGTTTCCATTTGTTAGTTGATAATGCTCCAAAATATCTTTATTTGAATTTCAAATCTCGTAACTCTAGCTTGTGTAATCTTGTAGGTCAAATATCACCATGTAAACGTCCAAATTTGACTTTTCTTGTGAACCAAGTTTTCTTAGGTATTTGAATAAGCTTTTCAAAGCTACCAAGAACACATAACTCGGATAAGTGAGTAGAGAGATATGATCAAAATACCAAAACTGTCTCAGATTCAAAATATCTCAGATTTTTCCAATAATTTAAGTTTGAATTCTCCTTTACTTCTCCAATGAATTCAAATAAATATCTTTTTATTGTTTTTCTATTTATTGAAGATAATATTTCAAATAAATTTTGAAATATTTCTCAAATATCCATTTAACAAATGACAACCGGAAAATACAACAACCAGACATAAAAAGAACTAAAAATATAAAATAATAATAATAAAACTAAGACTAAAAAGTATTAAAAATCTATCATATCAATTGTTAAAATAGAGAATTGTTAAAATGAGATGAATGTGTTAACAATGAATATAAAAGACTTACAGTTTCTGCCAACCATTCTTTTGCCACCTTCAACTTCATGAACCAAACAAGGATACCATCACAACCTTCCAACTTCTTTGGTTTGATGTTGTCAATCTCACTGAGTACCCATCGGTTAAAAGTTTTCAACATATCTTGATCTAACTCCTTAAAAGGATGGATCACCACTGGGTCCTTGAACTTTGGACGCTTGGCTGCTAGAGTATAGTCCTCGTACCTCACTAGTTCTGTCTAGTGTCCTTACCTGTTACAGGAGAAATTAGTATACAATCTACTTTATTTAAAAAAATTTAATAATTCATGGATTAGTAGTACCTACGGTCGTCTGCACTGGTTGAGGAGGTGTGGCGTCTCCAACAGGAGGCTCATAACATGTGGGGAGGATGTCGTACTCTACGTCCTTGCTGGAGTAGGTGTAAGAATAGGTATACCACCAAGTGCTACCAGCTTCTCCAATATAACTTCTTGATTCTTAAGGACGATACCTAGAGTGGCCTTAACCTTGTCCATTGCTCCTGATAGTCTGTCCATCTCACCCAACACAACCTCATAAGCCCCAAGAGCAGGAGCAGGAGCGAGAGCAGAAGTAGGTTCTGCACTAGTATCAGGAGCAGTCTCCGTCGGAGCATCCTCCACAAATATGCCAGCCTCCACGACTATCTCAGCCACTACAGTGGCCTCTGCCTCAGAATCGAAGAGTCTTCCTATTGGGGTTTTATGCCCTAATTAAAACTCAAATTCTTTGTAATCTCATTTTATTATCAAAAAAAGAATAGAAATTATTTTTTGACTTGGCTAATGAATTTGCTCACATGTTTTATTTTCATGATTATTTGTTTAATATAAATTTCTATTAAATCCCGAGCATATAGCTAATCTTATTTATAGTGGCGTAATCACAGTGGAATATAAATATGATTATATGTTCAAAATAAGTTAGTCCTAAGATTAGTCAGTGCACTGGATTTACACTGACTTGCTAATCTACGATATGATCTACTTACACATTACAGTGTTATGTTCTTTCCAGAACATTAGCAAAGTAGATAAGATCAGATGTATTTGTTACATTGGACAGGACTGATATTGACAGTTGATAAGCTAAGTAAACATACCATTATTATCTATTCTAGTCATATCATATAGTTGACCATAGGTTAATTCAATCTCAATTCTGAGTGGTTAGTATTCTAACTAATTGTATTATTTGAGTTCTTTGACTTGTTCGTTACTAGCTTACCCTACGGACTAGCCCATACTTACATATTGGGAACTCGATAGTAGAATTGAGTGGGAGTATTAATCATAGATATGAACATCTATAGCTTCCGATGAAGAAGTGAAATGATGGTTTCCTTTTAGTTTGGTTCAAGGTGTTCAATGATAGAGATCTCATTTCAATAATTAAATTAGTTTACTGAAATATCATTTACAAGGAACTAAGTGTTTTAAGGATAAAATAGAATGAGGGGTAAAACGGTATTTTAGTCCTATCTCATTGTAGACCATCTATAGAGGATTGAGTGGCAACTATGGTTGTAACAATGGATAATTAATAGTGTATCTATATTTGTTATAGAGTGTTCTATGAATTCAAGAGTGCAATTCTGAGTCTATAGTGGAGTCACAAGGAATTAATAAGTTAGTAAATTTATTTGTTAGATTTATGATAACTTATTGGAACTTGATTTCATAGGCTCATAGTCCCCATTTTACCTTGAATAAAATCATCTAGATAGTCTCAATTAATTAATTTAATCATCAATTAGAATTATTAAAGTTGACCAGGTCAATTTTGGATAGTTTCACAGAGTTATGTAATTTTGAGAAGAAAAGAAAAATTATGGCAAATTTATTAATTAAGATAAATTGGTATCTAAATTAATAATAAGTTTAACTCAATGTTCAAATTATAAATAATTATTTAATTAATTAAATCAGTAGAAAATAATAGAGGCCTTGATTTTAAGTCCAATGGGCTTATAATCAAATGGGAAATTTCACGGGCCTAAAGCCCATGATAATTTCGACATAGGGCTTTAAAATGACTATTATTTTATTGATTTTTTAATTAAATTAAATGGCCTAATTGAGTCTATAAAAGGAGTGCTTAGAGAGAAGTCGGAAGTTAAGATTTCTGAGACGACAGACAAGTTTAATCACTGGTTTTTTTATAGTTTTAGATTCTCTCTAAACACAAGTCCTTTTCTAAGCCTCTTTGATTATTTTCTCTTCTTCTTCTCTGTATCTATCTCATGTGTTGAGAATTTCCCACACTAGTCTAGGTGATTCTAAGGATACATTGGAAGGTTGTAAAGAAAATAGAAGATCGGTTAAGTTTCTTGATAATACTCTGCAACTAAGAGGATACAAGAGTTAGAGAAACTGAAGGAAGGACTCTTTAATTCCGCTGCGTATACTATGAGTATTCTATTCATTGTTTCTCTTTGAATTCAATTTTAGAAACATGTTTTAGTCTATCTCGTATTAATTTATTTAATATTATATATACATGAAAATAAATAAAGATCTTGTATAAGTTTTCCTAACACTTCCTTCCTTAGGCATAGGCTGGACCATATCTTGCAGCATCGCATACCTAGGAGCATCCCCCTCTGTCCTCTGATATTTATGTTGGGAATTGTGTCCTAAAATCAATTGTAGTAGACAATGATTTTAATTAAATAAATAAATGGATTTAATTATTGTATATATGTAGCTTATGTACTATATATATATATTTATCAAGAAAACTGAAAATTTATTGATCAAACAACCAAATACAGCAGCAGGCCAGAGCAAAAGCTCCCCCTCAATTACAAACTAGAGATAAACTGTATCATGAGTTTATCTCTGGAAGACAATTTCTTGGATCTAAGTTTAAGACCAAGAACTCTAGCTATTACAGAATTTTTAATCATATTAACTACATAATAAACCGTAAAACAGCTGCTATCCAAACAACACCTATTCCGATTGAACCAGATATAGTATACTGAGGCAGCAAGAGCAGCTAATATTACCCAATCCATATAGCCTTTCCTATCTTCAGACAGCCAGATACACCACTCTACAAACTTCGAAGGCCAATAGAGACCTCCCAGCCACTCAAACACAGACTGGATCACTCTCTTAGAAAAATCACACTCAAAGAAGAGATGGGAGTGACTTTCAACTTCAATCTCACAAACTGGGCAAGCCAGACATGATATTGGCAGATGGCAGTAATGCAGGAGATCCCTAGTGAGTAACTTTTGATGAACAGATTGCCACAAAATGAACCTGTGTTTGGGCACTGAAAGATTACACCAAACAGATTTCATGCTGAGATTAGGGGTGCCAGGAATGAACAAAAGATATAATCCACTCAGCTGCAACTTCCCCTAAATTACAACAGAATCCAGTAGCGAAACAGATAGAGATTTACTAAACTTGATTAGTTTTTTCCAATACCAACTAGAATCTTGATGCAAACTATAGTCCCAAATCTGATTCCCTTTTAAATATATACAGTTGACCCACTTAACCCAAAGTAAGTCTTGTTTAGTCGAGATTGCCCAAATGAACTTTACAAGCAGCATTTTGTTCCAAAGAGGCCCCTCCTTAAATCCTAAACCACCATGACTTTTAGGACGACAAACTTGTGCCCAAAAGGTAAGATGAAACTTACTCCTAGTACCTTTTCCTCCCCATAAGAACATTCTACAAAGATGGTCAATCTCTTTAATGATACTCTGAGGTAAGAGGAGATACTCATCCAGTAGTTTCTAATACCCAACAGAACAGATTGAATAAGTTGCACTCGACCTGCACAGGAGAGGTTCCTACTGGTCCAAACATATAATCTCAGTCTGATTTTCTTAAGAATTAAGTCACAATCCATAGCCTTCCATTTTGTTGGCCTCAAAGGCATACCAAGATAAGTCAAAGGAAAATCCCCTTCAGCCAACTGAGTAAGTTTCAGCAGAGAAACTTTATCTGGGACCGAAATACCTCCAAAATAAATCCTAGAGTTATTTTTATTGATTAACAGCCCTGAAGCAGAGGAGAAATCATCTAAAGCATTTTGAATAATCTGAATAGAGCTGGCATTAGCTTTACAAACAATAAGCAGATCATCAGCAAAGCAAAGGCTAACTATATTTAAAGTTTTGCATAAAGGGTAAAATTTGAATCCTTTTTCCTTAGCAGCTTTAAAAAGAGATCGGGTAAGGTATTCCATAACTATTACAAATAGCAAAGGTGAGATAGGATCACCTTGACGAAGCCCTTTACCTCCTTGAAAACTGCCTTGAAGTCGACCATTCATCATCATACAGTAAGAAGAACCTCTCATACAAATCATAACCCATCTAATAAAACGACCAGGAAATCTTAAAGCTTTCAGCAGATTCTCCAAGAAGTCCCAATCTATGGAATCATATGCTTTGCTTAAATCAATCTTCATCAAGCACCGAGGTGAACTATGTCTCCTTTTGTAACCCTTAATTAGATCTTGACGAATAAGAACATTATGAGCAAGAGTCCTATTCTTTATAAAATCCCCTTGATTCTGATTGATCAACTTGGGAAGAATATCAACCAGTCTATGGCAGAGCATTTTTTAGATGCATTTGTAAATAGTAGTGCAACAGGCAATCGGTCTATACTCAGCAGCATTAGTGGGATGATCAACCTTAGGAATGAGAGTTAGAATAGTATTATTCAGAGATTTAGGAATATACCTGTTACACCCAGATTTCGAGCTATGTTAATTATGACCTCGAAAGTTGGATTCGCAAATAAGTGGACTCATAAGGTTGGAAACATGCTCCAGGATCATATGTCGAGCTTGCAGGATATAGATGATCTCAAATATGGTGACCTCGAAGATTTCATGATCTCGAAAGATAGCTCCGGGAACACATTCATCTTCAGGGACGACTTCGGATCAGGGGTCCCGAGCTCGACACACGTACGATCTCAAAAGCCATGTGGCCTCGGAAGATGTTTCTAGCTCGATAGATGACGGGAAACCCGGAAAGCTAAAGCCTTAAAGATACGCGATAACCACCTTGAATATCTACAAGTGTTATAAATATGAGATGTAATCCTCATTTATTATTGTAAATCCCCTAGAATCGTGGGATATTATTTGGTTAGTTATACGTCTCCTGGTCTTCAGGGGACGTTTCCTTTTATATCTAATTATAGGCATTTAAAGCCATTAATTTTATTTACACAAAAGAGTAACTACCCAAAATATGTGGGATAGTATTCTGCATCCTCCTCTATAAATAGAGAAGGCATACACCATTGTAAAGGACCGAAATTCTGATCCTTGAGAGAAAACTCTGGAGAATTCATTCTTGAAGAATTCCTAGAGACAATCTTGAGTTTAATAACAAAGACTCGTGGACTAGGCAGATTTAACTGCTGAACCACGTAAAAATCGTGTGTTTATATTGTTTTATTTTAATTGGCCATTTTCAGTTACTGTTTACGTGCTCATCTTTCACTGTTTGACGAAAAACGGCGTCAACAGTTTGGTGCTTTCATTGAGAGCCTTAAGCATTCATCCCTGAGAAAGTCATGGCCACAAACAATCAGAACACCCCTGATGAAAATTACCCAAGGCGTCCTGGAAAACAACCAATGGAGAACCCGGATGCTGAGGAGAGAAATGGGTCATCTTATTCCCGGGGACCACCGCCTCCACAAAGGGATGAGGATATGTACTACAATCCTGAGCGTTACGTTCCTATTGTAAAACTGGAAAACCGACAGTTGAAACAGCTGTTGGCAGAGGCCAATAAACGGAATGAGGAGTTGACTAGGATAGTCGCAGAGGCATAGGTGGCTCAGCCCCCGCCTCTGCGCGAAAACCAAGTCCCTCCTCCAAGGGACGTGCATGTTCCTCCACGGAGGCCCCGTGGTCACCCGCGAAAGGATGCTGCCACAAGAAGGCTGACTCAACCTTCGGCGCCAACAGAGCCATCTGCTCCTCCTAGGCCCCAGAGGAGTACCCGAGCTCGGGTCCCGCCTAACCCGCCTGTGGAAGTGCCTGCGGGAACTGAGAATAACCGAACCCCTGTAGAGGCTCGGACTCAGGTACCTGGGAGCGCACCGAACGTGACTGACCCATCTCGGGCGAATTCTGGACCCTCTAGGCCGCGACAAGGGTGGCAGCCACCGTCGCCTATACGGTTCCCTCCGTCACCCATAAGATATCCTTCGCCACCCCGCAGAAACGCTTAACCAGTTTGAGATCAGGATCAAGGGCGTACGGGGGAAAGACAAGGAAACAGGGAGACTAACCATGAGCGGAGGGGCGCACTATCTGAGAGGAGTCAGACGTCTCAGTCTCGCACTGCAGAGACAAGGCGACGTGGGAAGAACCCATCGCGAAATAACCGAGCAACAAGTTTCACAAGTGATGAATCTGGAGAGACCAGGTCCGTCAGTAAACACGATCGAGGTCGTAAAAGTACTGGGGATCGCAAGAATCGTCCTGACCTGCGAAATCATCTGAATCAGAGTCGAGGGAATGGAGATCAAATAAATCCGGATCTGAGGGATCGCTTGAATAGGCGTAGAGATCCCTCACGGAGACGCGAGCCTGGAATCACGATCAATGATAATCAATTCCAGACAACACCTCTTGCTGACCCAGTCCAAGAAAGAATCGATCAGCTCGAAAAAGCCTTTAGGCTTTTGAAGAATGAACGAGGATTGGGTCGATATGAGGACTCTGATGAGGACATCGAGCCGTTTGCACCCCATATTTCCAACACTCATTTTCCTCAAGGGTTCCGGATTCCTCATGTCCCATCGTTCGAAGGAAAGTCCGACCCATGTAGTCACCTGAGTACGTTCAACACTATTATGAGAGCCAGTAACGTGGGTTACGAGCTCAGGTGCATGTTGTTTCCAACATCATTGGCAGGACCTGCCAAAAGTTGGTTCGAAAAGTATAAAAGACACTCAATAACTTCGTGGGAGCAGTTGTCTAGAGACTTTAAGAAGCAGTTCCGAGCAATGATGGGAGTCAGACCAGAGGCATCCACCCTAACTAACGTCCGACAACAGCCGGGCGAAACACTGAAAAGTTACCTGACAAGATTTAATCTGGAAGTCGCCCGAGCTCGGGACGTGGATGACAGTGGGCATTTAATGGCTATCCGAGCCGGTGTTTTACCCGGAAGTGCCCTTTGGGATGACATGCAAGGGAAACCGGTGAGGTCAATAACCGAGTTTAACAGACGGGCGCAGAGATTTGTCAATGTAGAGGAGGCGAGGTCTACACTCAAAGCGACCTCGCAGACCGAAACTACAACGATAAACATCAACTCTGCTTCAACCTCGGCTGACCCAGCAGCTCCACAGCCTACCTCGGAGAATCCCTCCAAGAGGAAAAAGAACGAAGGAAATAATCCCGAAGCTGAGGGAGGAAAGAAAAAGAAAGGAGAGAGGTATTTCTCCGTCTATAAAGTGCACACCGAGCTCAACGAGTCTCGGGAAAACATATACCTGGCTAATGAAAACCAGGTTCCCTTCAGGCGTCCGGACCCAATGAGAAATCAAAAATCCAAGAGGGATTCCAGCAAGTATTGCCGGTTCCACAGAGACACCGGACACACAACTGATGAATGTCGACAACTGAAGGACGAGATCGAAGGGTTGATCTCGAGAGGCTACTTCCGGCAGTATGTCAAAAACCGGAACACTGGTCAGACAGCTGCAAGCCAGAGAGTAGCCGCGCCTCCGACGACACAAAATAATAACTCCCGATCTCGGGAAGAGGACAGCCCCCCCCTCCCCCGATAGATGGAGAGGACGTAATAATCATCTCAGGAGGGCCTCATCTCTCAGGAGGGGGCAGGAATGCCCAAAAGAGATATGTTAACAAGCTTAAGGCAGGGGACGGGTCTCCTTATGAACCCGAACCTAGGGCCCCTAAAAGCCAGAGGATTGAAACACAACCCATAACCTTCACTGAGGAGGACGACTCCCATGTTCAGTTCCCGCATCATGATCCGCTGGTTATTACTCTTCAGCTCACCAACAAAAGAGTCCGCCGAGTTCTCATAGATAATGGGAGCTCAGTCAACATTCTTTACAAAACAACCCTCAAGAAAATGGGACTCTCCCTTCACGACCTGAAGGCATGTGCAACTACTTTGTATGGCTTTTCAGGAGAAAGAACTGCCTGTATGGGATCCATTGAGCTCCCTGTGACCTTGGGAGACTACCCAGTCTCGGTGACCAAGATAATGGAGTTTGTGGTAGTAGATTTACCATCTGCCTACAATGTGCTGCTCGGGAGACCCGCCCTGGCCGGGCTGGGGGCAGTTTCATCTGTAAGGCATCTGGCCCTTAAGTTCCCGACCCCTAGCAGAATCGGGACATTAAAAGGAGACCAACTGGTAGGGAGGGAATGCTATAGCATCTCCTTGAGGGGAAAGAAGCAAACGAGCGCTCAGGCACTCGTTATCATACAAAACAAAGACGGAACGGTCTTAGAGGTTGACGAGGAAATTGATACAAGGATTGAGGAGAAAGCTGACCTCGAACCTTTAGAGAAGCTCGAAGAAGTTCAGCTCGAAGGAGCTGATCCCTCAAAGAAGGTGAAGGTCGGGAAACACCTCCCAGATGAGACAAAATAGCAATTAATTTGCTTTCTGAAGGAAAACCAGGATGTCTTCGCGTGGTCACACTCAGACATGGTGGGGATAAGTCCAAATGTAGTGAGCCACGCACTGAACATAGACAAAAGCTTCCCCCCGAAGCAACAAAAACGAAGACAGCTAGACGAAGACAGAAAGAAAGCATTAAAGGAGGATGTTGACAGGTTAAAAGCAAACCATTTCATTAGGGATGCCTTTTATCCTGACTGGGTGGCCAATCCAGTGTTGGTCCCAAAGCCCAATGGGACGTGGAGAACCTGTATTGACTACTCGGATCTCAACAAAGCTTGCCCAAAAGACTGTTTTCCGCTACCAAGGATTGATCAGCTCGTGGATGCCACGGCGGGGCATGGCCTGATGTCATTCATGGATGCCTATTCTGGATATAACCAGATTCCCATGCATGCCCCCGACCAAGAACATACGAGCTTCATCACAGATAAAGGGCTCTACTGCTACAATGTCATGTCGTTCGGACTCAAGAATGCTGGAGCCACGTACTAGCGGCTCGTAAACATGATGTTTTCGGAACAAATTGGGAACAACATGGAGGTTTATGTTGATGACATGCTTGTCAAGTCTCAACTTAACAAGAACCTTGTTGAAGACCTCGAAGAATGCTTCGGTGTGCTCAGAAAATACAACATGAAGCTAAATCCTCATAAGTGCACTTTTGGGGTATCTTCGGGAAAATTTCTGGCCTTCATTGTGAATTCTCGTGGAATCGAGGCTAACCCCGACAAAATCAAGGCCCTGATTGACATGCCTTCACCTCGGAAGCATAAAGATGTCCAAAGCTTGACTGGCAGGATGGCAGCCCTAAGCAGATTCATCTCGAAATCAACGGATCGTGGCCTTCCATTCTTCAACTTATTGAGAGGAAGTAAGAAGTTTGAATGGACAGAGGAGTGTGAGCTGGCCTTTCAGGAGCTCAAAAAGCACCTAGCTGAACCACCCATCCTGTCAAAACCTGAGACGGGAGAAGTATTGTATTTATACCTCTCAACCACCGAACACGCGATAAGCGCGGTGCTCGTTCGAGAAGAAGAGAGGGTGCAAAAACCCGTCTACTACATCAGTAAAAGATTACTGGGGGCAAAGTCAAGATATCCATTGATGGAGAAACTCACCCTTAGTCTAATTCATTCATCTCGTAAGCTCCGCCCCTACTTTCAGGCACATCCCATTCATGTACTGACAGATCAACCACTTAGACAGATCCTATCTAAACCAGAAGCTTCAGGTCGACTTCTTAAATGGGCTGTTGAGCTCGGACAGTTCGAGATCACCTACCATCCGAGGACGACCATTAAGGCACAGGCATTGGCGGACTTTATAGTGGAATGTACTGGAATTGCCGACGACGAGGTAATAACCACGGCCCACGAGCTATGGAAACTTTACGTCGACGGCTTGTCAAATGAAAATGGAGCAGGGGCAGGGGTTATTCTGATCACCCCCGCAGGGAGTAAATTTCACTCCGCTTTAAGATTTGGCTTTAAAGCATCGAATAATGAGGTCGAGTACGAGGCTCTACTCGCAGGACTACGAATAGCAAAAGAGCTCAAGGCTAAAGCTATACATTGCTATAGTGACTCCCAGCTCGTAGTTAATCAAATTTTGGGAGAATACCAGGCTCGTGGCACAAGAATGGCAGCTTATCTGGAGAAGGTAAAATCCGCATTAGAGTATTTCGAGTTTCATGCAATCGAACAGGTTCCCCGAGAAAGAAACTCAAATGCAGATGCCTTAGCTCGACTCGCCACCTCCGCCGAAAATGAAGAGCTGAACGTTATACCCATAGAACACCTATCAACACCCAGTATTAGTGAGCCGGAAGAGGAGGATGTGTGTATGATCGAAACAGAGCCAACCTGGATGACCCCGATAGTCGATTACCTCAAAAACGGAATTCTTCCAAAAGATCGGAATCAGGCTCGAAAGTTGATGTATCAACTTCCTCGGTACACCATTTTAGACGGAAAACTATACAGAAGGGGATATTCCATGCCATTTCTTAGATGTGTAACCCCTCCCGAGGCTAAGAAAATCATCGAAGAAATTCATAAAGGGTTCTGCGGAGATCACACTGGGGGGCACAGCTTGTCCAAGAAGATCATACGCCAGGGCTATTTCTGGCCAACCATTAAAATGGATTCTTTCGAGTATGTGAAGAAGTGCGAAAAATGCCAGAGATTCGCCACGATACCCCGATCCCCACCATCCGAACTGACCAAGTTGACATCCCCATGGCCTTTCGCGGTATGGGGCATCGACCTCATAGGCTCTCTCCCGACTGGCAAAGGCGGAGTAAAATATGTTGTAGTCGTCGTTGATTACTTCACGAAATGGACAGAGGCTGAACCATTGGCGACCATAACTTCGAAAAAAATCCTTGATTTCATTGTAAAGAGCATCGTGTGCCGATATGGAGTACCAAGGAAGATCGTATCCGACAACAGAACCCAGTTCGATTGCGACCTGTTCACCAGTTTTTGTGAGAAGAACGGTATAATAAAGAGTTTTTCATCAGTGGCCCACCCTCAAGCGAATGGTCAGGTCGAAGCCGTTAACAAAACTCTCAAGAGTTCTCTAAAGAAAAAGTTGGAGGAAGCAAAGGGACGATGGCCCGAGGAATTGCCTCAAGTCCTTTGGGGGTATAGGACCACAGCTCGGACGTCAACAGGACATACTCCGTTCTCTCTATCATACGGCTGCGAGGCAATGTTGCCCATCGAAGTTGAAATCCCAACGATCCGAACTCAAACCTACGACCAAAGTTCAAACCATACTCAGCTCGAAGAAACCCTAGACTTGATCGAAGAAAAAAGAGAAGAGGCTCAGCTGAGAAATGCTGCTTACCAGCAGCGCACTATCAGATATTTCAACAAGAGGGTTCGAGATTGAAAGTTCGGAATGA
This sequence comes from Humulus lupulus, assembly GCF_963169125.1. Lineage (NCBI taxonomy): Eukaryota > Viridiplantae > Streptophyta > Magnoliopsida > Rosales > Cannabaceae > Humulus > Humulus lupulus. The sequence goes on along the minus strand of NC_084794.1, from coordinate 59,102,322 downwards.
GAGATCTGGTGTTGAGACGCGTATTCTTAGCAACCTGAGATCCAGCAGCTGGAGTGCTCGGGCCGAACTGGGAAGGACCATACCAGATAGAGTCAGCATGGAATGGCGAGATTGGACGGGAGCCTAGTACCGCGAGCATGGAATGGCGAACACCTTAGACCTTACTATCAGTAGTGTAGGAAGTGTGTTGCCTGTAACCATGATTTTCTATATGTATTAGCTTGTCTGTTTTTGAATTCCATCAAATAAAAGATCTATTTTGTTCAATATGTAATCTCTTTTTGTTTTTTATTTTTGCAATCTCTCTTAATTTAATAACCTATGGTCAAACTCATAGGATATTAAGGGGGCATCATTGGTATATATACCATCAGCTTAAAAAATAAAAAATATATATATAAACTATTTGGATATAACCAAGTGCGCGAGCTTAGATAGTTCGGACATAACCGAATTATCAAAAAACATAAAGTATTTGGAGATAACCAAGTACACGAGCCTGATAACCGAGTTATCAAAAACATATAAAGTATTTGGGTATAACCAAATACGCGAGCTTAGATAGTTCGGACACAACCGAATTATCAAAAATATATAAAGTATTTGGATATAACCAAATATGCGAGCTTAGATAGTTCGGACATAACCGAACTACCAAAAACCTAAAACGTTTGGAGTTAACCAGATGTGCAAACTTAACAGGTTTGGAACGAACCAGCCAAAAAAATAATCGATGCTAAGTAGGAACCTAAACCTATTTCGAAATAAGTCGAGATCGAGGCTGGAATATCTTAAAAGAAAAATAATTTCAAACTCTTAACCTCGGAGCAAAAACTGAGGATGAGTAAAAGTAACTAAACAAAAAAGATATAACCAAATCATTTACGTTACATACCATATAAGTACTTCCAGGTTCATGGTTAAAGTAATATCCGACCTTGATAAATAACGAGGTCGAAAGAGGATAATTCGAACAAACTATGCGTGAATGCATCAAGTTTCGAGCTTAAAATCCAAACTATGTTTGTATGAATAAATAAACATAACTGATTCATCAACATAAAATGTGCAAAATATTTCAAGCCAAGAAATGTAAAGCATGTAAAAGAATAGTTAAAGAAACTGTATCAGCCCCGTGGGCATAAATTAAAAATAATTACAAAATAGGGGGACGCAGCCCCAATAAATGACTCCCCCGAGGTCAGATTTAAGGAAGAGGAGTATCCTTGGCCTTCTCAGCATCAGTATCACCGGACCCTCCAGGACGAATAGCATGACTATCCGTCTGAGCCGCCTCTTGAGCAGCTACACTTGCCTCAAGACGGGCATTCCACCGATCAACATATGTGGCCTCGAGAGGGCCCAGGAAGCTGGTATCGAGGTCGGCATTATCAGCCCAAAATTTGTACATGGCTTGGTCGACTGCTTTCTCCTTCTGCTCCTTATACTCGTCTAGGAGGCGGGCCTTCTCGCTCTCCATGAAGTCGAAGGTGACAGATTTCTCCTCTTCGAGCTTGGCCTTCTCGAGACAAGTGTTCGCCTGCTCCAGCTCGGCATTCGATTTCTCCTGCTCCTCGAGACGGGTCTTCATTTTTTCAAGTTCAGACCTTGAATCTTTGAGCTCGTCAGCCATCTTAAGCTCGAGATCCTTCGACTTCTGGGCCAGGGACATGCTCGTTTGCACCTCGTTGGTCAGTTTATAATTGAGCTGTGCTGAAACGACAAGGGTCTGAAACACAAAGAACGAATCAGAATTGCGAACTGAGGCATAAATACTTAAAATAGAGTTGCGAAGGCTACAGCGGCAGTGAGTTCGATACTCTTATCATAAAGAGTATTGCAGTCCGAGGCCTTATGCACGAGATCCCAGTGGTCGACGCCGAAGCCAGAAAAGCTCTGACCCACTCGAGAAAGGACGTCCGAGCTGAGCACAGCCCCTTCTGTCCCAGCGGCGCCATCAAGCACGTACTCCTCAATATGAGTTCGGGCCATTGGCAGCTGAACCTTAGAGGTAGAAGGTTTCTTCGGGGGCCGAACAACTGCTAATTGGGTTTCGGTGGGAGGCAGCGAGATGGGCGCGGTCGAGCCAGACGCATCAACCTGGGCCGTCGGTTCCTTGGCTGTGCTCGCATTAGTCTGGGCCGTGGCATTCGTCTCGTGGCGTCGAGGTACCTTGGATGGTCGGTCGGACCTCCGTGGTATTCTCGGACGTTTGCTCTTCTGGGCGCCAGCTCCCCCATCGCTAAAGAGCACAGCGTCGAGGTCGGGATTCATGGCACCTGCACAGTTCCAATAAGTCAGACAATGATAATAAGTTTACAAAGAGAGGGAAACCAGGTAAAGAAAAAACCTAACTGGAACTCTCCCCCGAGCTCGAACTTGGGGACCAGGAAATTCCCCCGTCTTCGGAGGAGGCGGGGGGGAGTGCCTTCTCTATATGTGGGCGATAACCTCGAAAGGTCCCTATAATCGTTGGTCCCATACTAAACGGCTATCCCGTTCCACATCTCATCCGAGGTATACATGGTGTCGTATTTCCTGAGCCCACTATCAAACCTATGGACGCAGTCATCTACCCAACTCCATATGTAGAAGTGGTATCTATCCTGTGGACACGAGACTAACCTATTGGGCCTGTGTTTTAGTAAGGTCGGGGACCACATTCTCGAGGTAGGAAGGACTTTACCTTCATCCGAATCCGAGCTCGAGGCTTCATCATTAGCCTCATTCCCAGACAGCGGGCTCCTTGAGCGAACTGGAAGAGGTGGCCTCGTTTCTCTCCTCTGGGGAAAGGCACCTGTGGGCAGGGGCACCTGCTCCCAGTGTTCATATTTTACATTGGACCAGTCAAAGGTGGACTGGCCCTCCTCCAAAAGTCCGCACTTTCTGAGTTTGTCCTCGTGTAAAAGGTATAGGAGAGACCTCCTGCCACGAGGGAGTTGGAGCAAGGCCTCTCTGTGCCCCTTCATTGCTTCATCAGGGGTGGGACGCTGAAAATTATCTGAAAGGCGAGACACATTTCAACTAAATATGGATTTAAGAACTAAAGTCTCGAGCACAGAAATAAAGGTAACGAGAATACTTACAAATCCGCCTGAACGAATAATGTCGAGACGGGGACAGACCATCTGTCCAGAAGAAGGCTCTTTTGAAATCAGGCGGGTGGTTGGGAAGATCCTCAAAAACCTTCGTCTCCTTGGAGTAGCTCGAGAGGTAGTAAAAGCCATCCCCTCCCCGAGCTCGGGAGGGGTTACTTTTTAAACAAAAGAGATATAAAATCTCTTTAGGTTAAGGTCCTTTCCACCCCAGCTCGTGGTACAAGGACCTCAGGGCGGACAGTACCCTGTAAGAGTTGGTGTTGAGTTGGAACGGAGCCAACCCAACGAAATTTGTGAAGTCTTTGAAAAAAGACTTCAAGGGCAACAAAGCTCCTGCCCTCATATGTTCCTGGCTCCAGGCCGCGTATTTCACACTGGCGTCGCGGCCCCCAGGGGCGAAGCAGCTTCGCTCATGGTTGGCCGGAGGTCGACACTTCAGCGAGCCTGACAGGCTAAGGCCGTGGAAAGCCAGAATGTCACTTATCTGGCTAGTTGTGGTGACCGAGCTCCAGTAGTGCTCGGCCTCAAACATTTCTCTCCCCAGTTGCGAGGAGGAAGGTTCCCCCATTAGTGAAAATTTGAGCTCTCCGGGGTGGTATGAGACAGTAACCTTTAAAGCAGGATCGAGAGGAATCGGCCTAGGACCTGAATTGAATTCTGGATAGATGGCCTCCCGAAGAACTCTCCTCTTCCCCTCTATGACTTCGTCTATCTGACGGCGGTAGTGAGCTCGAATGTCCTCTTTCTCGCGTGCGAGCTCGTATTCTCTTATCCGACGTTGATTCCAGGCAAACAGCGATTCTGGGCTCGGAGATTTTGGCTCGTAAGGGATTGCCAGCAATGACCCCCACTGTCTTTCCAGATTCTGTGACATCTAGCGAGAAAGAAAAAATGGTGAGGGCCATGCATGCAAGAGTTGCGAGCTCGAAGTTGCGAGCTCGGGGGTTTAGGAGCGAAATAAGCTAAGTATTAAGACCCTTTTTGAAGAGTCAGGGTGTGCATTCCACGAAAAAGTAAGGAGCGTGGATAATTTTGAAAATCCCGAAAATCAAGGGAAAGGAGAGTGGCGGTTAACCAGGAAAGGCAGGCTTGGGTTCCGTGCATTTATCAAGGATGAGGGTTTTTACCCGAAAACTTAGTGTACAAGAAACGTCGCTTAAATTTTTTTTTTCAAAACCCAGAAAATAAGAACCTCATTCAAACATCAAAACTGGGTATGAACCAGAGATGTAAATCCAGGATGGAAGTCTAAAAAGCATAAGAGTCTATCGAATCAAAACCTCCTATCGTATTATGCTAAGGATGTAAACTAGCATAAACACATACACAGCAAGAACAACATGAATGAAAACTGACAAAATGGAAAACAAAAATTGCTTACTTACACAATAATGGCGACTGCAGAGAGATTGTTGATTGAAGAAGAGGATGTAAGTAAGAACTCACTGACTCGAACAGACCAGGATTTCTTTGCTTCTTTGGCCAAGAGAACATATACAGAACATAAGTTGTATGGAGAGGTCTGGTTTCGTTTTTCTTTCTTTTCTTGCTTCTGATGAATGAAAGTGAAAGTGAAGGTGAAGAGTGGAGTCTTGTATATATAGGTGGGAAAAAGGAATTAATCTGGAACGTTGAACGAAATCCTTGCAAGATCCAACGGTTAGGGATCAATGACATGATGTCGCCGAAAAGGTGGCAGACGAACGATCGTGGGCGTGTTTCCAAGGTACTCAAGTACCAAAAGTGAGCAATACCCAATTGACGCGTGTCCATTTTCAAGAGTGTATGACGGTATAGTTCTCAAAGAAAGCAGTTCAAAAGTTTCCTTCTCTTAGGATTCGAACAAATACTTTTGAGGGGGCAAGATGTTACACCCAGATTTCGAGCTATGTTAATTATGACCTCGAAAGTTGGATTCGCAAATAAGTGGACTCATAAGGTTGGAAACATGCTCCAGGATCATATGCTGAGCTTGCAGGATATAGATGATCTCGAATATGGTGACCTCGAAGAGTTCATGATCTCTAAAGATAGCTCCGGGAACACATTCATCTTCAGGGAAGACTTCGGATCAGGGGTCCCGAGCTCGACACACGTACGATCTCGAAAGCCATGTGGCCTCGGAAGATGTTTCTAGCTCGATACATGATGGGAAACCCGGAAAGCTAAAGCCTTAGAGATACGCGATAACCACCTTGAATATCTACAAGTGTTATAAATATGAGATGTAATCCTCATTTATTATTGTAAATCCCCTAGAATCGTGGGATATTATTTGGTTAGTTATATGTCTCCTGGTCTTCAGGGGACGTTTCCTTTTATATCTGATTATAGGCATTTAAAGCCATTAATTTTATTTACACAAAAGAGTAACTACCCAAAATATGTGGGATAGTATTCTGCATCCTCCTCTATAAATAGAGAAGGCATACACCATTGTAAAGGACCGAAATTCTGATCCTTGAGAGAAAACTCTGGAGAATTCATTCTTGAAGAATTCCTAGAGACAATCTTGAGTTTAATAACAAAGACTCGTGGACTAGGCAGATTTAACTGCTGAACCACGTAAAAATCGTGTGTTTATATTGTTTTATTTTAATTGGCCATTTTCAGTTACTGTTTACGTGCTCATCTTTCACTGTTTGACGAAAAACGGCGTCAACAATACCCTGTATCAAAGAACTCAAGAATTTCCATAGACACCTCCTTCCCTATGTCTTTCCATAAGCTTCTAAAGAACCCAGCCCCAAAACCATCTGGGCCAGGGCTCTTAATAGAGCTAATGCTGAACATTGCTGCTTTAACTTCATGGCAAGAAAATGGTTTAATCAACTCCAGCTGGTCTTCAAAACTCAGACTCGGATCCTGATCAACTATTGCAGAATCTATACAACCAGTAGCTTTATTGGGACAACCCACGGAAGACTTAAAATGATGAACAAAGTGACTTATCACCTTAGGATAATTATCTTAAACTCGGCCTCCTTCAGTCATGTAAGATGATATTCTGTTGGCTCTCTTTCTTTGCTTCATATAAGCATGAAAATAGGAGGAGTTTTCGTCACCAAATTGGAGTCAATCAATCTTACTTTTTTGAATAAGAAAACTGCAATATATTTTCTCTTGCCTCTTAAACCTCAAAAAGGAGGTTCTTTCTGCTGAACATAAACTTTGATTCTGAGGGTCAGTGAAGAGATTAGTTTTAGCCTTTTGATAATTAGTTTTACTGTCCTCATAATTCCTGCCCACATCTCCAATAATCCTCCAGTTAAACTTCTTTAACTCATGCTTAAGGCGAAGGAGTTTCCAAATAATCTGATCCAAACCACGACCCTCAACTCTTAAAGCCTTGTTCCAGTTAGTCAAAACGGTTACCATGAACTGAGGATGAGAAATCCACATATTATAGAAACGGAAAGGAGGGATACCCTCATTTTGAACTGCTGCTTGTTTCAATAGAATGACACAATGGTCTAAAACCACCTCCCAGTGAGCAGCTGCTGTAATAGTAGGAAAAGCATCCAGCCAGCTCTCATTGAAGAAAACCTTGTCCAATTTGGAATAAATACAGTTTTCCCCCATCCTGATTATTAGACCAAGTATAAAATGAGCCCATTATCTTCATTTCTTCCACCAAACCAAGATCAAGCCATTTTCTAGCATCATCTAGCTCTTTCTTAGTAACATTCCTACCACCCATTCTGTCATTAGGATCAAAAACTGCATTAAAGTCACCAACAATAAGCCAAGGTTTAACTGGAAAGGGTAAGTTGGCCAACTCAAGCCAAAGCGACTTTCTAGCCTCCAATTGATTTGAACCATACACCACAGTAAGACAAAAATCTTGACCAGTGATACATAACCGAACCCTACAATGCAGAAACTGATTATGATCTTTAATAGCTTCAACTTTGACCCAGCTATCCTTCCAAATCAAAAGGATTCTACCCTCCAAACTCAAACCGCTATAGTAACCCCAACCCAGAAAACTAGTTTCCATAATTTCCTTCAGTTTCTCACCTTTAACTTTAGTTTCTAGAAGAGCCCCAATACCAATTTTATTCATCCGACAGATATCCAAGATTGACATCTCCTTATTTTTCTTATTTATTCCTCTAACATTCCAACTTAGTAAGTTACAACTCTCCATTTGATGGTAAATAATGGGAAGAGTCAGTTGGTACCTGCTGCTGTTCTTGAAGAACACTAAATGAATTCTTAGTTCTCTGAGATGGGGCTTGACTTGCTGGTTTCAGAGACCCAGATTTTTTCGGGTATGACCACACTTGGTCTTTTGGTATTTCCTCAGTGTGAGACTCACCTTCCTGCTTCGAGTGGTCTTGAATTAAAGGAGCTTGAACAACTACTGGGGTAGGTACAGCCTCTGTTGGCCTAATAGAATCATTTTCTTGAGCTTTTGTTTCCTCCTTCTTCCTCCAAATTGTTCCTGTACCAGACTTGTAGGTAGCAATTGTATGCCCCAACTTTTTGCATTGAGTACATTTCGTGGGCAGCCATTCATAATCTACCAGTTGTTCCATAATTTGACCTCTCTCATTGAGATAATTGATAAATCGGGGCAAAGTTTCAGAGATTTCCATGTCCACTAGAACTCGAGCAAATTTGATCATCGATCTATCCTTAGTTATCTTGTCGATCATTATAGGCTTCCCTATTGTACTAACAAGAGCACTCAAGCAATTTACTCCCCAGTACTGTAATCCAAGATCGGGAAGCCTAACCCACACTGGGACCGATTTTATTGACTTCAAGGATTCGATATCAGTCGTCCAAGGCCTTAATACTACTGGCTTCTTATCAAAATGACTCACTCCTGATTCCAGCACCATATCTTGGGTAGTTTCATCCTTGAATTTGACCATGGTGAAACCAGCATTCATTCTTGCCACACGTTCAATCCCAAGCTTACCCCAAATACGATTTATGAACCCTTCAAAAACTGGTAAAGGAGGATTAGCACCAATCACAACACAAATTAAGGCAGACTTCCAGAAGGAGGCTTCAACCTCAATCTCCTCAATATCCATCTGAGCGATCTTTTGGCCATCCCTCTGTATTGGCTCCTTAAACTGTAGCTTCGTACACCCATGTGAAGGGAGAGATTCCCTAAAACGGGACCATATTTCCTTGGCTGAATCTTGAAAAGTTCGACCCTCTACCTCTTCTGCCCACGATTTGGAATTCATACCTAGATCAGAAATATTCATCGGAGGAGAGATTATACCCACATCACCAGTACCCATTGTTGGGAACTCAGAAGCTGAATGTTCCTCTTCTACAATCCCCTTGCTTTCTACAGTTACATTCTGATCTACCACTGCATCTATGGATGAAGGGAGCTCCGGCGAAACTTCTCGATGAACTAGCTTTTGCACAATTTTCCGCCTCTGCGCCATTGCTAGAGAGAAATTGAGCTTCACGCTAAATTAGAGAGAAATTTTATATAAGGTTTTATGTACTATATTATTTCTAATAATATTAAGTAAATATCAGAAAATTCTCAAGGTCATCTATGTGGTCTCAATCTCATATTGGTGTAAGAGGATCGAGATTGAGATAATGAACTTAAATAGTTCACAGTAAAATAAAGTTATGGAATTTTTAGATTAATTACTGCTAGTACGGTCCACTAGTATTATGAATACATGTGACCTAGATCCGGGTTACTAGTGTAGTAGGACACTTTTGTGGAGGTACTTTCCATGCTGAGGGTATGTAGAATTGGACCAGATGTGTTTTAATAATACTTATTTAAATATCGTTTCGTAGTATTATAAAATACATCAAATGATCATCATATACAAACTGATCTTAATCCTGAAGTTACTATGAACTCTTATACATGTTACTTGATCCTTTGATTCATGCGTTACGGTTTGTCAGAATGATCAGGCTAAGAACAATTATTTTGCAGACTCAATGATATATATGGATAGGGCATAGTTTAACATATATGGAATCTATACTTTCTTATAGATTGAATGATGATTTCCTTTTGGGTTGGCTTTTGGAACTGAAAAGGTTATTGACGTCAAATTCATAATCAGATTATGAATTAATCTTCACTAGTAAAGTCAATGGTCCACTAGTTTTCAAGATATAATTAAAAGAGTAAATTGGTAATTTTATTCCCATTTAATTATAAATCATCAATAGAGGATTAATTTGTATGTAATGATTATATCAATAGACACTTTATGGTTACAATAAAGTACTCAGTAATTATATGTCTTTAATTCTCAAGAGTTCAGTCTCATATTTATAGTTGAATAATGATGAGATTAATAAATATAATTATTGAATCAAAGAGTTTTGGTTAATAATATTTTATTTATTGGAGTTTGGAATTATTGGTCCATAGGTCCCCGGAGCAGTTCTATCAACACTAATCAAGGTAAGAGTTGATACAAGGATTAAATTGTGAATGAGCTATTTGAGAGAATATTTATTCTTTAGGATAAATGTGCAATTATAATAATTGAAGTTGTACAATTTATTATTGCATTTGTGCAATTTTGAAATTGTGTAGAAATAAAAGAAATTAATTTTAATCAATTATTTTATTTAAATGTGAATGAATAAATATGGCTAGTCAAAATTGATTTTGATTATTATATTCATTTAATTAATAATAAGATGATGATAAAAATTCAAAATTTGAATTTTGAATTTTGAAATTTAATTTGTTATCTTTTTCCTTAAAAAGATGATACCTTCTTTGAATATCTAATTATTAATTAATTAAAAGTAAAAACACATGAAAAATCAAAATCTCATTTTTTAGGGATAGGCCACACACATAGGGCTTGGACTGCACTATGCGTGTGGCACATCTGATGTTATCAGATATTGGTTTTTCATTTTCATTTTTTAATTAATTAATTAAACATTTTAAAAGGGTTTTTAAAATGGAATGTTAGATTTTTGTCTATTATCATTATTATTATAAAAGGAGATTTATTTTTCTTCATTATTATTATGGTAATAATGTCTATATATTCTATTTGATAGAAAATAGAAACAACAAGTTTTGACAAGTTCTAAAGAGAGAAGAAAAAACTATCATCTTTTTCACAAAAAGAAAAACATATTCTCTCTAGCCTATAATCAAAAGTCTCGTGTGTTGAGAATACTTTTTATTCACAAAATTGATCGTTGTTCTCTATGTGCCCACCCATATCTTGAGGTGTTGAGAACGTCTTGGAAGATCTAGGTGTGAATACTTAAGCAAGGATAGGAAGATCGAAATACATACGAAAAGATTCAAGGATTCTTGATAGGCTACAAGAGGTAAATCATTTCGTATTATTTTTAATATTCATAATATGTATAAAAAATAACATATTTCATATTAAAAGATCCTCATATAAAGATTATTTATATGAAAATTTTTGTTGTATACCATTACCGTAATTTCCGCTACGCACTAGGAACTGTTTCTAACAATATAATACCGAAAAAGTCTCGCTCGTCTGGTCGAGGCCTGACGATAGAAATGCATGACAACTATAATGGAAACAAAATAAGAAAGTTAGAAACTCCTAAAGTTGATTGGTATAAGGAAAACGTTTTTGGATTTTATAAATTTAAAATAACTAACACGTCTCCTTGCAAGTATATCCTTCACATGCAAATGCTTCAGTTGGCCTATGCTCTCCCACTATAGCATCCTTTGGAACTTGAACCCATAGGGCTTGGTGTATTCCTTCTACAAATCAAGAATAGTCTTGTATGCCCAATATTGCAAGGTTGTTAGATACCCCCTGCAGCTGTACTTTGCCTCCACCTGAACATCCTTAGAAGATTCCACCTTAGTGGTCTTCTTCATCTTCTTACCAGGTATTGTAGCACCAATTGCTTTCATATCTCTACCGAATTGTTTCACATGTGTATCGAATGAAAGGGATCCCTATGGATACTTTTCAAAATACTCTAAATCCTTGACTATCGACAATGAATCTCGCCAAATATCATTGTTGTTCTCAGCGGCAAATAGTATCCCCTCCACAAAATAAACCAAACCGAGCTTGTACAAATCATCACGTACATCGCACATACCAAGAGCTCGTTCAATCATAAAGAACATAATGTCTTTCTTGGGTTCCACATTGAAATATGTATCTAGTAGGCAGGAGGATGTTAGGTGAGGTTGAATGTCAGCGGCAAGTGGTTGATAAGAGCAGCTCAAGCTAGTCATAGTGGCAAATTCGTGCACCCCAAACTTACATAAGTTTGGGCCCATCAAGAACTGCACCTCATCACACGCGGATTCTTCACCTTCCGCAAAATTAGTGTGTGCGTCAATGCCCTAGAGAACGAAAAAGGTAGGGGCTCTGAAAAATTGTCCAAAAATACACTCATTCACCATCTCCAACAATCCATGCTCTTCAAATCTTTTCTTCAATTTAGTTAACCTCCCAGAACCCCTATAGGTCATACAACTGACATAATGATTCTCTATGGGGATCTCAAGTGGCAGGATACGTTTAGGGGACATCTGCAAAATATCCACACACAAAAAGAGAGAGAATTAATTAAAATTACAAAAAAAAACTCAGTATATCAAAATTCCATCGAAATATCATCGATTTGGCATCGCAGCTGTGACAGTCAGTATCCCGTGATCCGTAGGGGGAAAGAACGGGTAAAGTTGTGCAATCCCACATCGCTTAGGGAAGGTCAAGTGTGATGATTCTAAGACTGTGTAGGTATGGGACTAAACAGTTGAAGAGGGCTTAAATGGATTGATGGGTACTACCTATGCCAACAAGATGCATCTTCTTTTCAGTAGCCCATCACTTGAGAACTCCAAAGTTAAGCATGCTAGATCTGGAGTAGTCACGTGATGGGTGACCTCCTGGGAAGTTTTCCCAGGAAGCGTGCAGGTGAGGACAAAGCACGCTGGAAAGACTTGTGTTGGTTTGTAGAGTCAGTCGTCATTCCAGGAAGCAGCCATAGTGACGTGGGACGTTACAACAACAATAAATAAAAATCAACATACACACATATGTATCGAAATGTCATCGTAACTGATGTTACCAAACAACAAATAAACTACCAATATGTCATCGAAATAACATCGATTATGCATCAAATATCTTTCAAACAGATAAGAAATAAAAGCCATCGACACTACATCGAAATAACATCGATTTAGCATCAATACTGTAAAATCCTTATTGGCATATTTGACAATATTGACAAAATTAATTAAAGAAGATTTTTCGAAATGGGTAGTTTCCTGTTTTGTTTGTGATATGCTTTCTATAATCAGATTATTATATATATGTTAATAAAATAAATATATAATTTCCTATAAAATAATATCTTTTCTTGAAATAAAAATTATTGTTATTATTTTTTTTTTTTTATCTGATTTATTTTTCCAGAAATCGTGTACAGCTTGCAGAGATAAAGTATATATTGTTTCCTTATTTATTTAGGGAAACTGGGTTTAAAAACTTTCCAGGTTCAGTGAATCTGTTTGAACGGATTGCCAATCTGTTTGAACAGATTCTGACTTTCCTGTTTTGGAAGATTTTCCATTTATTGGCTGATTGGTTTCTGATTTTTTTCCATGACCTAAAGGGGTTCTAAAAAGTATATAATCATCCTTAGGTCGTTGGTTTTTTATCATCTCTCTTGGTGTATTATTTTCCAAATATTTTTCAAGTTTTAGAGAGACTTTTTATTATGTGAAGAACTTGAGTCCAGCAAATTCTTAGTGGTTTATTACAGTGTACTTCTGTATTGTTTTCTTTGTGTTAATTGTGTAGGTTGAACACACTTTGACATTGTTCATCAAGCTTCGGGAGAAGTCTTGTTCGTGAGTCACTTTTCGGGAGGAAAAGTGCAAGTGTTATGATTTGAAGGGAGTTCAAGATCTTAGCACTTCAGAAATTTGATTAGGAGTTTAGATTACAACAGTTGCGACAAATTCAAGAGGGAGTCTTTATTTGTATAAGTCAATTTGGCTTTGTAATCGTTTAGATATTCTTCTAATAAATTTCATTCTCTGGGCGTGGTCCTGTGGACTAGTAGCAATCTGCAAAGATTGCTGATACCACGTATAATTTCGTGTGTTCTTTACCTTATGTTCATTTTTATCTTCTCGTGATAAACTGTTTAAACATATATGGTTTCTGTTCAAACAGTCTCTGTGTCCGTTTAAACATTTCTGTAACAGTTCATCAATTAATTATTTAATTTGAATAATTAAGTTGGTAATCATAAAAAATAGAATTTCAATTGGTATCAGAGCAGTTCACTAAACTCTTAGTGAGATCTTGTGGTTATTTTCCGTTTGATTTGTTTTGTGTGAAATGTCTTTCGTTGCAGAAGGTAGTTCAGTGTCTCGACCTCCATTGCTTAATGACTCAAACTATCCATATTGGAAAGTTAGGATGAGAACTTTCATAAAAGCTCAAGATGAGAAAGCATGGAGAGAAATTTTGTCTGGATGGTCACCTCCTACCGAAAAAGGTGAAGATGGAGGCACAAAGGTAAAATCTGAACTTGTTTGGGATACAGAAGAAGAAAAATTATCCAGTTATAATAATAAAGCTCTTCACGCCATTTTCAATGGTGTTGGAGAAAGTTTTATTAAACTTGTTTCCACATGTGTCTCAGCTAAAGATGCTTGGACAATTCTTCAAACTCAGTTTGAAGGAACTGTAGATGTCAAAAGATCTAGATTTATTACGTTACAAACTAGGTTTGATGACCTTAGGATGTCTGATTCTGAAACACTTTCAAAATTTTATGAGAGATTATTTGATATTTCTAATGAGTATTTTGCACTTGGTGAGAAACTTGATGATACCGTTCTTGTTAGAAAAATTGTTCGAGTTCTTCCTGACAGGTTCAATGTTAAGCTCACTTCTATGGAATAGGCAAAAAACTTCAGTACTATGAAAGTAGAAGAATTGATGGGGTCACTTCGTACCTTTGAGTTAAATCAAAAGATTCGTCAAAAAGACAAGCCAAGTACTTCCAAAGAGAAAGAGAAGACCATAGCTTTCAAAAGTACTGAAAAAGAAGCATCAGATGATGAAGATGGTGATAATGAAATGGCAATGCTTGCAAAGAATTTTCAAAAATATATGAAAAAGATAGGAAATAAGAAGTTCAATGGCAAGCCGTCAAAAGGTAATCATTCTTCTCTTAATCATTTTCAAACTAATAAAAAGGGTATTCAGTGCAGGGAATGTGAGGGATTTGGCCACATCCAGTCTGAATTTGCAAACGCCTTGAAAAAGAACAAAAAAGGTATGATTACTACTTGGAGTGATAATGACTCAGAAAGTAGTGAAGATGAGGAAGGTCATGGCGCTTTCACTTCTATTTTACCTATTTCTAAATCTGAAAATGAAAAAATTGTTTGCTTGAATAATGTTTCAAAATATGAAGAAAATTCTGATAGTGATGAATCTGAATTGAATGATGAGTCTTTGAGTGAATCTTACAAAAAGATGTATGGTTCATGGGTGAAAGTGTGTTCTGAAAATCGGTCATTGGTAAGCAAAAATAAAGAATTATCCTTTGAAATTAACCAACTTACTGACTTAAATGAAAATTTTGAAAAAGAAATAATTTCAAAAAATGTTGAAATTAATAAGTTGTCTAAAGATTTGGATACTCTTGAGAAAAATGTTAGAATGCTTAACCCCGGTTCAACTGTTTTTGAGAATATACAGAATGCGGGTCAAAGAAGTCATGTGGGACTTGGTGCTTCAAGTTCTCAAAAATAAAAGAAAACTGTCTTTATCTCGGTTGGGATGCTATCGTCTGATGTGCCTGTGTCATCCTCACTGAAATCTGTTGTATCCAGTACTCGGATTGATATGTGGCATGCTAAACTTGATCACATAAATTTCAAAACTTTGAAAAAATTGTCACATGCAGGGATTGTTCGTGGTTTACCTAAGCTAGGTAAAAAATCTGATGGTAAGTGCAAGAGTTGTCAACTTGGTAAGCAATTAAAAATTACACATAAAAGTGTTTCTGACATAAACACTTTGAAAGTTTTAGAATTGCTTCACATGGATCTTATGGGTCCAATTCAAATTGAGAGTTTAAATGGGAAAAGGTATATTTTTGTTTGTGTGGATGATTTTTCTAGATATACTTGGGTGGATTTCTTGAAAGAAAAATCTGATACTTTTGATGCATTTAAAACTCTTTGGTTGAAATTAAAAGTTGAAAAAGATTGCAACATTGGAAAAACTGTTCGTATAAGAAGTGATCATGGTAAAGAGTTTGAGAATTCTATCTATGATTATTTTTGTAAGTTTGCAGGTATTTCTCATGAGTTTTCAGCTCCCAAAACTCCTCAACAGAATGGAGTTGTAGAAAGGAAATACCGTACTCTTCAAGAAATGGCTAGAGTGATGCTAAATAGCAAAAAATTGACCAAACGGTTACGGGAAGATGCAATTAACACTGCTTGCTATATCATAAACCGTTTTTTTCTCCGTCCAGGTACATCTAAAATATCTTATGAAATTTGGAAAGGTAAGAAACCAAGTGTGGCTTATTTTCATGTTTTTGGATGTGTTTGTTACATTTTGAGAGATAGAGAAAATCTTGGTAAGTTTGATGCTAAGAGTAATGAAGGTATTTTTATTGGATACTCCACTAACAGTAGGGCTTATCGTGTGTATAACATGAGAACCCAAACTGTAATGGAGTCGGCTAACGTTGTTATTGATGATGCCAGGGATTTTTCTGAGTTTTCTACTGAGGAAGAAATTGATAGGTTTGTTGATGAACCTACTGAACAACACGAAGAAGCTTCTGTCAGTGATACTACTGAAAAACACGAAGAAGCTTTTGTCAGTGATACTACTGTTGCAACGCATGGTCCATCTGTTCCAACAAAGCACGAATCCGATGAAACAGATTCTGGACAGACATAAAAGAAATATCCAGATATTATTTCGGATGAAGTCCAAAAGGAGCCATCAACCAGAGTTAAATTAAATCATCCAGCTGATTTAATTCTTGGAAATCCAAAAGACAGTATGGTCACAAGAAGAAGGTTTAGTAATGTTGTTCAATTTGTTTGTTTCTTATCTTTACTTGAGCCTAAAAATGTGAAAGAAGCTTTAACTGATGAAAATTAGATTAAAGCTATGCAGGAGGAATTGGAACAATTTTTTAGAAACAAAGTGTGGATTCTTGTGCCAAGACCATTGCATACCAATTATTATTGGTACAAAATGGATTTTCAAGAATAAATCTGATGAATTTGGTACAATTGTGCAAAATAAAGCAAGATTAGTGGCACAAGGGTACACACAAGTGGAAGGAATAGACTTTGATGAAACATTTGTACCTGTTGCAAGACTTGAATCAATTAGATTATTATTGTAAATTGCTTGTTTGATTGGTTTCAGGTTGTTCCAAATGGATGTCAAATCCGCATTTCTCAATGGGATCTTGAATGAAGAGGTATATGTTGAACAACCCAAAGGGTTTGAAGATCCCCATGCACCTGATCATGTTTACAAATTGGAGAAAGCTCTTTATGGTTTGAAGCAAGCCCCTCGGGCTTGGTATGAGAGACTCACTCAATTTCTTGTTTCTCATGGATACAAAAGGGGTGGAGTAGATAAAACTTTATTTATCTACAATATTAAATCTAACATAATTATTGGTCAGATTTATGTTGATGATATTGTGTTTGGTTCTACTTCTGACAATGAGGTGCAGGTATTTGTGAAACAAATGAAAGAGGAATTTGAAAAGAGCATGGTGGGAGAATTGACCTATTTCTTAGGTTTGCAAGTCAAGCAGTTAGATGAAGGCACATTTATTTCTCAAAGCAAATATGCCAAGAACTTGGTGAAAAAGTTTGGACTTGAAAGTTCAAAGATTGCCAAAACACCAATGGGAACGACTATGAAGCTATCCAAAGATGAAAATGGTGTCAAAGTTGATCCTACACTGTATAGGAGCATGATTGGTAGTCTTCTTTATCTCACTGCTAGTCGACCTGATTTGAGTTATAGTGTTGGTGTGTGTGCCAGGTACCAAGGAAATCCCATGGAGTCTCATGTTGCAGCTGTCAAAAGAATCATTCGATATGTTCATGGGACTGTTGATTATGGTATTTGGTATTCAAAAGAAACTAACCCTAATCTAGTGTGTTTTAGTGATGCTGATTGGGCAGGTAACACTGATGACAGAAAAAGCACTAGTGGAGGATGTTTCTTCTTGGGAAATAATCTAGTCTCTTGGCACAGCAAGAAACAGAATTCTATTTCTCTCTCAACAGCTGAGGTCGAATACATTGCAGCAGGAAGTTGTTGTGCTCAACTGTTGTGGATGAAGCAAATGATGATGGATTATGGGTTTGATCTTGACATTTTAACTAGTTTTTGTGATAATACAAGTGCAATTAATATTTCAAAAAATCCTATGCAACATTCCCGTACTAAACATATTGATATTCGTCATCATTTCATACGAGAATTAGTTGAAAATAAAGTTCTTGTCTTGGAATATATTGAAACACATAAACAAATTGCTGATATTTTCACTAAAGCTCTTGATTCGGTTCGCTTTGATTTTCTTCGAAAATCTTTGGGGGTTTGTTCTCTTTAAATTTCCTTGTTATTGTGTTGTCCTCTTGATCAAATGTGTGTTATTTAAGTTTAAGAAAATTGTCAATAAATTTGAAAATTTGTTGTGTGTCAAGCTAGATAATCTGACTTGTGTTTATGAGCTTTTAGTTGTATATTCTTGAGAGAAAAATAATCAATTCCTCCTAGGCATATTCGGGTCAATCAATCAATGGTTAAATGTTTGAGCTTCCTTTTGTGTAGCATTGTTTCAAGCTCCTGTGCAAGAATAGAGCTACCTACATCAGTGTGTGAAAGCCATCTTTTGAGTAAGTTGGAACTTTGTAATTCGGAGTTATAAAGAGGATACGCTACCATAGAAAATGGCTACCACTGGTGTAGTGTGACAGTGTCTTCATGGGTTACAATTATTTATAATTTTGAAAAAGTCTTATTTGTCATTGGGCAATGTTCCCTTGCATACACTGTCACACACTTATGCTTGAACCTATGCAAGAAAAATTGTACATAGTTTATAATAAAAAATGTGTGTAAGACTCATACATGTTGATTGATTCACTTAAGAATATGTGCTTGTGACTGAATTGTGCTTTATTTCTCCCGAATATTCGTTCTAATTTTTTATTTTCACAAGTGTTATTATCCATGGTATACACTAACACTTATTTTCAGTTGCTTGATTTTATTCTTATGAAGATGTCTCACATTGATCAAAGCAGATATTTTTGGTTGAGTTTTATTTTTGTGCATTTTTATATATATAAACAAAAAAATTTGATTGACAAGGAAATTCATGGTGGACCGAATCTTTGTGATAATTATGTGAAGTTATGCATTTATTTTGTGTAATTTAATATATTCTTTGTCTCCAAGGAATTTATTTTGTCTTCTTTCTCTATTTGGAATACCATGATTTGTCTCTTTATTGTTTTGTACTTTGTTTAGCATTTTTTTAAATAAAAAAAAACAAATAAAAAAAAGGTAAGGTTGTTTTTTTTTTTTATCGTGTGTATTAAGGTTTGTTTCCTTTTATTTAAAAAACCTCTTTTTGTCGTGGGTGTCTTCAATGGAAAGTTCTTGTCCTTAAAAAGCTTTTGTCACCTTCCCACGATCCCTCTAAGTCTTCTTCTTATTTTTTTTCTCTCATTGTTTTTGTAAGTGTTTGCTACTTTTCAGAGCTTCCTCTAAGAAGACCCCTAAGATGGTGAAAACTCGTGGAGCTTCCTCTAAGAAGACCCCTGCTACTCAATCTCTGAAGTTTGCCTCAGATGACATTCCTCCTAAATTCTCATCTATTCCCACAGATTCAGGAACTTTCGCTACAGAAATAGCTGTTGTTCGAGCCTCTATTGATTCTTTGGCTGCTCAGGTGATGTCAATTGAAGGACTGCAACATTTTGTGTTGGATGCTGTTCAAACTTTGACCAAGGATCCAGTCGTTTCGTTTTTCTTATTTTTATGACTATTGTCCTAAGAACATTGATACACTCTTTTGTTTTTGTTTTATGGTTCTTTGGCTTCTTTGACAGACACAAAGGGGGAGAGTAGATACTTCCAAAAACCTGTTTGTTTGTTGTCGTGTTTAAACTTTGGACCTTCTTATTTTGAGGGGGAGTTAAGTCTAGTTTCTTTAAATGTTTGTTATAAGTTAATGCATGTTTGCAGGGGGAGTTGTTTCTCTTTACTTGTAACTAACATTTGTGTTGCAGGTTTTTTGAATTAATTTTGTCTATCAAATTGCCAAAGGGGGAGATTGTAAAATCCTTATTGGTTTGACAATATTGACAAAATTAATTAAAGAAGATTTTTTGAAATGGGTAGTTTCCTGTTTTGTTTGTAATATGTTTTCTATAATCAGATTATTATATATATGTTAATAAAATAAATATATAATTTCCTATAAAATAATATCTTTTCTTGAAATAGAAATTATTGGTATTTATTTTTATTTTTTTGATCTGATTTATTTGTCCATAAATCGTGTACAACTTGCAGAGATAAAATATATATTGTTTCCTTATTTATTTAGGGAAACTGGGTTTAAAAACTATCCAGGTTCAGTGAATCTGTTTGAACGGATTGCCAGTCTGTTTGAACAGATTCTATCTTTTCTGTTTTGGAAGATTTTCCATTTATTGGCTTATTGGTTTCTGATTTTTTTTCCACGACCTAAAGGGGTTCTAAAAAGTATATAATCATCCTTAGATCGTTGGTTTTTTATTATCTCTCTTGGTGTATTATTTTCCAAATATTTTTCAAGTTTTAGAGAGACTTTTTATTATGTGAAGAACTTGAGTCCAGCAAGTTCTTAGAGGTTTATTACAATGTACTTCTGTATTGTTTTCTTTGTGTTAATTGTGCAGGTTGAACACACTTTGACATTGTTCATCAAGCTTCGGGAGAAGTCTTGTTCGTGAGTCACTTTTCGGGAGGAAAAGTGCAAGTGTTATGATTTGAAGGGAGTTCAAGATCTTAGCGCTTCAGAAATTTGATTAGGAGTTTAGATTACAACAGTTGCGACAAATTCAAGAGGGAGTCTTTATTTGTATAAGTCAATTTGGCTTTGTAATCGTTTAGATATTCTTCTAATAAATTTCATTCTCTGGGCGTGGTCCTGTGGACTAGTAGCAATCTGCAAAGATTGCTGATACCACGTATAATTTCGTGTGTTCTTTACCTTATGTTCGTTTTTGTTACACCCAAATTTCGAGCCTTAAGAATTGTGATCTTGAAAGCTGGATTCGTCAGGTATGGGCTCGCGATATCTAGAAATATGTGTCCGCAACCTAGGCACCGAACCTATAAAGCAGGTGGTAACCTCGAAGATGGTAGCCTCGAAATCCTCACAAGCTCGAAAGACAGACATCGAAGTACGTCTATTCTCGGATGACCTAGGATCAGGGGTTCCGAGCCTGACATAAGTATGAGCTCGAAGCCACATGATCTCGGGGAAAATACTACAACTCGAAAGTCATTAAGAGACCTGGGCTGGCACGACACTGACCATGTAGATTGATAACTTTGACTATCTCAATGAGTCATTTTGGAGAGACGCAGTCTACATTTATTGTTGTAACTTCCCTATAATAAAGGGGTATTTATTATTCAGTTATACTCCCCCTGGTCTTCAGGGGACGTTTCCTTGTATATAGGAGTTACAGGCTCTCAAAGCCATTAAATTTATTTACATAAAGAATAACTTCCCAGAGACGTGTGGGAGAGTATTCTGAGACTTACTCTATAAATAGAGAAGTCCTGTACCTTTGTAAAGGACCGAAATTTTGTGATCTTGAGAAAAACTCTGGAGAATTCATTCTTGAAGAATTTCCAGAAATCATCTTAAGTTCTAATAACAAAGACTCGTGGACTAGGCAGAGTTAACTGCTGAACCACGTAAAAAATCCTATTTGTTTTATTGTATTTTTCTGGCCATAACTATTTATTGTTTTCGTGCTCTATATTCACTGTTGACGAAAACGGCGTCAACAGTTTGGTGTTTTCATTGAGAGCCTTAAGCATTTAGTCCCTGAACAAGTTATGACCGCTAACGATCAAAACATTCCTAAAGAAAACTATCTGAGACGCCCTGGGAAACAGCCAATGGTGAACCCGGATGCTGAACAGAGAAGCAGGTCCTCCGATTCTCGGGGACCACCCGCACCTCCAAGGGATGAGGATATGTATTACAATCCTGAGCGGTACGTTCCCATTGTGGAACTTGAAAACTGGCAGCTGAAACAGCAGCTGGCAGAAACCAATAAGCGGAATGAGGAGTTAGCTAGGATAGTCGCAGAGGTGCAGGCGGCTCAGCCCCCGCCTCTGCGTCAAAACCAAGCCCCTCCTCCGAGGGACGTGCATGTTCCTCCCCGCAAGCCTCGTGGGCTTCCACGAAAAAATGCTGCCACAAGAAGGCCGGAACAACCCCCAGCACCAGCAGAGCCATCCGCTCCCTTGAGACCCCAGAGAAGTACCCGAGCTAGGGCCCCGGTTAATCCACCAGCGGAGGTACCAACGGGAACTGAGAACAACCGAGCCCTTGCAGAGGCTCAGACTCAAGTCCCTGGAAACACACAGAATACAACCAACCCATCTCAGGCAAACTCCGGACCATCCAGGCCACGAAATGGGTGGCATCCACCGTCACCCATACGATTCCCTCCATCGCCTATAAGATATCCTTCACCTCCTCGCAAGAATGCTCAACCAGTTCAAGATGGTGAGGAAAGACGTGCGGGGAGGAGACAAGGGAACAGGGAAACTTTCCGGGAGCGGAGAGGGGCCCTTTCTGAAAAAAGTCAAACGTCCTAGTCTCGCACTGCTGAAACGAGGCGGCATGAAAGAGACCCATCTCGAAATAATCATGCGACAAGTCTTACTAGTGACGACTCTAGAGATACCAGATCAGTCAGTATGCATGATCGAGGTCGAAAGAATACTGGGAACCGCAGGAATCGCTCCGACCTGCGGGAACACTTGAATCAGAATCGGGGTAATGTTAACCCGACAAACCTAGACCTGAGGGATCGCTTAAATAGGCGTAAAGACCCCTTGCGGAGGCGCGAACCTGGAATTGTGATTGGCGACAACCAATTTCAGACAAGACCCCTCACGGACCCGGTCCAGGAAAGAATTGATCAGTTAGAAACGGCCTTCAGGCTCTTGAAAAATGAGCAAGGTCGGGGTCGATATGAAGATTCTGACGAGGAGCTTGAACCGTTTGCTCCCCATATTTCCAACACTCCGTTTCCCCAAGGATTTCAAATCCCTCACGTCCCAACGTTTGAGGGAAAGTCCGACCCATACAGCCATTTGAGTACATTCAATACCATAATGAGAGCAAGTAACGTGGGTTACGAGCTCAGATGCATCTTATTTCCAGCATCGCTGACAGGACCAGCCAAAAGCTGGTTCGAAAAATATAGAAGACACTCAATAACTTCTTGGGATCAGCTGTCTAAAGACTTCAAGAAGCAGTTCAGAGCCATGATGGGGGTTAGACCTGAGGCATCAACTCTGACTAACGTTCGACAGCAGCCAAGCGAGACATTGAAAAGTTACCTTACAAGGTTTAACTTGGAAGTTGCCCGAGCTTGAAATGTGGATGACAGCGGTCATCTAATGGCTGTCCAGGCTGGAGTAATGCCAGGAAGTGCTCTCTGGGACGACATGCAGAGAAAACCAGTGAGATCCCTAACCGAGTTTAACAAACGAGAACAGAGGTTTGTCAATGTAGAGGAAGCGAGGTCGACACTTAATGTGATCTCCCAGCCCGTAACTACAATGATAAATGTGAACTCTACCTCAACCTCAGCGGACCCACAAGCCTCAAAGCCAGCTGCGGAAAACCCTTCCAAGAGAAAAAAGAACGAAGGGAGTAACCCCGAGGCCAAGGGAGGAAAGAAAAAGAAGGGGGAGAGATATTTCTCCGTGTACAGAGTGTACACCGAGCTCAACGAGTCTCGGGAGAACATATACCTGGCTAATGAAGACCAGGTCCCCTTCAGGCGTCCAGACCCAATGAGAAATCAGAAGTCCAAGAGGGACTCCAGTAAATATTTCCGATTTCACAGAGACACCGGGCATACTACTGATGAATGTCGACAGCTGAAAGATGAGATCGAAGGATTGATCTCGAGAGGTTATTTCAGAAAATATGTCAAAAACTAGAATACTAATCAGGCGTCTACGAGCCAGAGGGCAGCCGCGCCACAGCCTGCACAAAACAACAATTCCCGAGCTAGGGAAGAAGATAGCCTCCCTCCAATTGATGGAGAAGACGTGATAACCATCTCAGGAGGGCCTCATCCCGCGGGCATGGGCAGAAATGCACAAAAAAGATATGTGAACAAGCTAAAATCTAGGGACGGGTCTCCTTATGAACCCGAACCTAGATCTCCAAAAAATCAAAAGATTGAATCCCAGCCAATAACCTTCACTGAGGACGACGCGTCCCATGTTCAGTTTCCTCACCATGACCCACTGGTCATCACTCTCCAGCTCGCCAATAAGAGAGTTCACCAGGTTCTCATAGACAATGGGAGCTCGGTTAACATTCTTTATAAAGCCACCTTGGAGAAAATGGGACTCATTCTTCGCGACCTGAAAGCATGTGCAACAACACTGTACGACTTTCCAGGAGAAGGGACCACATGCATGGGATCCATCGAACTCCCTGTAACCTTGGGAGACTACCCGGTCTCAACAACCAAAATGATGGAGTTCGTAGTAGTAGACCTACCTTCGGCTTACAACGTGCTGCTCGGAAGACCCGCCCTGGTTGGGCTAGGGGCAGTCTCGTCTATAAGGCATCTAGCCATTAAGTTCCCGACCCCTAGTGGCGTCGGGACATTGAAGGGAGATCAGTTGGCTGGAAGGGAATGCTACAACATTTCCTTAAGAGGAAAGAAACAGACAAGCGCACATGCACTCGTCATTGTTCAGAATAGAGATGGGACGGTCTTGGAGATTGATGAAGAAATCGATCCGAGGGTTGAGGAGAAAGTTGATCTCAAACCGTTAGAAGAGCTCGAAGATATCCAGCTCGAGGAGTCTGATCCCTCGAAAAAGGTAAAGGTTGGAAAACACCTCCAGGAAGAAACCAAATAGCAACTAATTTTCTTTTTAAAGAGAAACCAGGATGTCTTCGCATGGTCACATTCGGACATGGTAGGAATAAGTCCGAACATAGCGAACCACGCGCTAAATATTGATAAAAGCTTCCCTCCAAAGCAACAAAAGCGAAGACAGCTGGATGACGACAGGAAAAAGGCACTGAAGGAGGAGGTCGACAGGTTAAAAGCAAACTAGTTCATTAGGGATGCTTTTTACCCTGACTGGGTAGCCAATCTGGTGTTGGTCCCGAAACCTAATGGGACGTGGCGAACCTGTATTGACTATTCGGACCTCAACAAAGCTTGCCCGAAGGACTGTTTTCCCTTACCAAGGATTGACCAGCTCGTGGATGCCATGGCAGGGCATGGATTGATGTCGTTCATGGATGCCTATTCTGGATATAACTAGATTCCCATGCATGCCCCCGACCAGGAACATACGAGCTTCATAACGGACAAGGGGCTATACTGTTATAATGTCATGCCATTTGGGCTCAAAAATGTTGTGGCCACATACCAGCGGCTCATGAATATGATGTTTTCGGAGCAAATAGGGAACAACATGGAAGTTTATATTGATGACATGCTAGTCAAGTCTCAACTTAACGATAACCATGTTGACGACCTCGAAGAGTGTTTTGGCGTGCTCCGGAAGTATAACATGAAGCTAAACCCTCAGAAGTGCTCCTTCGGGGTATCATCAGGAAAATTCCTGGGCTTTATTGTAAATGCTCGTGGAATAGAAGCCAGCCCAGACAAGATCCAGGCCCTGATCGACATGCCCTCACCTCGAAGACACAAAGATGTCCAAAGTTTGACAGGCAGGATGGCGGCGCTAAGTCGGTTTATTTCAAAATCTACAGACCGTTGTCTTCCATTTTTCAACCTTTTGAGGGGAGGCAAGAAATTTGAATGGACGGAAGAGTGCGAGCTGGCCTTCCAGGAGCTTAAAAAGCATCTCGCAGAACCCCCCATCTTATCAAAACATATTACGGGAGAAGTACTGTACTTATATCTTTCCACTACCGAACACGCAATAAGTGCAGTGCTCATGCGAGAAGAAGAAAAAATACAGAGGCCCGTATATTATATCAGCAAAAGATTACTGGGGGCAGAGTCGAGATACCCCTTGATGGAGAAGCTAGCTCTCAACTTAATTCATTAATCTCGTAAACTTCGACCCTACTTTCAGGCGCACCCCATTCATGTATTGACTGATCAACCACTTAGGCAAGTCTTTTCTAAACCGGAGGCTTCAGGTTGACTTCTTAAATGGGCGGTCGAACTCGAACAATTCGAGATCACCTACCACCCGAGGATGACCATTAGGGCACAGGCATTGGCAGACTTTATAGTGGAATGTACTGGCATGACCAACGATGAAGTTATAACCCTGGCCCATGAGCTGTGGAAACTTTATGTCGATGGGTCATCTAATGAAAATGGATCGGGGGCAGGGGTCATTTTGATCACTCCCGCAGGGAGCAGATTTCATTCTGCCTCAAGATTCGACTTCAATGCATCGAATAACGAGGCCGAATACAAGGCTTTACTAGTAGGACTTCGCATAGCCAAGAGCTCAAAGCTAAAGCAATACATTGCTATAGCGACTCCCAGATTGTGGTTAACCAAATCTTGGGAGAATACCAGGCTCATGGCACAAAATGGCAGCTTACTTAGAGAAGGCAAAATCCGCATTGGAACATTTTGAGTTTTATGCAATCGAACAGGTTCCCCGAGAGAAAAACTCAAATGCAAATGCCTTAGCTCGGCTCGCTACTTCCGCCGAGAGTTATGAGCTAAATGTTGTGCCAATAGAACACCTCTTGGTACCTAGCATCAACGAGCCGGAAGAGGAAGACGTGTGTATGATTGAGTCCGAGCCTACCTGGATGACCCCGATAGTCGAATATCTCGAGACCGGAGTCCTTCCAAAAGATCGGAACCAGGCTCGAAAGTTAATGTATCAACTTCCCTGTTACACCATTTTGGACAGAAAGCTGTATAGAAGGGGATATTCTATGCCATTACTTCGGTGCGTGACTCCACCCGAAGCCAAGAAGATCATTGAAGAAATTCATGAAGGGTTCTGTGGAGACCATACTGGGGGGCATAGCCTGTCCAAGAAAATCATACGCCAAGGTTATTTCTGGCCTACCATTAAATCGGATTCTTTCGAGTACGTAAAGAAATGCGATAAATGCCAGAGGTTCGCTGCGATTCCTCGAACTCCACCACCTGAGCTGACCATGATGACTTCCCCATGGCCATTTGCAGTATGGGGAATCAACCTCATAAGCTCTCTTCCAACTAGCAAGGGCGGTGTGAAGTATGATGTAGTTGCTGTAGATTACTTCACAAAGTGGACAGAGGCTGAACCGTTAGCAACAATAACTTCCAAAAAGGTCCTTGACTTCGTGGTAAAGAACATCGTATGCCGATATGGGATGCCGAGGAAAATTGTATCCGACAACAGAACCCAGTTCGATAGCGACTTGTTCACCAACTTTTGCGAGAAGAATGGAATAATAAAGAGTTTTTCGTCAGTAGCTCACCCCCAGGCGAATGGCCAGGTTGAAGCTATAAACAAGACTCTCAAAAGTTCGCTAAAGAAAAAGTTGGAGGAAGCAAAAGGACGATGGCCCGATGAATTGTCCCAAGTCCTATGGGGATATAGGACTACAGCTCGAACATCAACAAGACATACTCTGTTCTCTATGGCATACGGTTGCGAAGCTATGTTGCCTATCGAGATACCTATAATTCGAACTCACGCTTATGACCAAAGCTCAAACAACACTCAGCTCGAAGAAACCTTAGACTTGATCGAAGAAAGAAGAAACGAAGCTTAGCTGAGGAACGCTGCCTACCAGCAACGAGCTACCAGGTACTTCAACAAGAGGGTTCGAGATCGAAAGTTTGGTGTGGGAGATCTGGTGCTAAGGCGTGTATTTTTGGCAATGCGAGATCCAGCAGCTGGCGTGCTCAGGCCAAATTGGGAAGGACCCTACCAGATAGAGTCAATCATCCGACCCAGTGTCTACAAGCTAGCGAGATTGGATGGGAGCCTGGTACTACAAGCATGGAATGGCGAACACCTAATACCTTACTATCAATAGTTTAGGAAGGATGTTTCCTGTAACCATGCTTGTTTATCTGTACTGTTTTGCCTACTTTTGGATTTTATTAAATAAAGAGTTATTTCGTCTGATATAATTTATTTTTGCAATCTCTCTTAATCTAATAACCTATGGTCACATTCATAGGATATTAAGGGGGCATCATTGGTATATATATAAATACCACCAGCTTGAAAAATAAAGTAACATATACGAAATACATACAAGTGTTTGGATATAACCAAATGCACGAGCTAAGATAATTTGGATATAACCGATTATCAAAAATGTACAAGTGTTTGGATGTAACCAAATGCGCGTGCTAAGGAAGTTTGGGTAAAACCAAATTATCAAAAACATATAAGTGTATGGATTACAAACCAATCACAACCTTAAAAGGTTTGGAGCAAACCAGCTAGAACTAATCGACGATAAGTTGGAACCTAAACCTACTTCGAGATAAGTCGAGATCGAGGCTGGAGTATCTTATAAAAAAAAATAGTTTCGAACTCATAACCTCGGAGAGATAACCGAGGATGAGAAAAAGTAACTAAACAATAAGATATAACTAAACCGTTTGCATTACACACCATACAAGTATTTTCGAGTTCATGGTTAAAGTAATATCCAACCTTGATGAATAACGAGATCGGAAGCGGATAATTCGAGCAAACGGTGCATGAATGCATTGAGCC
This sequence comes from Humulus lupulus, assembly GCF_963169125.1. Classification (NCBI taxonomy): domain Eukaryota; kingdom Viridiplantae; phylum Streptophyta; class Magnoliopsida; order Rosales; family Cannabaceae; genus Humulus; species Humulus lupulus. The sequence continues at coordinate 59,074,193 of NC_084794.1, read as the reverse complement.
TCGAGCCTAAATCCAAACTATGTTTGTACGAATAAATAAACATACGCAATTCTTTAATATAAAAAGTGCAAAATATTTCAAACTAAGAAATGAAAAGCATGAGTATTAAAAGAAATTGTATCAGCCCTACGGGCATAAAATAAAACAATTATAAAAATAAAGGGACGCAGCCCCGAGATGAGATTCAAGAAGGAGCAGTCTCCTGAGCCTTCTCAGCACCAGCAGCACTAGGCTCCTCAAGACGAATAGCATGACTATCCTTCTGAGCGGCCTCGATAGCGGCCTCCCGAGCAGCCTCCTCCGCCTCAAGCCGAGCATTCCACTTATCTAGGAGCTTTGCCTCAAGAGGGTCTAGGAAGCTGGTATCGAGGTCTTCGTTATTGGCCCATATTCTGTACATTGTCAGATCGACCGCCTGGTCCTTCTTCAAGCTTTTTATTAGCCTCTTGGAGCCGAGTGTTCTCCTTCTCAAGCTCCGCGAGCCTGGCATTCTCCTTCTCAAGCTCTGCGAGCCTAGCATTCAGCTTCTCAAGCTCGGATGCCTTGGCCTTAAGCTCCTCGGCTCCTGCCTCAAGCTTTGCATTTGCTGCCCTTAGGTCATCACTCAGTTTGAGTTAAAGATCCTTCCCCTCCTGAGCATAGGACTTGCTCGAATGGATCTCGTTGTTCAACTTATAGTTGAGTTGAGCAGAAACAACAAGAGTCTGACGCACAAAAAAAATTCATCATTAACACTCGGACCGTCTATAAATATAGCTAAAGGCGAAAACAACAACAACAAAAAAGAAAAGTTACTGCGGCGGCAAGCTCGATACTCTTCTCATAGAGGGCGGTGCAGTCTCGGGCGTTGTTCAAAAATTGCCATTGGGGAGCGTCGAAACTGCTAAAGCTCTGGCCCACTCGGGACAAGACGTTCGAGCCCAGCGTAGCCCCATGAGATCCAGCAGCATTGTCAATTACATACTCCTCAACGTGAGTAGAAACCGACAGCTTGTGAGTTAGAGAAGCAGAAGGCTTTTTGGGAGGTGGACCAAGTGTCGGGTGAACCAATACAGGAGGTTGAGGCTTGGCCATAATGGAGGCACCGACCTGTGAAGTCGGTACCAAAGTGGAGCTCGTGGCAGGCGGAGCCGGGGGAGGAGGTGTCTTTTCGGTCCTCTTAAGGACCTTTGCAGGCCGGTCAACCTTTCGCGACCCCCTGGGGCGTTTGCTCCTCTTGGCACTGCCACTCTCGAGGATATTGTCGAGGTCAGAGTCCATCTCACCTACACAGTCGCACCGTAGTAGAGTCAACAAAAAGAAAGGAATATATAAAAAGTAACTCAAACATCACACCAGTATGCGAAGTGATAAAAAGGGCAGGTGGAGAAAAACCTAACTGGAACTCTCTGTCGAGCTAGAGCTCGGAGACCAAGAAATTCCCCCATCTTCAGAAGAGGCGGGGGGAGTACCTTCCCTATATGTAGACGTCAACCTCGAAAGGTCCCTACAATCATTGGTTCCGTATTGAATGGCTATTCGGTTCCATACCTCGTTCAGACTATATATAGTATCGTATTGCCCGAGCCAGCTATCGAACCTATGAACCCGTTCATCTACCCAAGTCCACACATAGAAGTGGTTCCTATCGTCCTTGCACAACACTAACCTATCGGGTTTATGTTTTAGTAAGTTGGGGGACCACATTTTCGAGCTTCGGATGACTGTACCTTGATCATCCGAGCCCGAGCTCGAGGCTTCATCGTTGGCCTCATTCCCTGATTGTGGGCTCCTCCAGAGAACTAGAGGCGGGGGCCTCACCTCTCTTCTCGGGGGAAGGGCGCCTGTTGGCAAGGGCACGAGATCCCAGCGGTTGTATTTTTTGTTAGACCAGTCTGAGGTGGACTGGCCATCTTCCAAGAGCCCACAAGCTCGAAGTTTACCTTCATGCAAAAGGTATGAGAGTGATCTCCTGCCATAAGGTAGTTGAAGCAAGGTCTCCCTACGCTCCTTCATCTCGTCAGATAGAGTGGGACGATGATAGTTGGCTGGAAAATAAAATACAACTCAACTAAGTGCAAGCCTATAGACAAAAGTTCAGGCACAGAGATAAAGGAAGTTGGGGTACTTACGGATCCGTCTGAAGGAATAGCATCGTGACAGAGACAGGCCATCCATCCAGAAAAAGGCCTTCTTAAAATTAGGAGGATGGTTGGGAAGATCCTCAAACATTTTTTTCACCTTTGGGTAGCTTGAGAGGTAATAGAAGCCATCTCCTCCCCGAGCTCTGGAGGGATTTCTTTTCAAACAAAAGAGATACAAGATCTCTTCTAGCGTGGGTCCTTCCCACTTCAGCTCATTGTAAATCGACTTCAGGGCAGATAGAACCCTATACGAATTGGTGTTGAGCTGGAATGGAGCCAACCCAACGAAGTCTGTGAAGTCCTTGAAGAAAGACTTCAAAGGCAGTAACGCTCCTGCCTTCATATGCTCCTGGCTCCAAGCTGCATACCTCAGCTTGTTATCAGGATTTCCATCTCTTGGGCTGCGACAGCTTCGCTCTTGGGAGGTAGGAGCTCGACACCTTAAGGAGCCTGACAGTCTGAGACCGTGGGAGGCCAGGATATCATTTATCTGTCCCAGCGAGGTAACCGAGCTCCAGTAGTGCTCGGCCTCAAAAAATTCTCTCCTTGGCTGCGAGGTAGAGGGCTCCCCCATCAGTGAGAATTGAAGCTCTCCCGGGTTGTATGCGATCGTCACCTTTAACCTAGGATCAAGGGGGATCAGTCTGGGCCCTGAGCCAAATTCCGGATAAAGTGCCTCCCGAAGGACTCTTCTCTTTTTCTCTATGACCTCGACGATTTAGCGGCGATAATGAGCTCGGGTTTCTTCTTGTTCGCAAGCAAGGTCGTATTCACGAATCAGACGTTGATTCCGAGAAAACAGCAATTCTGGGCTCGGAGTTTTTGGCGAGTACGGAATGGCAAGCAGCGACCCCCACCATTTTTTCAGATTCTATGACATCTAGCGAGAAAGAAAAAATGGTGAGGACCATGCATGCTAGGAGTCAAGAATTACGAGCTTGGCAAAACAAGCTCAGAAAGTGCTTGGGTACGAAACGAGCTCGATCCTGGAAACCCAATTAAGGGTCAGAACGTGTATTCTACGAGAAAAAGGAGGGGAGTGGATCTAATTTTTGAGAATCCTGAAATATCAGGGAAAACGGTGATGGTTATTCAGAAATGGTAGTATTGGGTATCGTGCATTCTTTAAAACCAAGATTTTGTACCCGATATCTTGGTGTGCAAGATATGTCTTTTAAATTTTGAAAACCCAGAAAAAAGAGACCTTGTTTGATTTTGTTCTACATCAAAACTGGATTTGGAACCAGTGACTTAAACCTAGCGTGGAAACTTAAACTTAAATGCCTATCGGTCAAAGCTTCCTAGCGTGTCAAACTAAAAAATAAACCAACACATTCCCAAAAATAAAAGAACAACACAGACAGAAACCGGCATGAAGGAAAACGAAAAGATCATCAGATACTTACACAATGATGGCGATTGCAGAGAAATCGTTGATTGAATGAGAGGCTGCAGGTATAACCTCACGGTCTCGAACAAGCTGGCGGTCCTTTGTTTCTTTGGCTGGGAGAACATACAAAAGCAAAAAGCTCTCTGGGATGGCTTCTGGTTTTGTCTCTTGTCTTTTTTCTCTGATGAGTGAAAAATAAGAGGAAGAAGATGTCCAGGGCCTTATATATAGATAGTAAAAAGTGGTAAAAATGGATTAATCCGAACCATTGGCCAGAATCCTTATAAAATCTGATGGCTAAGGACAAATGACAAGATGGTACCGAAAAGGTGGTAGGCGAACGATCGTGGGCGGATTTCCAAGGTACTCGAGTACCTTGGATGAGCAATACCCAACTAACACGTGTCCACCCTCAAGTATGTGTGACGGTGCGGTTCCCAAAGAAAGTAGTTCAAAAGTTTTCTTCTCATAGGATTCGAACAAATACTTTTGAGGGGGCAAAATGTTACACCCAGATTTTGAGCCTTAAGAATTGTGATCTCGAAAGCTGGATTCATCAGGTATGGGCTCGCGATATCTAGAAATACGTGTCTGCAACCTAGGCACCGAACCTATTAAGCAGGTGGCAACCTCGAAGATGGTAGCCTCGAAATCCTCACAAGCTCGAAAGACAGACATCGAAGTACGTCTGTTCTCGGATGACCTCGGATCAGGGGTTCCGAGCCTGAAATAAGTATGAGCTCGAAGCCACATGATCTCGGGGAAAATACTACAACTCGAAAGTCATTAAGAGACCTGGGCTGGCACGACACTGACCATGTAGATTGATAACTTTGACTATCTTAATGAGTCATTTTGGAGAGACGCAGTCTACATTTATTGTTGTAACTTCCCTATAATAAAGGGGTATTTATTATTCAGTTATACGCCCCCTGGTCTTCAGGGGATATTTCCTTTTATATAGGAGTTACAGGCTTTTAAAGCCATTAAATTTATTTACATAAAGAATAACTTCCCAGAGACGTGTGGGAGAGTATTCTGAGACTTACTCTATAAATAGAGAAGTCATGTACCTTTGTAAAGGTTCGAAATTTTGTGATCTTGAGAAAAACTCTGGAGAATTCATTCTTGAAGAATTTCCAGAAATCATCTTAAGTTCTAATAACAAAGACTCGTGGACTAGGCAGAGTTAACTGCTGAACCACGTAAAAAATCCTATTTGTTTTATTGTATTTTTCTGGCCATAACTATTTATTGTTTTCGTGCTCTATATTCACTGTTGACGAAAAACGGCGTCAACTGTTTTTATCTTCTCGTGATAAACTGCTTAAACATATCTGGTTTCTGTTCAAACAGTCTCTGTGTCCGTTTAAACATTTCTGTAACAGTTCATCAATTAATTATTTAATTTGAATAATTAAGTTGGTCATCATAAAAAACGGAATTTCAGATACATCATCATCATCTAAATGTATGGCATAGAATAACCATCGACATGGCATCAAAATTATTATATTTATCAAAAGAAAACAAATACTAGGAAAGCATCGATACACCATCGAAAATAGCATCGATTTAGCATCGATGGACATTTAACAAATAACAACTGAAAACTAAGCAATCATCGAATCAACATCGAAATGGCATCAAAATTGCATCGATGGACATTTAACAAATAACAACTAAAAAATGAGCAACCATCGAATCAACATTGAAATAGCATCGACATTGCATCGATTTTATGCAAATTAAAAATGAAAACTATGCAAATATTTAAATACCATCGATTTAACATCGCAACACTATCGATATACCATCGTCTTTATTTATTGATGCATCGATTGAGCATCGAAATGGCATCGAATGAACATCGATCGAACAAAAATTTGCATAATTTAAACCCAATCTTCCAAAACAATTCACATAAAATCAAACCTATTTCAAGCAATATTTTTGCGAAATGGAGATTAAAATCCTACATTAGAATTGTTTGAAATGGTGTAATCTCCTTCACGATTCAAATTAAAAAAACAAAAATGGAGCTTACCGTTGACGTTGACAGAGAAGATGGTGGTCGCGTCGACGAAGTGCTCCTCGGTCTGTGAGGGTCTCCAAGAGAGAGAGAGAGCTCAGACTGAGAGAGAGAGTTTTGATTGAGAGAGAGAGGGAGTGTTTGAATGTCATAGTTATTTTTGTCCAAAAAATTAGAACTGTCATATATATTTAAGATAGTAACTTATGTTGGTATTTTAAAATTTTGACTATGTTAAAGGGCATATACAGTGAAATTTCTCATTTGATTTTTGGCATTAGTTTGCGCATGCGCATGGGAATTGTTGCGTCGGCTCTTTCTTTTCTTCTTTCTTATTGTTTTGCCTTTTTCTTTACACCCAATCTTTCGTATATATACTGACGGATGTAAATGCATGCTTCATTCATCAATTCTTTTTCCCAAATAATAATAATAATAATAAATAGATCAATAAATATGACCCTTTCTTGTAATTAATATTTGTGGGGCAATAAATTTTACTGCTCTTCCGGTGAATAAATTATTCAATATCTTAACACATTTTTATAGTTCGGACACTATAGATAGTGGTATATTATAAAGGACGGATCCTATAGGCCCCTCCCAAAATTTTGGTGAAAAAGTTATATAGAATTATTACATGATTGTCCTTAGTTTTTTTTATAGATAGTGTGTTTGGCCCTCCTAGCCTCCGTACAATGTGAGATGGAATTAATTGCTTAAGATATATATATATAATATACTAGCAGAAAACAACGTGTAATCCACGTTTGCTTAGTTGTATTGAGAAAATGTATGAATTTAGTTTTATTTTTTAACTTTCGTATTAAAATTTATTAATTAATCAAGGGTAGGTAACCATTTGGTACAGTATATTTTTGTAAAGTATCGTTTTGGTACCCTATATTTGCAAAAATACGGGTGCGAAATGAGTAAATTTCCTATAATCAGTGTCATATATTTTAAAAGACAATATTAATTTAATGTATGACATAAAGATATTACTAAAAAATATTGTTGGAATTCAAACAATAACATTGTTGATAAGTATTTGGTAGTTTTGTTTCCGAACGAATGATTTTGCTATTGAACGGTTTTAAATGGTAGACCTTCGTAAATAAAAAAAATAGAAATAAAATTGTCTATAATTTAATAAAGAATGTGATTTTGTCGGAATAAATAAAAAAATTAAGAAAGAAGTTAATTTGTGTTTGTAATTTAAGATGATGATTCATCCTTGTTGTCATCTTGTGCGGCTTCAATGGAGAGAATAATGAAATGCTTGTATTTGACATTCTTCATTTTTTCTTCATGTGCAGACAATTTGATTGTCCATTTTTTTTGTTGTTAATTTATTCGCAACACTTTGAATGTATTGAGGAATTTCCTCCAAGAACAATTTAGAGTTAGTTTATAGAAATTATAGATTTTTTCATATTTATTATTTTGAAATGTAGTAATATTTATTCTTACCTCTGTAGAATTTTCCATCAACTGGACTGTAGAACTACCAAATGTCTCTTTTACTACTTCTCTGAACATAACAGCATCGACTTTCTAGTATCATCTTCTAGTTGCACATATGCCCTAGCACTTAAAATATATTTCAATATATTAGTTTTAATGTGAATATTAGTTTTTTAAATTTTATAATTTATTTCTAAATTTAAAAAAAATCTACTCACTGTGGTGTGGGGGTGCCTCGGTGTTTGCAGTTTGGATTTTCGCAAACAATTATTTTGTCATACTTATGTCATATTTTTCTATGGCATGTCACACACAACATGTATTAGTACATTTGGGCAGAATCAATTATATTTATCTTTACTTCTATCCAAAAGTATGTTTTCTACATCAAATAAGAATTGTTATTTAGAAAGTTAAAAATTGTACGTTTTTATTAAATTTAAATAAAAAAGCAATATTTACCTCCAGAGGTTGCAAAGCATTCATCGCACAGGGAATATCACAAATCTTCACGGTTTTTTGAAGTCCAATAGATGATAGAGTAGTAGATGGATGTGTCAACGATGTTTCAACGATACTTTTGATTTTCAGTGTATTATTATTCGCCCTTTAGAATAAAAAGTGAATAGTAATAGAAGTTAATAAATATAGGAAGATTGTATGAAAATAATATAATTAAATGTAATGTAATTTGAGCAATATGTGTATTTTAATATGCGAGTATTACTATTGCTCCAATGCAATTGCCTCTGGAATATGAGGATTGATTGTGAAGGTACTTGATGAACGTGATGATAGGGACAATCCTGTGTTCAAATTGAGATTTATATTAATGAAAGCATATCGAAGATATAAGAATATATAAGTTATGTATTTCTAAGTACCTCTATATGTTCGAACAACTATTTGTGTTCCCAATATTATTGGGTATTCTTCAATAATTTTTGTTATTATTTGACATTGTTCTTGGACAAACCGACCCCACACAATCAATTTTATTTGGTTGAAGCTGACAAATTAGATTGACTAAAAAATGTTAGTGTACATTTTGTAAAGTAATATCAATATTAAATTTAATTTAAAGTATGTTTTTCTTTTTTTACCTTTCATCGATAAGATATATCTCTTGGATTGTTTGTTGTTTAAATTTTGTGGTTATCTCTTTTGTTGATTCAATCTGGATTGCAACAGCTAAGAAATCTACATATTGAAATAAGAAAATGGTTATTTTGATGATAATCAATTTGTATAAGAATTAAATTTGAAATACCTATTCGTTCAGCTGAGTCTTTGTAAGAGTGCAAGTCTGTAAATGGAATGATGTTATATTTTGGCGCCTCTATTTGATTGTCTTGTTCTTCTACATCTTTTATTAGTGTTCTTGAGTTGAGGGTCCAATCATATTCATATGTTCCAATCTTGTACCTTGGGTTGGTGTTTTTGACAAGGGTGTCACTGATATAATAAGAGTGAAACAATTTTAGAGTGTCCTCCCTAGAGTCAATATCTGTTCCATAAATTACTGATTGGACTCGATTTCCCTTAACCAAAATTTAAAGAAATAATGGTTAATATTGTATTATATGAGTTGCAAATGATAAATAGAGGTATGCTACATTCATTTAGGAGAGTATTAGTAATTTTTAAACTAATATATATTATAACTAATATGATACCCGTTGGTCGATTAATATTAGATTTTGGTATTTGACTGCTGAGTTACAACTTGTTCGCTTTGAAGATTTGTCTGGCACAATCATCTTGATTTTCCAAGGTTTTGTATTTGGCGTTGTAATGATCCAACTATTTCTAAGACCTTGGACCATTAGATCTACTATACATAGCTACTATTTTGGGAAAGATACATAAGAAATAATATAAGTTTATTAAATCTCGAAATATTGTATCAAATACATAATAATAGAAAATATGGCATGGGTACCCATTGTTTAAAACATAAAAAATAATTTTAAACTAAAGAAAATTATTTATAAAACTAAATGCAGAAAAACATGATTTAAAAGACTAAAAATAAATAACTTCATCCTCGATCAACACGCAGTCCACACATTCCATCCATTCTCAACACACAAGCCAAGCTACCAAGAATATTTCCACCTCCGTATCTAGTTTCCTGCATAACACTAAAAAAAAAAGGAATGAGCCTAATGTCCTGCAAGGAAAAACTACTAACACTATAAATATACACATAAAATCATATCATAACATATGCTATAAACATATCATAACATATACTAAAAACATATTATAACATATACTATAAACATATTCCATATAAGACTATACTAATAATGGCCATTATGACATGTGATAAACCATCTACGTCCCCTGTCTAATATTTGAGGTAGGGTAAATCATAACATAACATATTAAAACATAAACTTATCATAACATAAAAGCATAACATATCATCCAAACATACAAGATCTAGCCTATTTTCCTTACCAAAACCGGGATGCGAGAACAAATGCGGGGCTTGGAATACTCCTAAAACAATAATAAGAATAATGAGTATTTCTAAAGAGTAATAAATAAATGTGAAAACTAAACTTTCAAGACGAAACTTACCAAGAAAGATCATTAAGTTTCAAGAGCCTAATCAAAACCAATGTCACAAGTTAGGATTTGAATAAAATGACTAAAGAAACTAAAGAGTTTTAAAGGATTGAAATTAAAGAATAAGAGTACCTTAGTTGACCTTATGGATTGGTCTAACTCCAATACCGAAATATACTAAACCTCACTTCCCAAGTATATTATAAAGCTTAAGAATGGCAAATCTTTTTTCCTTTCCCACCCAAGTGTATCACTCTTATGTTCTGACTAACACCTTGAAGTATGATCACAGCTGAAGAGTGAGTAGAAGGGCTGGGTTCTAAGTCCTATTTATAGAGTTATAAGAATAAAAATCTTCTTTTTGGCTTTGAATAAAAATAATGAATTTAATTGAAAATATTTGAATATTCTTCAGTCAAAGACTTAGCACTTGGTCAAATTGTTCAGAGAGAGGTTGAAGGAGTCAAAGCTTGATTTTTAAAATTATAAACAAAAATAATAAAAACAAATTGAATCCTAACTTCTAACTCTCTAAATCTCGTAACTCTAAACTCACATACAGTAAAATAAATATAAATAGATCTTTAGAACTCCGATTTAGACCATCTTTATACCGTTAGAAAGATAATTCAATTATCTACAACTTTCTAGAAATACTATTTTTCTAAATTCATAACATAACTGGGTCAAAAATAGGTCGAAAGTTACAGTACCCTAAAGTTACGGAAAATCTATTTAATTATCTAAATAACAACATAATCCACAAATAAAAAAAATTGTGACAAATGTCATGCTCCTAATAGATTCTGGTGAACACTAAGTCTTATATTTCCCTTATTTTATCATTAAAATCATAATTCATTAATAATCATGCATATGACAAGTGTCATAATCCTATTGGCTCTATCTAAACTTTAGGAATAACCATGCTCATGACAAGTGTCATATTCTTATTGACTCTATCTAAACCTTAGGTTATAATAATTATCATATTAATAACCAGCAATATTAATCAAACCTTATGTTACAATTAATATTCTTAAACTATAGGTTAAATTTATAAAATCCATAACTATTGCTAGGAGTTTCCAACTAAGTCTCGGTTTGAACCAAAATCCACGAAATCTAACATACTACAAACTAATACTAGATATTGCTACTACTACTACTATCTAACTAGCTAAGTAAAATTCTGGGACTCTACAATTCTCCCCTACATAAAAGAATTTCGTCCCCAAAATTTACTTATCAAACAATTCCGGATACCAATCTAACATGTCTTCCTCCAACTCCCACATTGCCTCCTATTCAGAACTATTTCTCCACAGGACATTGACTATCGGAAAAATCTTAGACCGTAATTCTTTCATCCCTCTATCTAGGATGCTAACTGGTCATTCCACGTAACTCAAGTCTTTCTGGAGTGCTATCGTATCGTACTTGAGGACGTGAGATGGGTCTGACACATATCTATGCAGCATCGAGATGTGAAATACATTATGACTATCTGCTAAAGCTAGCGGTAGGGCTAATCTATATGCAACTGCTCCCACTTTGTCCAATATCTCAAAAGGACCTATAAACCTGGGACTAAGCTTTCCTTTCTTCCCGAACCGCTTCACACCTTTCATAAGAGATATTCTTAAGAAGACCTGATCTCCGACTTTGAATTCCACATCACGCCACTTGGCATCCGCATAACTATTCTAATGGCTTTGAGCAGTGAGCATACGCTTTCTAATCAGCGCTACTACATCCTGAGCTCCTCTAACAGCTTCATGTCCAAGTAGTTTCCTTTCTCCTACCTCGTCCTAATGCAACAGCGATCGACCCTTCTTCCATAAAGTAGCTTGTAGAGTGCCATCCTGATTGTTGACTGGTAGCTATTGTTGTAGGAGAATTCTATTAGCGACAAATACTTACTCCAAGATCTCGATGTAAACACCGATCCTTTATCGAATACTATTGTCTTAGAGATTCTATACAATCGTACTATTTCTTGGACTTAAACGTTTGCGTATTGATCTTTTGTGTACGAAGTCTTAACAAACAGGAAATGAAATGACTTGGTTAATCTATCTATTACTATCCAAGCTGAATCATGATGCTTCCTTGTTCGTGGCAAACCCGTCACGAAATCTATGGCTATATCATCCCATTTCCATTTTGTAATGCTAAGCCGTTGCAATAAGCGAGCAGGCCACTGATGTTTTGCTTTCACTTGCTAGCATACCAAGCATTTAGACACATACTCCGCTATATCTTTCTTAGCCACCAATATAACACTTTAAGGTCGTGAGTCATCTTGGTCGACCCTGGGTGAACTAAGTATGGTGTATTGTGCGCTTCTTCTAAACTCGTTATCTTAATCCCTTGATCGTTTGGCACGCATACCCGATCCTTATATCTCAATAACCCTTGACCTGATATTGAGAAATCTGTAGCCTTGCCTTCTCTAACTACATCCATGTGTACTACTAATGTGTCATCATGCTCTTGTCCATTATGTATATCTTCTAACAGGCTTGACTGGATGGACCAGTTCGTTAGGTTATCAATGACTACTTCTATTCCAGCATTGATCAGCTCCTATTGTAGCAGCTTTTCTATTCCAGCTAATGATGCTAGACTTCCATAATTCTTCCTACTTAACACATCAGCAACTACATTTGCCTTGAGGCGTAGGCTATCACCTTATCATTCTACATCAGCACACAACCCAATCCTTGCTTCGACACATCGCAATAGACTACAAGCTTATCATTGGGTGTCGGTACACAAAGTACTGGTGCTGAGCATACCCTTAAGCAACTGGAAACTCTCTTCACACTTATCCATCCAGTTGAACCTTTGCTGCTTCTGGGTCAGGTTGGTAAGTGGAGTGGCTATCTTAGAAAAGCCTTCTACGAACCTCCGATAATAGCCTGCTAGTCCCAGAAAACTTCTTACTTCAGACGCATTCTTTGGTCTTGGCCAATCCTTCACATCCTCTACTTTAGATGGGTATACCGCAATCCCGTCCTTGGATACTATGTGGCCGAGAAATGCTACTTGTGAAAGCCAAAATTCATACTTCTTGAACTTGGCGTAAAGCTGATGCTCCTTTAGTCGCAGCAAGATCAACCTTAAATGTTTCTCATGCTCAACTTTATCCTTTGAGTACACCAAGATATCGTCAATGAATACTACGACAAATTTATTTAAACAGTCCTTAAAGACCATATTCATTAAATCCATAAACGCAGCTGGAGCATTGGTAAGACCAAAAGACATAACTAGAAACTCATAATGTCCATAATGAGTTCTAAAAGCCATCTTGGGAATATCATCTTCCCATACCTTGAGCTGATGACACCCGGATCATAGATCAATCTTTGAAAACACGGTCGCTCCTCAGAGTTGAACAAACAAGTCATCAATCCGGGGTAGCAGGTACTTATTCTTAATTGTCAACTTATTCACCTCGCGGTAATCTATACACATCTGCATGCTTCCATCATTCTTCTTCACAAATAGTACAGGTGCTCCCCATAGCGAATGGCTCGTTCTAATGAAACCCAAGTCTAAGAGTTCTTCTAACTACATCTTTAACTCCTTGAGCTCGGTAGGAGCCATCCGGTATGGTGCCTTGGAGGTAGGCTCGGTGCCCGGTACTAATTCAATTGTGAAGTCAATTTCTCGCGTCGACAGCAATCCTAGCAAGTCATAAGGAAATACCTCTAGAAATTCCCTTACAATATGTACATCTCCAACCTTTAGTGGTGTTCCCTTTACCACATGTGTAACGCTAGCTAAGAATGTGTGACATCCTTTTTCTATCATCCTCTGAGCTTTGAGAGATGAAATAAGCGGCGTATGTAGTCCTAAAACTTTTCCCATATAGCATCGTTTCTGACCGTCAGGAGTCTCGAACATCACTTTCTTACGTCTGCTATCGATGGTTGCGCCATGCCTTGCTAGCCTGTCCATGCCTAATATCATGTCGAAGTATTTGATCTCTAGTTCTATCAGGTCTTCTTCTAGTTCTACGTCCTCAATTTTGATTGGTACGCCTCTACTATCTGTGATGATAGGACAATTTTACCCGAAGGAAACTATGTCACAAACCTAGTTCTACAAGGTTTTTCTAATTTCTCTATCATTCCTAACGAGATATACGAGTATGTTGTTCCCGAATCAAGCGATACTAGAACATATACTATCGAGGATAGGAATCTGACCTGTAACTGCTTGTTACTAGCATGGGCTCCTCCCTGGGTCAAGGCAAAGACTTTGGTCTACAACCATTGTTTAATCCCTCTTCCCCTTCTGCTTGAGTTGTTGGGGTTTTATGCCCTAATTAAAACCCAAATTCTTTGTAATCTCATTTTATTATCAATAAAAGAATAGAAATCATTTTTTGACTTGGTCAATCACTTTGCTCACATGTTTTATTTTCATGATTATTTGTTTAATATAAACTTCTATTAAATCCCGAGCATATAGCTAATCTTATTTATAGTGACGTAATCACAGTTGAATATAAATATGATTATATGTTCAAAATAAGTTAGTCCTAAGATTAGTCAGTGCAACGGATTTACACTGACTTGCCAATCTACGATATGATCTATTTACACATTACAGTGTTATGTTCTTTCTAGAACATTAGCAAAGTAGAAAAGATCAGATGTATATGTTACATCGGACAGGACCGATATTGACAGTTGATAAGATAAGTAAACATGCCATTATTATCTATTCTAGTCATATCATATAGTTGACCATAGGTCAATTCAATCTCAATTCTAAGTGGTTAGTATTCTAACTAATTGTATTATTTGAGTTCTTTGACTTGTTCGTTACCAGCTTACCCTACGGACCAGTCCATACTTACATCTTGGGAACTCGGTAGTATAATTGAGTAGGAGTGTTAATCATAGATATGAACATCTATAGCTTCTGATGAAGAAGTGAAACAATGGTTTCCTTTTAGTTTGGTTCAAGGTGATAAATGATAGAGATCTCATTTCAGTAATTAAATTAGTTTACTGAAATATCATTTACAAGGAACTAAGTGTTTTAAGGATAAAATACAATGAGGGGTAAAACGGTATTGTAGTCCTATCTCATTGTAGAACGTCTATAGAGGATTGAGTGAAAATTATGGTTGTAACAATGGATAATTAATAGCGTATCTATATTTGTTATAGAGTGTTCTATGAATTCAAGAGTGCAATTCCAAATCTATAGTGGAGTCACGAGGAATTAATAAGTTAGTAAATTTATTTGTTAGATTTATGATAACTTATTGGAGCTTGATTTCATAGGCCCATGGTCCCCATTGTACCTTGGATAAAATCATCTAGATAGTCTCAATTAATTGATTTAATTATCAATTAGAATTATCAAAGTTGACCAGGTCAATTTTGGATAGTTTCACAGAGTTGTGTAATTTTGAGAAGAAAAGAGAAATTATGGCAGATTTATTAATTAAGATGAATTGGTATCTAAATAAATAAATAAATTTAAATCAAGGTTCAAATTATAAATAATTAATTTGATAAAGGATTTAAATAATTATTTAATTAATTAAATCAATAGAAAATAATACAGGCCTTGATTTTAAGTCCAATGGGCTTATAATCAAATGGGAAATTTCACGGGCCTATAGCCCATGATAATTTCGACCTAGGGCTTCAAAATGGCTATTATTTTATTGATTTTTTAATTAAAGTAAATGGCCTAATTGATTCTATAAAAGAAGTGCTTAGAGAGAAGTCATCAGTTAAGATTTCTTAGAAGTTTGATAAGTCACAAGTCAGATTTTATGATAGTTTTAGATTCTCTCTAAACACAAGTCCTTTTCTAAACCTCTTTGTTATTTTCTCTTCTTCTCTCTATATCTATCTCATGTGTTGAGAATTGCCCACACTAGTCTAGGTGGTTCTAAGGATACATTGGAAGATTGTGAAGAAAATAGAAGATCGTTCCGTTTCTTGATAATACTCTGTGATAGAAAGGATACAAGAGTTAGAGAAACTGAAGGAAGGACTCTTAATTCCGCTGCGTATACTGTAAGTATTATATTATTTGTTTCTCTTTGAATTCAATTTTAGAAACATGTTTTAGACTATCTCGTATTAATTTGTTTAATATTAGATTTACATGAAAATAAATAAAGATCCTGTATAAGCTTTTTCCAACAACTGGCCTCAGAGACTTTGGCAATCTTTATTTTCAAGCATGAACATGTTTAAAATTGGATTATTTGATATGTTTGAATAATTGGATGGTTTTTTCATGTTTTTATGAACATATTGATTTTATGTGAATTTTAGCAAATTTTTAGGTTATTTTGTAGTGTTTTCTATG
This sequence comes from Humulus lupulus, assembly GCF_963169125.1. Classification (NCBI taxonomy): domain Eukaryota; kingdom Viridiplantae; phylum Streptophyta; class Magnoliopsida; order Rosales; family Cannabaceae; genus Humulus; species Humulus lupulus. The sequence goes on along the minus strand of NC_084794.1, from coordinate 59,058,250 downwards.
CTATTAAATTTTATATATGTTTTATTTTGTGTAAAACATGGTAAAAATTAATTAGAAAATAGTTTTGGTTGAAAAAATTGCACAAAAAAAATTTTCGAAATTTTTTGTTCTGGCTGCCATGCGCGCGCGCGCCCTAGCAGCCAGTGCAATCGGGTGAACAGTACCCGATACGGGTACTGTTCATCCATAATTTTTTTTTTTTTTTGAAAAATAAAATAAATTAAAATTGTGAAAATACATTATTTATTATCAAAACTAAAAATATCTTTTTTTTGTTTTATCATTTAAAATTGTTTCTTTTTAAAAATATATATTTTTGTTAGTTGAGATTCAAATTCAAATTTAAAAATAAACTAACAACTTAATTTTAAATCTTTTAATATATTAAAATATTAGAATTATGATATCAGATATTTAAGATATTTTCATTTAAATTCTTCATATTCTAATTGAATCTTTATTTGAAAATATAAATATCTTTTTATTCTATAGTTTTTAATATTTAAATTATTTGAAATTTGAATATTGTTAGTTAGATATTTTTATGGATATTTGAATTTGTTTAACTATTTGAGATATTTTAGGGTTGTTATAACTATTTGTATTTTATTATTTTTAAATGTTAAAATATTAGATAATAGTTGTAACAACACAAGATATTTTTGGAAAATAGTTTAGATATTGATTTTAAAATTTAAAATTGGTTAAATTTTGAAAAATATCATTTTTTCAGCCAATTAATAAAATATTTTTTTTATAAATGGGATTTAAATTAACTTTGGTTAATTGTTGATAAATCCTATTTAAATTAAATTAATATTTTTTTTTTTCAAATTAACATAAAACCAAGTTGAGTGTTGATAAATGAAATTTAAAGTAACTATTGTTAATTGTTGATAAATTTCATTTAAATTGACTTATTTTTTGTAAAAATTTAATTAATTTGAATTTTTTTTTATATAAATTCTAGATAATTAATTGTGGTATTTTTGCAAATGAAATAAATTGTGGTATTTTTGCATAAATTCATAGAATTGCTCATTTAGTAACATGATTAGGCCCATCCAATTATAACATGTCTGTTTGCACTATATGTGGTATTTTTGCAATTGGGCTTAGATGCATATAGTGGCCCATATGTTTGTTAGATATATGGTATTTTGCCAAATAAAATATTCATAAAATGATAGGTTTTATTTGGGCCCATTAGAAAATGTAAAGTTTAAATTCCTCTCTTGTGGTTGATTCCACTTGTGAAGGCCCATTTGCTTTGCATGACTATAGTGGGCCTAATCAATTAATAACAATTAATAAAACGAAGGTTTAAATTCCTGTCTTTTGGACCTTGTATGGAAGATAGGGGGCCTTTGTAGTGGGAACGACATACTGGACCCAGCCCTCCTCCATACAAGCCCAATTGTTAAGGCCCATTTACCTGAGTTGGACTTAATTGTATAGGTTCATTATATTAGTTAAACCTAAATATTGATTAGCAACAAATTAATTCTAAATTAATTGAATTTGTTTCAATGTGACACTTTAGAATTAATAAGAAATTATAGGACTTTGGTTTAAAAAAATTTAATCTGTTTAATTTTTTTGGAAAACAATAGTCATTAATTTTCTAAAAATAAATAATAAAAATACTAATTTTAATTTTATAATGAATTTATTTTAAGAATTTTATTCGATCTCCACCGTTGGTTTAACATAGTCAATAGCTTAATGGGGCCTCGAGGCGCTTTGATTCGTCCCCCTACAAAAGGTGTTCATTAGTTATTTTGACAAGGTTAGATTTCGAAAGATAGATAATTATAGGTCAAATTCTACTAGACTCACCCCTACGGTGACTACTAGGACTAAATCTATGATTATTGAAACCGTGGGTCTAGCTCATAAAATAAGAGATTTTGTTTTCTTATTTTGATCGAATAGTAAGTTGTTAATAATGGTGTCCATTATTAAATGACTTTACAACTCTATTTAACTAGTGGTATTTTTGACTCTCGCCAACCAGGACAAGGATATCATAGATTAGTTAAAAACCTAAAGAAATAGAGATATGATTGTTTTTGGTATTTTTTTCTCACATCTTACATATTTTTGGTATATGTTGTGCTATTTCTTGAAATTTGTGTGAATTGAAGTTTTATTGAGTAAATGTGATTGATTTCTATTTTATTGATATTTTGTAGTTTTAAGTTAAGTAGTGTCTGTGTCTACTCCCATCCTTTCTCAACTTTCGATGGAGAAACTCACTGGAGAAAACTACCTTAATTGGAAGCAGAATATCAACATAGAGTTGAATGGTGACAACTCTGAATTCATCATGATTGAGGAATCCCCAGAAGGAGCACCGTCTCTGCACATTCGTTATGGCACCGTGAATTCTCGGATGACACAATGTCTACACGTTCGTGATCAACTCAACTATGGTCTGACGCAACTCATGAACGAGCTTCAGATTATTGAACCTGTCATGGGTGGACCTAGTAAAGGAGGTGAAACTAAGACTACTGACGTTGTTGCTTATCTAGCTAAGGTTGAAGCTAACCAAGCTTCGTCTTCGAAAGCTGAAAACAAGAACGAAGGTGGCTTAAAGCTTAGAGTTGGGAACAGAGCGTTCGTTAAGGTCCAAGCTAGAGGAATAGCTCGTCTGAAGTTCGGAAATAAATACTTAATTTTAAAAGATGTATTTTTTATTCCGGATTTTAGTAGATATTTAATTTAAGTTTCCATGTTGCAATTAGAACGATTTGTTATGACTTTCACAAGTTTTAATATATCCATTTCTTTCAATGGATCACAATTGTGTATTGCATGTTTGGAAAACGGGCTTTATATTCTGCGACCTAACGAACCCCTCGCTCTTAACAATGATTTATTCAAAGTAGCTAAACCTAGGACCAATAAACGTCAAAAGATAGATAACAATAATATGACGTATTTATGGCACTTGAGACTAGGTCACATTGGCTATGATAGGATTCAAAGACTTACAAAGGAAGGACCTTTGAGGGAACTCACCTTAGGTGAATTACCTGTCTGTGAATCTTGTCTAGAAGGCAAACTGACCAAGCGTCCATTCTCTGCAAAGGGTGATAGGGCCAAAGAACCACTTGGTCTTGTGCATTCAGATGTTTGTGGACCTTTGAATGTACAAGCCAGGGGTGGTTTTGAGTATTTCGTCACTTTCATTGACGATTACTCTAGATACTCATGTCTTTACCTAATGCATAGGAAATCAGAAACATTTTCAAGGTTTCAGGAATTCCTAGCAATGGCTCAGAACCAATTAGGTAAAAGGTTAAAGATCTTGCAATCTGATAGGGGTGGAGAATATTTGGATATGAAGTTCCAAGATCATTTAACTGAACTTGGGATTTTATCACAACTTACTACCCCAGGTACTCCACAACAAAATGGTGTAGCGGAACGCCGAAACAAAACTTTATTGAAAATGGTTAGATGCATGCTTAGTTACTCAACTCTACCAACTTCGTTCTGGGGACATGCAATTAAAACCACAAATGACATTCTCAATGTCATGCCGTCAAAATCAATCCCCAAAACACCTTTAGAACGCTGGAATGGTCGTGAACCTAGTTTACGCCATTATAGAATCAGGGGGTGTCCCGCTCACGTCCTGGGGAAAAAGGAGGGAAAGCTAGAACCGCGAACTGAAGTTTACATGTTTGTTGGCTATCCTAAAGGTACTCGGGGTGGACTTTTCTATAGTCATTCAGAAAAGAAAGTGTTTACTTCTACAAATGCTACTTTTCTGGAAAATGACTATGTCCAGAACTTTAAACCTCGCAGCAAAGTAGTTTTAGAGGAGATGGTTAAAGAATTGACTCCAACCAATGTTCCATCGTCATCAACGCGAGTTGATGATGAAATTCCCACTCTTCATGAACAACCGACGCAAGTCAATTTAAATGAAGAAAGTACCACTGTTCCTCAACAAATAGTCACGGAGCCTCGTCGTAGTGGGAGGGTTTCTAGAAACCCAGTTCGCTATGGTTTGATGGTGAAACCAATATGGTTGTTGGTGACACTAGTGATGATGATCCATTGTCTTTCAAACAGCCAATGGCTAGCCCTGAAAAGGAACTATGGCTCGAAGCCATGAAACAGGAAATGGAGTCCATGTACTCAAATTCCGTCTGGGATCTTGTGGAAGCACCTAGTGACTTTAGGGCCATTGGGTACAAGTGGATCTACAAGAAGAAACGAGGTGTTGATGGAAATATCGAGACTTATAAAGTTCGATTAGTGGCAAAGGGTTATACCCAAAGAGAAGGCGTGGACTATGAGGAAACTTTTAGTCCGGTAGCCATGCTCAAATCCATTCGCATCCTCATATCCATAGCAGCTGCTCTCAACTATGAGATTTGGAAAATGGACGTCAAGACAGCTTTTCTTAATGGAAAGCTTGACGAAGTCATTTATATGGATCAGCCAGAAGGATTTAAAGTATCTGGACAAGAAGGAAAAGTTTGTAAGTTAAATAGGTCCATCTATGGACTTAAGCAAGCTTCTCATTCCTGGAATCTTAGGTTTGATGAAATAATCAAAACCTATGGCTTTGAACAAAATATTGATAAGCCCTGTGTTTACCAATTGAAGGAAAATCAAATAGTGGTATTCCTGGTTCTTTATGTAGATGATATCTTACTCATTGGAAACAATGTTAAGAAATTATCAGATGTGAAGAATTGGCTGAGCACTAAATTCCAGATGAAGGATTTGGGTGAAGCAAGCTATGTTCTAGGTATCCAGATCATCAGGGATAGAGAGAACAAACTTTTAGCTCTATCTCAAGCAACTTACATTGATAAAGTTCTTGAACGTTTCTCAATGACAAATTCCAAGAAAGGGCGTCTACCATCCTGCCATGGAATTCATCTTTCAAAGAAGCAGTCTCCCCAGACTCCTGAAGAGGAAGATGCAATGAGAAAAGTTCCTTACGCATCTGCACTTGGAAGTCTGATGTATGCCATGTTGTGTACTAGACCAGATATCTGCTATGCAGTGGGAGTAGTGAGCAGGTATCAGTCAAACCCAGGACCGAAACATTGGATAGCAGTTAAGCATATCCTGAAGTATTTGAGACGGACTAGGGATTATATGTTAGTCTACAAGGGTGGTGTTCTGAACCCTGTAGGCTACATCGATTCAAATTTTCAAACTGATGTCGATGACAGAAAGTCTACTTCTGGAATGGTGTTTACTTCTGGGGGTGGAGCTGTGATTTGGAGAAGCGTAAAGCAGTCTGCAATCTCAGATTCCACCATGGAGGCTGAGTATATAGCCGCGTCAGAAGCAGCTAAGGAAATAGTCTGGCTAAAGAATTTCTATTCGGATCTTGGTGTTATTCCAGAAATGGATAAACCGCTTGTGTTGTTTTGTGACAATACAGAAGCGATAGCCAACTCGAAAGAACCTCGAAGTCACAAGAGGAGTAAGCATATAGAAAGGAAGTATCACATTATTCGAGAATATGTGGCCAGGGGAGATGTGAAGGTTATGAAGATTGCAACTGAAGACAATCTTGCAGATCCGTTTACAAAGACACTACCAGAAGCTACATTTGATAAGCATATCAAGGAGATGGGATTAGTAGAATTAAGGCATTAGTTTCAATTAGTGCAAGTGGGAGTTTGTTGGGGTTTTATGCCCTAATTAAAACCCAAATTCTTTGTAATCTCATTTTATTATCAATAAAAGAATAGAAATCATTTTTTGACTTGGTCAATCACTTTGCTCACATGTTTTATTTTCATGATTATTTGTTTAATATAAACTTCTATTAAATCCCGAGCATATAGCTAATCTTATTTATAGTGACGTAATCACAGTGGAATATAAATATGATTATATGTTCAAAATAAGTTAGTCCTAAGATTAGTCAGTGCACCGGATTTACACTGACTTGCCAATCTACGATATGATCTACTTACACATTACAGTGTTATGTTCTTTCTAGAACATTAGCAAAGCAGATAAGATCGGATGTATATGTTACATCGGACAAGACCGATATTGACAGTTGATAAGATAAGTAAACATGCCATTATTATCTATTCTAGTCATATCATATAGTTGACCATAGGTCAATTCAATCTCAATTCTAAGTGGTTAGTATTCTAACTAATTGTATTATTTGAGTTCTTTGACTTGTTCTTTACCAGCTTACCCTACGGACTAGCCCATACTTACATCTTGGGAACTCGGTAGTATAATTGAGTAGGAGTGTTAATCATAGATATGAACATCTATAGCTTCTGATGAAGAAGTGAAACGATGGTTTCCTTTTAGTTTGGTTCAAGGTGATAAATGATAGAGATCTCATTTCAGTAATTAAATTAGTTTACTGAAATATCATTTACAAGGAACTAAGTGTTTTAAGGATAAAATACAATGAGGGGTAAAACAGTATTTTAGTCCTATCTCATTGTAGACCGTCTATAGAGGATTGAGTGACAATTATGGTTGTAACAATGGATAATTAATAGCGTATCTATATTTGTTATAGAGCGTTCTATGAATTCAAGAGCGCAATTCTAAGTCTATAGTGGAGTCACGAGGAATTAATAAGTTAGTAAATTTATTTGTTAGATTTATGATAACTTATTGGAGCTTGATTTCATAGGCCCATGGTCCCCATTGTATCTTGGATAAAATCATCTAGATAGTCTCAATTAATTGATTTAATTATCAATTAGAATTATCAAAGTTGACTAGGTCAATTTTGGATAGTTTCACAGAGTTGTGTAATTTTGAGAAGAAAAGAGAAATTATGGCAGATTTATTAATTAAGATAAATTGGTATCTAAATTAATAAATAAATTTAAATCAAGGTTCAAATTATAAATAATTAATTTGATAAAGGATTTAAATAATTATTTAATTAATTAAATCAATAGAAAATAATACAGGCCTTGATTTTAAGTCCAATGGGCTTATAATCAAATGGGAAATTTCACGGGCCTATAGCCCATGATAATTTCGACCTAGGGCTTCAAAATGGCTATTATTTTATTGATTTTTTAATTAAAGTAAATGACCTAATTGATTCTATAAAAGGAGTGCTTAGAGAGAAGTCATCAGTTAAGATTTCTTAGAAGTTTGATAAGTCACAAGTTAGATTTTATGATAGTTTTAGACTCTCTCTAAACACAAGTCCTTTTCTAAACCTCTTTGTTATTTTCTCTTCTTCTCTCTATATCTATCTCATGTGTTGAGAATTGCCCACACTAGTCTAGGTGGTTCTAAGGATACATTGGAAGATTGTGAAGAAAATAGAAGATCATTCAGTTTCTTGATAATACTCTGCGACAGAAAGGATACAAGAGTTAGAGAAACTGAAGGAAGGACTCTTAATTCCGCTGTGTATACTGTAAGTATTATATTATTTGTTTCTCTTTGAATTCAATTTTAGAAACATGTTTTAGGCTATCTCGTATTAATTTGTTTAATATTAGATTTACATGAAAATAAATAAAGATCATGTATAAGCTTTTTCCAATAGTCGAAGTCTTTGATCTCTAGTTCTATAAGGTCTTCTTCTATTTCTACGTCCTCAATTTTGATTGGTACGCCTCTACTATCCGTGATGATAGGACAATTTTACCCGAAGGCAACTATGTCACAAACCTAGTTCTACAAGGTTTGTCTAATTTCTCTATCATTCCTAACGAGATATACGAGTATGTTGTTCCCGAATCAAGCGATACTAGAACATATACTATCGAGGATAGGAATCTGACCTGTAACTGCTTGTTACTAGCATGGGCTCCTCCCTGGGTCAAGGCAAAGACTTTGGTCTAGAACCATCGTTTAATCCATCTTCCCCTTCTGCTTGAGCTGTGGACATTCTCTTTTCCGTTGTCCTTTCTGACCACAATTATAACATTCCTTGGTGTTTGCCCAGCATTCACCAGGATGTTTCTTCTGGCATTTAGCACATTACGGGTACTCTACATAACCCGACTTATTACTTCCATTGTTCGTCTGTACCCTTTTATCGCCATTGGCCTGCTTATCATCTGGATGCCTTCTCTTCTGACCATTACTATTACTATTGCTATGCCGACGGCTGTTGTTGTGGTTGTTTCGACCATTCTGAGGTTGACCCTGCTGTTTAGGCTCAGGCCTACTAGCCTTCTCCTTACTAACATTTGCCTTAAGCCTTTCTACTTCTATTGCCGTTTCTAGAACATTGGCACAGGTAGTATTGCCCGGGTTTTCTAGCTTAACTCCTAGCTCAATCTTTGGTCTAAGCCCTCTAACGAACTTGGTCACCCTCATAAAGTCAGTTGGAACCAACTCTGGTGCAATCTTGGCTAATCTGTTGAACTGCCAAGCATATTCTACTACCGTTAAGTTGCCCTGCTTCAAACTAGCAAACTCCTCGACCCTTGTAGCGATGACTGCCGAGTTGTAATACTTCTTGTAGAACAGCTCCACAAATCTTGTCCATATCATGGTGGCAACATCGTTAGTTTGCTGAACTAAGTCCCACCATATTCTAGCATCCTTCTTAAGCAAAGAGGAAATGCAGGATATGCGGTCCGCGTTGCCAAGATTCATATGCACTAGGATCGACTCTACATTTCTAAGCCATTCTTCTGCCTCGAAGGGGTCTGTTGTCCCTTCAAAGTTTGGAGCGTGTTGCTTATGAAACCGCTCATAGATTGGCTCCATGTGCTGAGCTGGGTATGGCGCATGGTTCGCCATTGGCCATCCCCATAAGGACCTACTTGATGGGGTACTTGAGCCATCTGCTAAGGCTGTGGTTGCGGCTAAGGTGGAGGCTGAGTCTGTTGTTGCTGTAGTAATTCCTCCACTTGTTGTCATAACCAGACAATTTTTGCAGCGATATCCATCGGCAGCGTTGGCGCACTTTGAGTAGCATTAGTGGTAGTACGCGCTTCTTTTCTGTGAACTGGAAGGGCTTCATTGCTCTTAGGAGCGGCGTTGGAGACATTAGCGTTTGTGCGTGCAGACCTTCTGAGCGACATCTTCAGCAAAGTTCTAATAGCCGAGAAATCATATTAGAACTTACCCTAATAGGCTCTAAGGCAAAACCTTAATCTAAGCAAACATAACTCGAACCTATTAATTATGATTGCTTATGAAAAAAATTGTGCAAGCCTTCTTTATGATTAGGGTGTATTTCTAAACTTAGAAAAATAAGCCATCTTTATTATTTTCTAAGTGTGTTTCTAATTATCCTATATGACTTAATTCTCAGGCTCGAAATTCATCGTTGTTCCAAAGTTAACCATATTGAGGGAGGGCTGGGATCAGTAAAATCATTCCCACTACTATGGCCCCCTAAACTCTCAATATAGAACCCGGTCCATTGATTTGTATCCACCCTCACCGAACTTGGCCATTATTTATTATGATTGTAAAAAAAATCAAACTCATACATGTCATTAAAAAATAACAATGATATTAATTTGGAAAAAAAAAAAGGGTTTTCACTATGTACAATCATAAATGCAAAGATAATAAATAAAATAAATAACGAAAAATAAACTAATTTACAAATATTCTTAACTAAAAACATAAGGGATAAAACATTAACTAAACACATAATCATAACAACTATAACATAAACAACTTACATTGGCAGTTAGATTCAGAGCTTGAGCGTGTGTATCAAGGAGAACTTCATGTAAATGGACTGTTGCTTTGATACCAATTGTAATGACCCAACTATTTCTAAGACCTTGGACCATTAGATCTACTATACATAGCTACTATTTTGGGAAAGATACATAAGAAATAATATAACTTTATTAAATCTCGAAATATTGTATCAAGTACATAATGATAGAAAATATGGCATGGGTACCCATTGTTTAAAACATAAAAAATAATTTTAAACTAAAGAAAATTATTTGCAAAACTAAATGCGGAAAAACATGATTTAATAGACTAAAAATAAATAACTTCATCCTCGATCGACACGAAGTCCACACATTCCATCCATCCTCAACACACAAGCCAAGCTACCAAGAATCTTTCCGCCTCCGTATCTAGTTTCCTACATCACACTAAAAAAAAAAAAAAGAATGAGCTTAATGCCCAGCAAGGAAAAACTACTAACACTATAAACATACACATAAAATCATATCATAACATATGCTATAAACATATCATAACATATACTGAAAACATATGAGACTTGGTGTGCTCGTGTGAATATATGTTGCTAACCAAGTGTTGTAAATGCCCATAAAAATTCATATTACTTTCTTTTTTCTAAAATCCTTATGATGATTAAATTTGAGGATATTTTATTAATTAAATTTTGTAACACCCTTGGCCTCTAGCTCTCTCCATTTATTGAGCCAATCTGCCTATTCAGCCATCGCCACTGCTCAATCCAAAGCTGCTTGTCATCTATTCTGAGGCTTTGAGTTGTATTTTCCTATTTTGTTTTTGTCTAAGGTCATAGACTGGTTTGTCTTAGTTCATGATCCTGTTTGTTTAGTATGTTTTTTATATGTTCTTTGATTTTATTGTGCGATTAAATTTAATTGTGGTGGCTTTAAGAGTCAAATTTGTGGCTTTATGAGTTTTGGATTGTTGGCTTGGTGGCTTTGATGTAACTTTTATGATTTATGTTGATTAAATCCCTAATAATTTGAAGGGTTTATGATGATTGATTTTTCTGAGGCAATTTTTTTTATGCTCTGTTTGAGGTAATTTTTTATAATATATATCTATCCTTTTTTGTTGCTCTGGTTTGTTGTGTTTAGTTCTTTAGTGTTTCATATCACCATATTTTTGTATTCTGATTTATTTTTAGGCAATCTGTTGTGGTAGGTGTCATTGTTACTTTGACCCCACCTCCGGCCATTGTCGGTGTCCACTTCCCAAAGTCATCATCGACATTCACAATAAGTTTAGTCAGAGAAAAGGAGGCTCTCATGCAATGATCCCAAAGTGAAGAATAGGAAGAATGTCAAGAAAAATGACATTATTGAGTTTTCAATGACCTAAAAATAATGTATAGATAATTTTTTTATGAAATGTGCTTCTTAATAAGCAATGAATATTGTATAATATATGTTTGTTTATTTTTTTATTAAAGTTAAATAATTTATTTGATTAATAATGTTAAATATTTTTCAAATTAATTACTTTCATTTATTATTTATATTAAATAAAATTTATATATAATTAAAATTACATACATAGAAATATTATATTTACTCACAAATAAATAAGTGTAGGTAAAAATAAGTATACTACAACATGTCACGTTGACCAATCATTTAGTACCACATAACCGATAAAAAGGGAATAAGTAACACAATCATTTGAATTTCTTGTAGCACGTGGATAAATTATTGTCTGACACGTGGAGCAACCACAAGATGCCAAGTGGCGGTTTTGATGTATGCCATATAGGATGCCACGTCATCAGACACATAAACTATGGAAACCATGTCAGCAAACATGTAGGATGCCACATCATCAAACACGTCATATGCTGACTCATCAATTGATTTATAACTTAGTGGGGTCCACTGATTCTTTTACCTACCAGTATTAATAAGTGTAGGTAAAGATTCTTTCCCCACTAACCTTTACCTACCAATCTCTACCAATTCAATATTGGTAGGTAAACCATATTACCCACCATTAGACTAGTTTTACCTACACTTACAATTGGTAGGTAAAGACCCCATTTTCTTGTAGTGTTTCTCAGGATCAACTCGGAAAGGGTGAATATCACCGAGGCTGCCTTTCCCCGAGCTCACACTCATACCCAAGCTCGGGCCAATTGATCCGAGGTCACCCCCGAAAACGGACGCCTTCCAATGTCAATCTTTCGAGCTTATGAGAACTTCGAGGTTACCTATCTTCGAGGTTGCCACCATTGTGAGGACTCGGTGCCTAGGCTGCGAACACGTATCCTAAATATTGCGAGCTCACACCTGATGAATCCAGCTTTCGAGATCACAATTCTCAGAGCTCGAAATCTGGGTGTAATAGTCTTAATTATTAACTTGTGTACACTTTTTTTCTTCAATTTCATATTTTAATATATATAAATAAAAATATTTTAAATAATTAGATAAAAAAAATTAAAAGAATATATTTATATATATAATTATTTTTTAAGAAAAATATGAAGACGAGATAAAAAAATTTATTGAAACTAACACAAAAAAGAAATTGAAGAATTTCAAGAAAAATTGAGAAAATTTATTAAGAACAATTTTAAAAAATAATTTAATTTCGTTTTTATATTCTTGGGTGTAAATATCATCATCCAAAATTTAAGGAAAATTTTGTTATAACACATGTATTTAACTAAAAAAAATATCATTTAATTTTCTTTTAAAATATAATTAAGACTTAAAAAAAAATGAGACTTTTTTAAAAATAAATGTGTTATTTTTGTAACTCTTAATTTTATTTTAAAGAATTAAATCCTAATTTAAATTTGAAAAAAATAAAAGTGGACAGAACTTCTTTTTTAGTACCATATATTGGATTTTTTTAGCATAATAATACATAAATAAAGTCTTTTGCCGCAAACAATGAAATATTTTCAATGGTTGTCAAAAGAAATGGACGAAAAGTACTTTTATTGAAAAAAAAAAATAGATAGAAGTTACTTTCACTACCAAAATTTAGAATAATGTATTTTTAATATAATAATGCATAAATAAAATCTTTTTGCTGCAAATTTCCCAAAAAATAAAATAAAAAATACCACAATCGTTCATTTATATTAATTGATCACCGTCCACCAATATTGGTGTTGTTTGGTAACACTTAAAAAAATAAATTTTTATTTAATTAATTAAAAATTTTGACAATTAAACATAAAATGTGTTTGGTAACTTTATTTTTATTTATTATTAAATTTTGAAAATAGAAAATTTTCACTTTCAAATTTTTTTTAAACCATTTTCAATTTTTAATTTTTTTTTTAAATTAACACATCATATTATTAAACAAAAAATAAAAATAAAAGTTATCAAACGCATTTATTAATTTTTATTTTTAAAAATAAAAAAATAGTTACCAAACATATTTTTATTTTTTTAAAATAAATAAACAAAAATAAAATAATATTTCCATTTTTATGTTTAAAAAATTCAAAAACAAAAATTTTACCCGAGAAAACTATTATATTTTTTTTCATCTATATCTCATTTTAAAGAGATTAATGCTGGTGGCAGAGAAACAGTGGTAGAATTAAATTATAAAGGATAAGAATGACCAATTTCTCTAAAAAAAAAAATTTTGCTATATAACAATATAAGAAAGACCTACCAAAAAAACAAAAAACCCTAGAAAGCATAATTGAAAAGTAGATAGCTGCATGTACGGACAAATATATTATATAAGCAATCAAATTTTAAAGTTATGGCATTAGCAGAAGTAATAGCTACTGCCAAAAATGAAACTGTAGAAACCCTCCCTCTGCCTTGAATATTAACGGGGTCTCCTATTCTTTTCGCTCGACCAAATGGGGATTATTTCTTACCCATAATTTTATTCAATCTGTTTTATCTTCTATAGTAAATGTGCTTTCATATGCAGGTTATTTATGTTTGAATATATGATATCATTAGTCTACACTACTACAGAGGTTGGTACATAGTTTAGTTTTGGAATATTAACGCCCCAATCTTCTGACGAGCTAGAGCAATAAAGCAAATATTTACAAGATTGATAACCACCAATCTTAAACATGCATGACTACCCCTAATTTGGGACACTACTATTATTGATTTCTAATCAAATGGAATTCCTTTGGTTAGAGATTACTAATTTCCGCCTTAAATCTACTTATTTTCCATATATTTTGCTTAAAAAAAGGGCCAAGTATATATATACACAAAATTTACTCTAATTATTCAGTCTATACATTGTCTCATTTCTAATAGAGGAGACCCTCACTTCCCACATTCTCAAACTCATTTGAAGCCCATATCAAGTTCAAATATCCAATGAACTCTTTGATCCAAATCCATATAATTTACAAAATATTGAGAAATTGACCACAAAAGTCTCTAATCATATGAATCAGTTGCACTTAAATAAGTAATTTTTCTTTCTTTCTTTTTACAGCAAAAGTCATTTCCGTTAAAGTTGTATTAATTTAAATTTGATTTTAAAATGATTTTATTAAGACTAATCAGTACTCTATAAATAAAATTAGGGATTTAAATGCAACTAAACCATATTATTACAGACTTTTGCCACAAATTTTTCTATAGTTAACGGCAATGGACTAATTGGTGCACCAAAATTATAACGGAAATGACTTTTGCCATAAAAAATTAAGGATTTAAGTGAAACTGATTCATATGATTAGGGACTTTTACAGCCAATTTCTCTAAAATATTTTCAAGAATAATAAAAGACTACTTTTGAGTTTTAAAGTCTCCATATCTGATGACAAAAAAAAAAACAAAATGTTATAACATTTTTCTAGTTTTACTTTTATCTCAATTTTCTTAATATCTCATACATTATACTAAGGCAAAGATATATATATATATATATAGTTAATTAATAGTTACTACTTTAATATTAAATATTGGATTAAGATCAATGATCTATATTTATAGTTGTTAATTAATATTTATAAAAAAAATGGTGATTTTTTCAAATTTTTGGAAAGGTTACCTAATGAAAAACGTGTATTTTATGAAAATATAATATTGTAAATTTTTCATTTTTCAAATGCATGTTAATTTCTACATATAGCTAATGTTACTCATTGGTTGGAATAAACAACATTAATTATGGCAAAAAAAAAAAACTAAATTCGAAATTAATGTAGAAAAAATATTTACCTGTTGGTGACTTGCTATACCAAGTCACTATGTTGACACAACATCATAATTGTTAATACTCATCTATGGGTAGTAACCATTGAAAAGTCTTCTATATATATATATATAAATAGAAGACTTCTTAAATGGATATTATTCATGGATGATTATCATATAAACACATTTTTTGATGAGGAATAATTATAATGATGATGAAAATAAATAAATAAAATATATAGAATCAATAATTTTGAATCTTTTAGATTAACTAGGCAATAAACATTAGTTTGAAAGATAATAGTCACATTAATTATGAACCAAGAATGAAGAATGGATGAGGAATGAATATTAAATAAGATTTTTTATTATTCTTTAATTAATAAATATGTGACTGTCATGTCATTAGGTAGCCCCTCCAAAAATTTGAAAAAATAAAAATTGATTTTTAGAAATATTAATTAATAATTATAAATATGGATAATTGATCTTAATCAAATGATTAATATTAAAGTAACTATCCATGGGTAGTAACCATTAAGAGTGTCTCATATATATCTCTTCTGTATAATAAGTGTGTAGATAACGAAAATTCTTGGTTTTAACAGTTTATTATTATTTTAATGTTAACTTTAACAGAATATTCTTATATTTAACAGTAGTTTGTAAGCACTTAAGGTTAAATAAAATAAAATATATAATTAAAAAAATTAAAATAGGATATTTTTGAGATATTTTACAATGATGATTATTTAAAAATAATAAAATCATACTTTTTATAACTTAAATAAAATTTAATTAAACTTAAACTCATTTATCAGAATAATATCATATTAAACATATAATATAATCTACTGTCAATTAGTAACAAATTGATGTTAAAAACTAGCAAGAAACTTAAATTTAAAATATACGTATAATATTTAATATTACATTAAACATATAATATATAATCTTTTGTTCTCTCTCCCAAATTCAAATACTAGAACAAACACAAACTTAAACAAAAATAAATAAATTATTTCATTAAAATAGGATATTTATTTGAAATTAATATAAATTTAATAAAAATAATTGATAAATTATATAAATAAAACTAACCAAACGTGCACATTGCACGTTACTTGTATCTAGTATATATATAAATTGTAAGTTTTAAAATGATAATTGAAAATATATATATTATTTGGTTAGTTTTAAAATTTAATGTGATGAAAAGATACTTAAAACGTATAAATATCTATCAATTCTTCCTGAGAAGAAGGGTGAATTTATAAAATTAAACTAGGTAGATTTAATATACCTTAAAAAATTTGAAAACAATCCAGACTGAGAACACCAATTTCAAATTATTGGTGAAAATTTTGTGATGAAGTTGAACCAGAATATATGGAAAACGATCTTTGTAAACCTTGTCTCAAGGCATTTCTATTAACAAAATGTGAAATTCAATCAAGAGCATCAATGCTTGCTTGGTATGAGGAAATTTTCAAATTGATACTGCTATAGTAGAGAGTATTTTCAAATTCATCAATTTCACCGTAAATACCCTTACAATTTGCCGCAAAAAAGTTGTCGTAAATATTATTTGCGGCAAAAAAACCGCTGCAAATTTCAACAAATTTACCGCAAATAATTCTGAATTTTGTCGTAATTGACATTTATTTGAGACGAAAATTTAAAATAATTCACCGCAAATAGTTCTATTATTCGCTGCAAATAATTGCTGATTTGTTTTGTCCAACTCTTATTTGTGGCGAATAATTCATCGCAAATACAATATATTTTCGCCACAAATAGTGTAAGAGAAATAAAAAAATGAAAATTTAATATATAATAAAATTTAAAATCAAAATTGTAGTCTCTGTTAATTGATAAGAAAATAGACCATACAATCTACTATTAATAATTGTCTTAATAATATTAAACACAAATAAACACTACTATTTTTATAACTATATAATCTATCCTAAGTTGATCGCATTATTATCGTCACTGTTATCTAGAAACTGAATGACTAGGGGCATTGGAGATCGTGGCGGAGGTGCTGATGGAGATGCGCCATTTCTAAATGTAGATTGAGGCGAACTAGCTGGGGAACATGTGTAGGTGCATCATATCTGAACATTTTATTTGTTAATATTTTATTTTATTTGTTAATTGTTTATAATTAAATATGAATTTTTTTAGTATTTTACTTATTATTTTTTTAACTTCTATAATTACTAAAATTTATTTTTATTATTTATTTTATTTGTTAATTATTTATAATTAATTTTAATTTTATTATAAAAGTGTAATTTTAATAAATTATATAATTAAGCTAGTCTTACACTAATTTAAACTCTTATTTTATAATAATTATTTGGTAATTTTATTATTAAAAAGTTTAATTTATTCTATAATTTAATTAATTACAAATTTACCGAAATTTCAGCAATATAACATCTATATTTCTAACTATCCCCAAAATTTACACCCTGCAAAAAATACTTAAATCCAATCCCAGAAACACAACATATTCAATACAATAAATTAGTAAAATAATTCGAACTAACATTATAATTTTACTAACATATTGCTAACATCAAACTTTTATCCAAAAACACAAACTTATAAATTGAATACCATAAAAATTTCAAAACCAATTTTGAATAATTAAATAAATATAACTTAATATAAAATTAATAATCCAAACAACATATAATTTTTATAATTACTATCTTAATGATTTTTTATACAAAATATTACCTTAACAATATATATATATATATACCTCAGATGGGCTATATAGGCAGCGGCGGGATGGTGGTGGCGATTTCTGGATACCAGTGGCACTGCTCCGGCAATGTGGTGGTGGTGGTGGCAACAACGAAATAAAATGAGTTAGAAAATATATAAAAAGCATTGAGGAAGTGAATGTACCTAAGTTTATAGACACGGAGGAGCATAGAGTCACGACAGAAGTCGATGGGTTGGAAGTGACAGTGGGATTTTTAAAAAAATGGGTTTTAAAGAATTTTTTAAAATGGGATTTAAAGATTTTTTTATAAAGATACTGAGAAAATGGGGTCTGATGGGGACGGGGTGGGGTTGGATGGGGTTGGGGTAGGGTCGTGGGTTGCGTGAGTCAGAGGAGCAGCACCTGGGGGCGGGAGGCCGAAGTTGCAGAGAACTGAAGATGAGAGAGAGAGAGAGAGAGAGAGAGAGACGCATAAATGTGGAAGGAGAAGGGGATCTAGATGATATATCGAGAAACTTATTTGCGGTGAAAATTTTTGCCGCAAATACCCTGGCACTTTGCCACAAATAAGGGACTGATAAGTAATTAGGAAAACAATGTCGTTCCATTAAAACCTTAAACTATATCATTATTTGCAGCGAAATTTTTCACTGCAAATAACCAAAAAATTCACTGCTAGTATTAAGCGAAATAATGCCCATGATTTTTTCCACCAATTTTTTCCTGAAAATTTAATTGCAGAACTATTTGCGGCGAAAGTTTCGCCGCAAAAACCCCTGCATAAAAAGTTGACTTTAGTGTTCAAAATGCACAAATTGATCTCGATCGTCATCGATCATCCATATGTGGTATTCTAAGGAATCATTGAATGATTATGGACTATTCTAGGCCTAGTCAACATTCGTATCGCTATTTGGGGTGTTCGTAGAATAATAATCGTACTAATCAAGAGTATTCTTGTTGACTTTAGTGTTCAAAATATACAAATCGGTCTCGATCGCCGTCGATCTCACCTATATTTGGTATTCTAAGGCATCATTGAGTGATTATGGACTATTCCAAACCTAATCAACAATCGGTTCACTATTCGGGGTGTTCTAAGAATAAAAATCCCACTAATAAGAGTGTTCTTGTTGACTTTAGTATTCAAAATGCACAGATTGGTCTTGATCGCCAGCGATCACACCTATATGTGGTAGTCTAAGAAATCCTTGAGTGATTATGTACTATTCCGGACCTAATCAATGGTCGGTTCACTATTCTGGGTGTTCTAAGAATAATAATCGTACTAATCAAGAGTGTTCTTGTTGACTTTAGTGTTCAAAATGCACAGATCGGTCTCGATCGACGTCAATCTCACCT
The DNA here is from genome assembly GCF_963169125.1 of Humulus lupulus. Classification (NCBI taxonomy): domain Eukaryota; kingdom Viridiplantae; phylum Streptophyta; class Magnoliopsida; order Rosales; family Cannabaceae; genus Humulus; species Humulus lupulus. The sequence continues at coordinate 59,039,323 of NC_084794.1, read as the reverse complement.
ATATGTGGTATTCTAAGGCATCATTGAGTGATTATGGATTATTCCGAACCTAATTAACGGTCGTTCGCTATTCAGGGTGTTCTAAGAATAATAATCGCACTAATCAAGATTATTCTTGTTGACTATAGTGTTCAAAATGCACAGATCGGTCTCGATCGCTGTCGATATCCTCTATATGTGGTATTATAAGGAATCCTTGAGTGATTATGACTTATTTTGGACCCAATCAACGATTAGATCGCTATTCGGGGTGTTATAAGAATAATAATCACACTAATCATTAGTGTTCTTGTTGAATTTAGTGTTCAAAATGCACATGATCGGTCTCGATCGCCGTCGATCTCACCCATACGTGGTAGTCTAAGGCATCCTTGAGTGATTACGGACTATTCCGGACCTAATCAATAATCAAATCGCTATTCAGGGTGTTCTAAGAATAATAATCTCAGTAATCAAGAGTGTTCTTGTTGACTTTAGTGTTGAAAATGCAAAAATCAGTCTCGATCGCCATCTATCATTTCGAGGCTATCATCTTCGAGGTCGTATTTGCTTCGCAGGCTCGAACTTAGATTTCGAACATTTTCCAGACTTCACGAGTTCATTCATTACGAATCCAGCTTTCGAGGTCACAATTTTCATGGCTCGAAATCTGGGTGTAACATCTTGCCCCCTCAAAAGTATTTGTTCGAATCCTATGAGAAGGAAACTTTTGAACTACTTTCTTTGGGAACTGCACCGTCACATACTTGAAAATGGACACGTGTCAGTTGGGTATTGCCCATTCAAGGTACTCGAGTACCTAAGGAATCTGCCCACGATCGTTCGTCTGCCACCTTTCTGGTACCATCATATCATTAATCCCTATCCGTTGGATTTTGCAAGGGCTTTGTTCAATAGCTCAGATTAATCCCCTTTTTCCATCTATATATAAGACCCCACTCATCGTCTTCCTTTTATTTTTCGCTCATCAGAAGAAAGAAAAGAGCAAAACCAGAAACTATCCCTGAGAACTTCTTGCTCGTGCATGTTTTCTCAGCCGAAGAAACAGAGGACCGCCATTTTGTTCGAGACCGTGAGCTCATATCTGCAGCCTCTCCTTCAATCGACGATTTCTCTGCAATCGCCATCATTGTGTAAGTGTCCGATTGTCTTTTTATTTTCCTTTATGCCAGTTTCTGTCCATATTGTTCTTGTTATTTCTGGGAGTGCGCTAATATATTTCCTTAGTATGATATGCTAGGAAATTTTTGACCGATAGGCTTCCACGTTTACGTTCCCATACTAGGTTTAAATCTCTGGTTTCAAATCCAGTTTTGGTGTAGAACAAAGTCTCTTTTTTCTGGGTTTCAAAATTTTAAAAGACATATCTTGCACACCAAGATATCGGGTATAAAACCTTGGTTTTAAAGAACGCACGATACCCAAGATTACCTTTTCTGGATAACCGCCACTCTTTTTCCCCTGATTTTCGGGATTTTCAAAAAATTTTGTCCACTCTCCTCCTTTTTCTCGTGGAGAACACGTTCTGACTCTCAATCGGAGTCTTAGTATCGAGCTCGTTGCATTCTTAAGCATTCTTCGAGCTTATCTTGTCAAGCTCGTAATTCTTGAACCCTTGCATGCATGGCCCTCACCATTTTTTCTTTCTCGCTAGATGTCACAGAATCTGGAAAGACGGTGGGGGTCGTTGCTGGCAATCCCTTACTCGCCAAAAACCCCGAGCCCGGAGTCGCTGTTTGCTCGGAATCAACGTCTGATTCGCGAGTACATCTCGCGCGCAAACAGGAGGAGGTTCAAGCTCATTATCGCCGCCAAATTGACGAGGTTATAGAGAGGAAGAGGAGAACCCTTCGGGAGGCTCTTTATCCAGAACCTGATTCTGGACCCAGGCCGATTCCCCTCTACCCTAAATTAAAAGTGACCGTTGCTTATAGCCTGGGAGAGCTCCAATTCTCGCTCATGGGGGAGCCTTCTACCTCGCAACCAAGGAGGGAGTTCTTCGAATCCGAGCACTACTGGAGCTCGATTACCTCACTAGGCCAGATAACTGATATCCTGGCTTTCCATGGTCTTAGGCTGTCAAGCACCCTAAGGTGTCAAGCTCCTACCCCCAGTGAGTGAAGCTGCCGCGCCCCGGGAGATGGAAATCCCAAGCTGAGATATGCGGCCTGGAGCCAAGAGCATATGAAGACAGGAGCGTTACTGCCTTTGAAGTCATTTTTCAAGGACTTCACAGACTTTGTTGGGCTGGCTCCATTCTAGCTCAACACCAATTCTTACAGGGTTTTGTCTGCCCTGAGGTCGCTATACCACGAGCTGAAGTGGGAAGGACCCTCACCACAGGAGATTTTATACCTCTTCTGTCTGAAAAGCAACCCCTCCCGAGCTCGGGGAGGAGACGGCTTTTACTATCTTTCGAGCTACCCCAAAGAGAAAAAAGTGTTTGAGGATCTTCCTAATCATCCACCTGACTTTAAGAAAGCCTTCTTCTGGACAGATGGCTTGTCCCTGTCTCGATGCTACTCATTCAGACGGATTCGTAAGTACTCCATCCTTCTTTATCTCTGTGCTGGGGCTTTTATTTGTAGGTTCGTACGTAGTTGCAATGTTTCTTATTTTCCAGCCAATTTTCACCGTCCTACTCCCGACGACGCAATGAAGGAGCATAGAGAGACTCTACTCCAACTCCCTTACGGCAGGAGGTCCCTCTCATACCTCTTACATGAGAGTAAGCTCCGAGCTTGCGGGCTAGGAGATGGCCAGTCCACCTCAGACTAGTCCAATAAAAAGTATGATCGTTGGGAGCAGGTGCCTTTACCCACAGGCATCCTCCCTCCAAGGAGTGAGGTGAGGCCTCCACCTCCAGCTCGCCTAAGGAGTCCACCATTGGGGAACGAGGCTAACGATGAAGCCTCGAGCTCAGACTCGGATGAAGAAGGTAAAGTCATCCTTAGCTCAAGAATGTGGTCCCCCACCTTATTAAAACACAAACCCGATAGGTTAGTTTTATGCCCGGATGATAGGGACCACTTCTACATATGGACTTGGGTAGACGACCGAGTTCATAGGTTTGATAGTTGGCTCGGGAAGTATGACACCATGTACAGTCTGAACGAGGTATGGGACGGGATAGCCGTCCAATATGGGACCAATGATTATAGGGACCTTTCGAGGTTGACGTCCACCTATAGGGAAGGTACTCCCCCCGCCTCTTCTGAAGATGGGGGAATTTCATGGTCCTCGAGCTCGAGCTCGGGGGAGAGTTCCAGTTAGGTTTCTTCTATCATTACTTTGTATATCTATGCGATACTGAATCACTTTATATACTATTCCCTCTTTTTGTTATGATTCACATTGTGGCGTGACTGTGCAGGCAAGATGGACTCCGACCTTGACAACATCATCGAGAGTGGCAGCGCCAAAAGGAGCAAGCGTCCCAAGGCGGGGTCGCGAAAGGTTGACCGGGCCACCAAGGTCCCCAGGAGGTCCGAGAAAACCCCTCCTCCGCCTGTTACGAGCTCCATCGCTACGCCGACTTCGCAGGTCGGGACTTCCACCGTGGCGCCGACTTCGCAGGTTGGTGCCTCCATTATGGCCAAGCCTCAGCTTCCTGTAGTGGTCCAGCCAACACTTGGTCCACCTCCCAGAAAGCCTTCCGCTTCTCAAGCTCAGAAGCTGTCACTTTCTACTCACGTCGAGGAGTATGTAATTGACAACGCGGCTGGACCCCATGGGTCTATGTTGTGTTCGGATGTTATGTCCCGAATCGGCCAGAGCTTCCGCAGTCTCGAAGCTCCTCAATGGCAATACTGGAACAATGCCCGAGACTGCACTGCCCTCTATGAGAAGAGTATCGAGCTCGCTGCCGTGGTAAGTTTTCTTCTACTTCTTAGTTATATTTACACAGTCCTGGCATTAATGACGATTTTTTCTTTTTTCAGTCTCTTGCCTTTACTGCCCAGCTCAACTATAGGTTGAACAACAAGATCCATTCGAGCAAGTCTTATGCTCAGGAGGCGAAGGATCTTCAACTCAAAGTGAGTGACGACCTGAAGGCAGCAAATGATAAGCTCGAGGCAGGAGCCGAGGAGCTTAAGGTTAAAGCCTCCGAGCTTGAGAAGCTGAATACTAGGCTCGCGGAGCTCGAGAAAGAGAATGCCAGGCTCGCGGAGCTTGAGAAAGAGAACGCTCGGCTCCAAGAGGCTAACAAAAAGCTTGAAGAAGACCAGGCCGCTACCATTGATAGTATTGAGGGTGAAAAGGCTCGCCTCCTTGCTGAGTATAAAGAGAAGAAGGACCAGGCAGTTGATTCGGCCATGTACATATTGTGGGCCAACAACGAAGACCTCGATACCAGTTTCTTAGGTCCTCTCGAGGCGAAGCTTCTGGATAAATGGAATGCTCGGCTTGAGGCGGAAGAGGCTGCTTGGGACGCCGCCTCCGAAGGTGCTCAGGAGGATAGTCATGCTATTCGTCCTGAGGGATCCAATGTTGCTGATGCTGAGAAGGCCAAGGAGACTCCTCCTTCTTGAATCTGATCTCGGGGAAATCATATCATGGGGATGCGTCCCCTTATTTTGTAATTGTTTTAATTTATGCCCGTAGGGCTGATACAATTTCTTTTTACATTGATACATATGCTTTACATTTCTTATTTCAAAATATTTTGCATATTTTTTATTAATGAATTGTTTATGTTTATTTATTCACACAAACATAGTTTGGATTTTGGGCTCGAAACCCAACGCATTCGTGCATCGTTTGCTCGAATTATCCGCTTCCGACCTCGTTATTTATCAAGGTCGGGTATTACTTTAACCATGAACCCGAAAGCACTTGTATGGTATGTAATGCGAATGGTTTAGTTATATCTTATTACTTAGTTACTTTTTCTTGTCCTCGGTTATTTCTCCGAGGTTAAGAGTTCGAAACTATTTTCCTTTAAGATATTCCAGCCTCGATCTCGACTTATCTCGAAGCGGGTTTAGGTTCCCACTTATTGTCGATTAGTTTTAGCTGGTTTGTTCCAAACCTATTAAGTTCGTGTTTTGGTTTGTAATCCACACTTACATTTTTAACCTAGTTTGCACATTTGGTTATATCCAAACGTTTGTATGTTTTTAATAATTCGGTTACGTCCAAACTATCTAAGCTCGTGCATCTGGTTGTATCCAAACACTTGTATGTTTTTGATAATTCGGTTACGTCCAAACTATCTAAGCTCGCGCATCTGGTTGTATCCAAACACTTGTATGTGTTTTGTGTATGTTATTTTATTTTTTAAGCTGATGGTATGTATACCAATGATGCCCCCTTAATATCCTATGAGTTTGACCATAGGTTATTAAATTAAGAGAGGTTGCAAAAATAAAAAGAGACATAACATATTGAACGAAATAGATCTTTATTTGATGGAATTCGAAAGCAGACAAATTAATACAGATAGAAAAATCATGGTTACAGGCAACACTTTTCCTATACTATTGGTAGTAAGGTCTAAGGTGTTCGCCATTCCATGCTCGCGGTACCAAGCTCCCATCCAATCTCACTAGCTTGTAAACACCGGACCGGATGACTGACTCTATCTGGTATGGTCCTTCCCAATTTGGCCCGAGCACACCACCTACTGGATCTCGTGTTGCCAAAAATACGCGTCTTAACACCAGATCTCCCACACCAAACTTTCGATCTCGAACCCTCTTGTTGAAATACCTGGTAGCTCATTGCTGGTAGGCAGTGTTCCTCAGCTGAGCCTCGTTTCTCTTTTCTTCAATCAAGTCTAAGGTTTCTTCGAGCTGAGTGTGGTTTGAGTTTTGGTCGTAAATGCAAGTTCGGATTGTTGGAATTTTGACCTCGATAGGAAACATTGCCTCGCAACCGTACGCTAGAGAGAACGGGGTATGCCCCGTTGATGTTCGAGCTGTGGTCCTATATCCCCATAGGACTTGGGGCAATTCTTCGGGCCATCGTCCCTTTGCTTCCTCCAACTTTTTCTTTAGTGAACTTTTGAGAGTTTTGTTTACAGCCTCGACTTGGCCATTCGCCTGAGGATGAGCTACTGACGAAAAACTCTTTATTATTCCATTCTTTTCACAAAAGTTGGTAAACAAGTCGCTATCGAACTGAGTTCCGTTGTCGGATACAATCTTCCTGGGCACCCCATATCGGCATTCGATGTTTTTTACCACGAAGTCGAGGACCTTTTTGGAAGTTATTGTTGCCAACGGTTCAGCCTCCATCCACTTTGTGAAATAATCCACAGCGACTACAACATATTTTACACCGCCCTTGCCTGTTGGGAGAGAGCCTATGAGATCGATTCCCCAAACCGCGAATGGCCATGGGGATGTCAACATGGTCAGCTCGGATGGTGGAGCTCGAGGAATCGTGGTGAATCTCTGGCATTTGTCGCATTTCTTCACGTACTCGAAAGAATCTGTTTTAATGGTAGGCCAGAAATATCCTTGGCGTATGATTTTCTTGGATAGGCTATGCCCCCCAGTGTGATCTCCGCAGAATCCTTCATGAATTTCTTCAATGATCTTCTTAGCTTCGGGTGGAGTTATGCACCGAAGTAATGGCATGGAATACCCCCTTCTGTATAGCTTTCCGTCTAAAATGGTGTAACGGGGAAGTTGATACATTAACTTTCGAGCCTGGTTCCGATCTTTTGGAAGGGCTCCGGTCTCGAGGTATTCAACTATCGGGGTCATCTAGGTAGGTTCGGATTCAATCATACACACATCTTCCTCCTCCGGTTCGTTGATGCTAGGTGCCGAGAGATGTTCTATGGGCACAACGTTCAGTTCTTCATTTTCAGCGGAGGTGGCGAGCCGAGCTAAGGCATCTGCATTTGAGTTACGCTCTCGGGGAACCTGTTCAATTGCATAAAATTCGAAACACTCCAATGCGGATTTTGCCTTCTCCAAATAAGCTGCCATTTTCGTGCCACGAGCTTGGTATTCTCCCAGGATTTGATTAACCACGAGTTGGGAGTCGCTGTAGCAATGTATTGCTTTAGCTTTGAGCTCCTTGGCTATACGAAGCCCCGCCAGTAAAGCCTCGTATTCGGCCTCATTGTTCGATGCTTTGAAGTTAAATCTTAAGGAAGAATGAAATCTGCTTCCCGCAGGGGTAATCAAAATGATTCCTGCCCCCGATCCATTTTCATTGGATGACCCATCGACGTAAAGTTTCCACAGCTCGTGGGCCGGGTTATAACTTCATCGTTGGTCATGCCAGTACATTCTACTATAAAGTCCGCCAACGCCTGTGCCCTAATGGTCGTCCTTGGGTGGTAGGTGATCTCGAACTATCCGAGCTCAACCGCCCATTTAAGAAGTCGACCTGAAGCCTCTGGTTTAGACAAGACCTGCCTAAGTGGTTGATCAGTCAACACATGGATGGGATGCGCTTGAAAGTAGGGGCGGAGTTTATGAGATGAATGAATTAAACTAAGTGCCAGCTTCTCCATCAGGGGGTATCTTAACTCTGCCCCCAGTAACCTTTTACTGATGTAGTAAATGGGTCTTTGTACTTTTTCTTCTTCTCGCACGAGTACTGCACTTATCGCGTGTTCGGTGGTGGAGAGGTATAGGTACAGTACTTCTCCCGTTTCAGGTTTTGATAAGGTGGGGGGTTTGGCGAGGTGCTTTTTAAGCTCCTGGAATGCCAGCTCGCACTCCTCTGTCCATTCGAATTTCTTACCTCCCCTCAAAAGGTTGAAAAACGGGAGACAACGGTCCATAGATTTTGAAATGAACCTACTTAGGGCCGCCATTCTGCCGGTCAAACTTTGGACATCCTTGTGTCTTCGAGGTGAGGGCATGTCAATCAGGGCCTGGATCTTTTCAGGGTTGGCTTCTATTCCACGAGCGTTCACGATAAAGCCTAAGAATTTTATTGAAGATACTTCGAAAGTGCACTTTTGAGGATTCAGTTTCATGTTATACTTGCGGAGCACGCCAAAGCACTCTTCGAGGTCATCAACATGGTTATTGTTTAGTTGAGATTTGACAAGCATGTCGTCAACATAAACTTCCATGTTATAGCCTATCTGTTCTGAAAACATCATGTTCACAAGCCGCGGGCATGTGGCCCCAGCATTTTTGAGCCCGAATGGCATGACATTATAGCAGTATAGCCCCTTATCTGTTATGAAGCTCGTATGTTCCTGGTCGGGGGCATGCATGGGAATATGGTTATATCCAGAATAGGCATCCATGAACGACATCAGGCCATGCCCCGCCGTGGCATCCACGAGCTGGTCAATCCTTGGTAATGGGAAACAGTCTTTCGGGCAAGCTTTGTTGAGGTCTGAATAGTCAATACAGGTCCGCCACGTCCCATTGGGTTTTGGGACCAACACCGGATAGGCTACCCAGTCAGGGTAAAAGGCATCCCTAATGAATCGGTTTGCCTTTAACCTGTCAACCTCCTCCTTCAGTTCCTTCTTTTTGTCGTCGTCCAGCTGTCTTCGCTTTTGTCGCTTCGGAGGGAAGCTTTTATCTATATTTAGCGCGTGGCTTGCTATATTCAGACTTATTCCCACCATGTCCGAATGTGACCATGCGAAAACATCCTGGTTCTTCTTTAAAAAGCAAATTAGTTGCTATTTTGTCTCATCCTGGAGGTGTTTTCCAACCTTCACCTTTTTCGAGGGATCGGTTTCCTCGAGCTGAATATCTTCGAGCTCTTCTAAGGGTTCGAGTTCAGCTTTCTCCTCAACCCTTGGATCGTTCTCTTCATCAATTTCTAGGACCGTCCCGTCTTTACTTTGAATAATGACGAGTGCTTGTGCACTCGTCTGTTTCTTTCCTCTCAAGGAAATGCTGTAGCATTCCCTCCCAGCTAATTGATCTCCCTTTAATGTTCCGACACCGCTAGGGGTCGGGAACTTAAGGGCCAGATGCCTCACTGATGAGACTGCCCCCAGCCCAACCAGGGCAGGTCTCCCGAGCAGCACATTGTAGGCTGAAGGTAGATCTACTACCACGAACTCCATCATCTTGGTTGCCGAGACTGGGTAGTCTCCCAAGGTTACGGGGAGCTCGATGGATCCCATGGAGGCGGTCCCTTCTCCTGAAAAGTCGTATAAAGTAGTTGCACACGCTTTCAGGTCACGAAGGGGGAGTCCCATCTTCTCGAGGGTTGCTTTATAGAGAATGTTAACTGAGCTCTCATTGTCTATGAGAACTCGGTGGACCCTTTTATTTTCCAGTTGGAGAGTGATGACCAGCGGATCATGGTGAGGAAACTGGACATGGGACGCGTCTTCCTCGGTGAAGGTTATTGGTTGGGATTCAATCCTCTGACTTTTTGGAGCTCTAGGTTCGGGTTCATAGGGAGAGCCGTCCCCAGTCTTCAGCTCATTAACGTATCTCTTTTGGGCATTTCTGCCCATTCCTGCGGGATGAGGCCCTCCCGAGATGGTTATTACATCCTCTCCATCTATCGGCGGGGGCCTATCTTCTTCCCGAGCTTGAGAATTATTGTTTAGTGTGGGTTGTGGCGCGGCTGCTTTTTGGTTTGCGGTCGCCTGATTAGTACTCTGGTTCTTGACATATTGTCTAAAGTAACCTCTTGAGATCAATCCTTCGATCTCGTCTTTCAGCTGTCGACATTCATCGGTAGTATGCCCGGTGTCTTTGTGAAATCCGCAATACTTGCTGGAGTCCCTTTTGGACTTTTGATTTCTCATCGGGTCCGAACGCCTAAAGGGGACCTGGTTTTCATTGGCTAGGTATATGTTCTCCCGAGACTCGTTGAGCTCGGTGTACACTCTGTACACGGAGAAATATCTCTCCCCTTTATTTTTCTTTCCTCCTTCGGCCTCGGGGTTACTCCCTTCGTTCTTTTTTCTCTTGGAAAGGTTTTCCGCAGCAGGCGTTGAAGCTGGTGGGTCCACCGAGGTTGGGGCAGAGTTTATGTTTATCGTTGTAGTTGCAGGCTGGGAAGTCATATTAAGTGTTGACCTCGCTTCCTCTACATTGACAAACCTCTGTGCCCGCTTGTTAAACTCGATTATGGACCTCACAGGTTTTCTCTGCATGTCGTCCGAGAGAGTATTCCCTGGCATAACTCCAGCTTGGACAGCCATTAGGTGACCGCTGTCATCCACGTTCCGAGCTCGGGCTACTTCCAAATTGAACCTCGTAAGGTAACTTTTAAAAGTTTCTCCTGGCTTCTGCCGAACATTAGTCAGGGTTGACGCCTCAGGCCTAACCCCCGTCATGGCTCTAAACTGCTTCTTGAAGTCTCTAGACAGCTGCTCCCATGAAGTTATTGAGTGTCTTTTATATTTTTCGAACCAGCTTTTGGCTGGTCCTGTTAAAGATGCTGGAAATAACATGCATCTGAGCTCGTAACCCACGTTGTTCGCTCTCATTATGGTGTTGAACGAACTTAGATGGTTGCATGGGTCGGACTTCCCTTCAAACGTTGGGACGTGAGGGATCCGAAATCCTTGGGGAAATTGAGTGTTAGAAATATGGGGAACAAACGGTTCAAGCTCCTCGTCAGAATCTTCATATCGATCCCGACCTTGCTCGCTTTTCAAAAGCCTAAAGGCTTTTTCCAACTGTTCAATTCTTTCCTGGACCGGGTCCGCAAGGGGTACAGTCTGGAATCGGTTGTCGCCGATCACAATTCCAGGCTCGCGCCTCCATAGGGGGTCTTGACGCCTATTCAAGAGATCCCTCAGGTCCGGGTTTATTGGGTTATCGTTACCTCGACCTTGATTCAGGTGTTCTCGCAGGTCGGAGCGATTCCTGCGGCTTCCAGTATTCTTACGACCTTGATCATGCTTGCTGACCGATCTGGTATCTCCAGAGTCGTCACTAGTAAAACTTGTCGCATAGTTATTTCGAGATGGATCTTTTCCGTGTCGCCTCGTTTTCGCTGTGCGGGACCGAGATGTTTGACTTCTCTCTGATAGGGCATCTCTCTGCTCCTGGAAAGTTTCCCTGTTTCCTTGTCTCCTCCCCGCACGCCTTTCGTCCTGATCTCGAACTGGTTGAGCATTCCTGCGAGGGGGTGAAGGGTATCTTATAGGTGATGGAGGGAAACGAATGGGTGACGGTGGCTGCCATCCATTTCGCGGCCTAGATGGTCCGGAGTTTGCCCGTGATGGGTTGGTTCCATGTGGTGTGTTCCCAGGGATTTGAGTTTGAGCCTCTGCAGGGGCTAGGTTGTTCTCAGTTCCCGCAGGTACTTCCACAGGTGGATTAACCGGGGCCCTAGCTCGAGTACTTCTCTGGGGCCTAGGGGGAGCGGATGGTTCTGCTGGTGCCGGAGGTTGTGCCGGCCTTCTTGGGGCAGCATTCTTTCGCGGACGCCCCCGGGGCCTGCGGGGAGGAACATGCACGTCCCTAGGAGGAGGAGCTTGATTTTCACGCGGAGGCGGGGGCTGAGCCACCTGCGCCTCCGCGACTATCCTAGCTAACTCCTCATTCCGCTTGTTGGCCTCTGCTAACTGATGTTTCAGCTGCCGATTCACAAGTTCCACAATGGGAACATATCGTTCAAGATTGTAATACATATCCTCATCTCGTGGCGGAGCGGGTGGTCCGCGAGAATCAGAGGATTCGCTTCTTTCCTCGACATTTGGGTTTTCCATCGGCTATTTCCCAGGACGTCTTGGGTAATTCTCTTCAGGAGCATTCTGATTATTAGTGGCCATGACTTATTCAGAGACTGAATGCTTAAGGCTCTCAATGAAAGCACCAAACTATTGACGCAATTTTTCGTCAACAGTGAAAGAAGAGCACGAAATCAATAATCAGTTATGGCCAAATGAAATTCGATAAAAGACACGAGATCTTTTACGTGGTTCAGCAGTTAAATCTGCCTAGTCCACGAGTCTTTGTTATTAAACTTGAGATGATCTCTGAAAATTCTCCAAGGATGAATTCTCCAGAGTTTTCCCTCAAGATCACAAAAATTCGGTCATTTACAATGGTGCATGACCTCTCTATTTATAGAGAAGATTTCATAATACTATCCCACATATTTTGGGAAGTTATTCTGTATATGCAAATAAATTAAATGGCATTAAAAGCCTGCAATCCGATATACAAGGAAACATCCCCTGAAGATCAGGGGGCGTATAACTGAACGAATAATATCCCTTGATTATAGGGGATTTATAGTAATAAATGTAGACCGCGTCTCTTATAGATGACTCATTAGGATATTCAAAGTTATTATCCTATATCACCAAGGCCCCTATACACCCAGGTTTCTTATTGATTTTCGAGCTATAGCATCTTCCCAAAGCCATATGACTTCGAGCTCATACGCGCGTCATGCTCGAAGCCGTGATCCGAGGCCATCCCGAGAATAGATGTACTTTGGGGTCTATCTTTCGAGCTTGTGTGGATTTCGAGGCTATCATCTTCGAGGTCGTATTTGCTTCGCAGGCTCGAACTTAGATTTCGGACATTTTCCAGACTTCACGAGTTCATTCATTACGAATCTAGCTTTCGAGGTCACAATTTTCATGGCTCGAAATCTGGGTGTAACAATAATCACACTAATCATTAGTGTTCTTGTTGAATTTAGTGTTCAAAATGCACATGATCGGTCTTGATCGCCGTCGATCTCACCCATACGTGGTAGTCTAAGGCATCCTCGAGTGATTACGGACTATTCCGGACCAAATCAATAATCAGATCGCTATTCAGGGTGTTCTAAGAATAATAATCGCAGTAATCAAGAGTGTTCTTGTTGACTTTAGTGTTGAAAATGCAAAAATCAGTCTCGATCGCCATCAATCTCATCGATATGTGGTAGTCTAAGGCATCCTTGAGTGATTATTGGCTATTCCAGACCAAATCAATGGTCGGATTGCTATTCGAGGTGTTCTAAGAATAATAATCGCACTAATCAAGAGTGTTCTTGTTGACTTTAGTGTTCAAAATGTAGAGATCGTTCTCGATCGTCGTCGATCTCAACCAAGTAGTCTAAGGCATCCTTCAGTGATTATGGATTATTCTGAACCAAGTCAATGATCGAATCGCTATTTAGGGTGTTGTAAGAATATTAATTGGTAATAATCAAGAGTGTTCTTGTTGACTTTTGTTACACCCAGATTTCGAGATAAGAGGTTATGACCCTGAAAACTGGGCTCGTCATGTGTGAGCTCGAAATGTATGAAAACATCATATGGTCCAGCTGTAAAACCTCTGAATTAAAACAACGACCTCAAGGATGTGTAACCTTGAATATTCTATAAGCTCGCGATGAGCAATGGCACGACACTCGAATATATCTTTTACCGATCGTCCTCAGGCGAAGTAGTTCAAGCTCAGGAAGTGCAAGCTCGGGTGTGAAAGCCATGACAGCACCTACCTATCCCGAGCATAGCGTGAAGTTGGGTGACAAGTTCATGATTGACCCATAAGTCTTGACAGACTCAATGCAGGTTATTGATCTCGAAGACCTGATAAGTCACCTGGGGTAGCCCATTACGTGTGGCGTAACGCCTTGGATAGCTAAGAGCGTTACACTGTGTGTTTATAAAGGTGCAAGACTTGATAATCAAGTAATTTAATTAAAAACATGTTACTAAAACTATAGTTGAACTAGGGTTAAAAGAGTTTGGTCTCAAAATCAGCATTTCTTATAAATAATCATTTTCTTTTTACATGGGATCCCAAAAATAATAAGTTAAAGTCTGTTTCCAAAAGATTCAAGATCTAAATGCAGAGATTGGCCATACTAAGGCAAAACAGACAATTAAGCATATCCGGTCCTGTTCCACTCCTCGGTCGTGGCGACCAAACAACAGACTATGTACATTCAACCTCGCAGCTCTCCATCTCAGGATTGGTCCAACTTGCCTTTGCCTTTACCTGCACCACGTAGCACCCGTGAGCCAAGGCCCAGCAAGAAAACTCAATAACAAAGCACAATCAATCAACAGACCATCAGATATCTCATAACAAATAAGCATGTACTTAGTTGGTTTAAGCATTCATGATAATCAAGTATTCATCATATCAAGTATATCAATCCATATCAATAATCATTCCACATATGATAACTAGGGTTAATGCCCTTAGGCCACACCCTCTATTTATCCCACTAACTTCGGCCCACTTAAACCGAGCTCAGTGAATATTAAGCTGTCCTCAGCTACCAGTGGCCGAGCCGCGCCCTGTGCAGAAATATAATTTACGGCACCCTTAGGCCGTATATCACATGTCCCATGGCATAATACCATCTATGACATTATACAGTTAACGGGAGCACTTAGTGCCATCAGAAACGCATAACCGGGTGCAGTTTTCTTACCTTTGGATTTGCTGGCTTTGTTCGATTTGATCCTCAAGCACGATCCCTCTTGAGCCCTAGTGCACCCCTAGTCACAACCATAGATCAAAATCATCACCAAACCTCGAGTCCAAAACATATCCTCGGGACCAATCCCGAGCCCTCAGGAAGCTCTAATTCCACCAAACGAGGTGGTGGAATCAAACCCCGAACCCCCAGGCAAAAACCCTTGAAAATAACCCAAAAACCCTTTTCCTTAAATAGGGTAGCGCTACAGCGCTACAAATAGAACCAAAAACACCCTCAGAACACTTGACCTAGCGCTACAGCACCCAAAGGCTAGCGTTGTAGCGCTAGTCACAGAACAACACCCTTGCATTTTTCCCTCCTGCGATTTTCCTGAGCCAAACCTTACCAAAACTTTTCCAAACTTCAACCAAACTTAAAATCAAGCTTATCAACATGTCTAACTCATCCCAAACATCCCAACCACACCAAACTCAATCACATGCACCCCCAAACACAAAATTCACCATAGTTGAACCTAGAGCTCAAAAACTCAACAAAATAACAAAACTTTAGAATTCAAGTGTCCAAGTTCAAAGTTTCTTACCTTTAATTGGAAATTTTGATGTTAGGATATCCTCTACACTTCCTTGGATTCCTCCTCCTCAAACCCTTAGCTTTAATTCCCTAGAATTCCCATCAAATTCAGCTTAGAAATCTAGTTCCACAGCAAAACCAGTAACTGAAGAAAACCTTGAAATCTTACCTCAAATGGATGAGTAACCTCTGCTAATCCTCAAGCTTAACTCAGGAACCCAGTTGCTAAGCTTGACCTAGCTCTCCTCTGAACCTCAGCTCCAAAAGACCCCATGAAATGGTGAAGAAATCCATAAACCGTAAGAGAGAAATAGACTTCCAATTCCCTTTCCTTTCCTTTTCCTTCTTTTCTTTCCTTTAGACTCTAGAATTTTCCCACTAAGGCATAAAGCAACAGTTATACTTATCCTAGCTTTTAACTCAAATGACCAAAATACCCTCCCTTTATTCCTAAGCCTTTAAATTAACCTTGAGGCATTTTGGTCATTACACCCAATTCCCGCTAATTCCTCGAATTCCTCTAATATTTACTGCTTACTTCCTGACACTCAACTAATCACCAATTATACTCCTCAATGTCAAAATTGACCCCAATACATTCTCTAACTTCCCAGAAATACCCCCAGGCTTGCCCCGAGCCGGGTATAAATCCCCGCCGTGACTTTTCGCTAAATCGCTCACTAGGATCGTCTCGAGTCACATATTACAAATATTTCCACATAATTATGTGGTCTCATCAATTTATCAGATATATACAATTATGCCCTCAACGGGCCAAGATTACAATTATGCCCTTCTAACGTAATCAGGGCCTACATGCATACTAATACACATAGTCATGCATCACAGATATTCAAATAGTCATATAACATGCGTTTAAATCATTAAATCACATATAATCCAGTTATACCCTCCGGACACACTAATCAAGGCCCTTAAGCCTTATTAGTAAATTTGGGTCGTTACAACTATCCCCTCCTAATGAGAATTTCGTCCTCGAAATATACCTGAATAACTTAGGATATTGATCCCACATCGCTGTCTCAAGCTCTCAGGTTGCTTCCTCGACCCTACTATTCCTCCACAACACCTTGACCAGAGGAATTGTCTTATTCCGTAGTACTTTATCTTTCCAGTCTAAGATCTGAACTGGTTGTTCTTCATAAGCTGGGTCTGACTGCAATTCCAAGTCTTCATACCTTAACACATGAGTCGCATCTGAGACGTACTTCCGAAGCATAGAAACATGGAATACGTCATGGACTCCTAACAATGATGGCGGCAAGGCTAACCTATAAGCCACCTGACCAATCCTTTCCAGGATCTCAAAAGGTTCGATGAACCTAGGGCTTAGCTTGCCCTTCTTACCAAACCTCCTCACCCCTCGCAATGGTGAAACTCGAAGAAACACGTGGTCCCCAACTTGGAACTCGAAGTCCCTACGCTTGAGATCAGCGTAACTTTTATGTCTGCTCTGTGAGGCGAGCATCCTAGCTCGGATCTTCTCTATAGCTTCACTTGTCCTCTGAACCATATCTGGTCCTAAATACTTCCTTTCGCCCATCTCATCACAATGAATGGGTGATCTGCACTTCCTCCCGTATAACATCTCATGGGAGCCACTTCAATCGTTGATTGGTAACTATTGTTATACGAAAATTCAATCGACGGGAGATACTTACTCCATGACCCTTCAAAGTCGATCACGCACGCTCTGAGCATATCTTCCAACACTTGAATCGTCCTCTCAGACTATCCATAAGTCTGAGGATGAAAGGTTGTACTGAACTTTAACTGAGTCCCCATAGCCTTCTGCAAACTACCCCAAAACTTAGAAGTAAAGATAGGATCCCGGTCTGACACTATGGACTTAGGAACCCCATGGAGAGGTACAATCTCTCTCACGTATAACTCAGCATACTAATCCACAGTATATGTCGACTTTACTGGAAGAAAATGGGATGACTTGGTGTATCTGTCCACTATCACCCACACCGAGTCATGAAGCCCTACTGTTCTAGGTAAACCTCCCACAAAGTCCATCGTAATGTCCTCCCATTTCCACTCGGGAATACCCAAAGGCTGTAGCAACCTTGCCAGTCACTGATGCTCAGCTTTCACCTGCTGACAGGTCAAGCATCTGGCTACATACTCCACCACATCCTTCTACATCCCGGGCCACCAATATAACATGCGTAGATCCTGGTACATCTTCGTGGTACCCGGATGAAGTGAGTACGACATCGTATGAGACTCATCCAGTATCTCTCGTCTAATCCCCTCATCAGTCGGAACACAAATCCGTCCCTGATACCGAAGCAAACCAGCCTCAGAAATAGAATAGTCCTTGGCTATTCCTGCTAAGACATTCTCTCTAACCTCCTGTAACTGAGCGTCTACCAACTGTCCCTCTTTAACCCGCTCTAGCAGGGTCGACTACAGAATAGTATTAGCCAACCGGCCCGCTACGAACTCTATTCCTGCTCTAACCATCTCATCAGCTAGCTCTCTCGAGATCTGGGTGGAACAATACAACTGACCTGGGCCTCTCCGGCTCAATGCATCCGCCACTACATTGGCTTTCCTCGGATGGTAAAGCATATCACAATCATAATCTTTCACCAACTCTAGCCAATGCCTCTGTCTCATGTTCAGTTCCTTCTGTGTAAAGAAATACTTCAGACTCTTATGGTCAGTGTATACCTCGCACTTCTCCCCATACAGATAATGTCGCCAAATCTTCAATGCGAAAACCACCGCCGCTAACTCCAAATCATGAGTAGGATACCGCTGCTCATACTCCTTCAGCTGTCGTGATGCATAAGCTTTGACATTCTCATTCTGCATCAACACACAACCTAAACCCAACCTCGACGCATCGCAATAGACCACAAACTTCCCTTCCCCCGAAGGAAGACTCAACACAGGCGCAGAAATAAGTCGCCGCTTCAGCTCTTGGAAACTGTCCTCACACTTGTCTGACCAAATAAACTTCAAATTCTTCCATGTCAATTCTATCATTGGTGTCGCTATCGTTGAGAAACCTTCGACAAACCGTCTGTAGTAACCTGCTAGACCAAGAAAACTCTGCACCTCTGAGGCGTTCCTTGGCCTCGGCTAATCCCTAACTGCCTCCACCTTAGACGGATCCACCTTGATCCCATCTGCACCCACAATATGTCCAAGGAATGTCACTTCTGGTAACCAAAATTCGCATTTCTTAAACTTGGCATACAACTGATGCTCCCTCAACCTCTGAAGAACCTGTCGAAGATGAAGCTCGTGCTCTGCCTCTGAACTGGAGTACACTAAAATGTCGTCGATGAAGACAATAACGAACTGATCCAGAAAGTCTTCGAACACCTTGTTCATTAGATCCATGAAGGTCGCTGGGGCATTGGGCAAACCAAACGACATGACCAGAAACTCATAGTGCCCATACCTCATTCGGAAGGCCGTCTTCAGTATGTTCTCATCCTTGATCCTCAGCTGGTGATAACCAGATCGAAGATCAATTTTCGAGAACACCGTCTTACCCTGCAATTGGTCGAACAAGTCGTCATCCTTGGTAGGGGGTACTTATTCTTGATGGTCAACTTGTTCAATTCCCTGTAGTCTATGCACATTCTCAAAGTCCCATCCTTCTTCTTCACAAACAGAACTGGAGCACCCCATGGTGAGTAACTAGGCCTAATGAACCCCAAATCCAGAAGCTCCTGCAACTGTATCTTCAATTCTTTCAGTTCTGCTGGTGCCATCCTATACAGTTCCCTCGACACTAGCTCTATCCCTGGCGCCAACTCAATGACAAACTGAATCTCTCTACGTGGCAACAGTCCTGGCAAGTCCTCAGGAAACACATCTAAGAACTCGCAAACCAATCTAGTCTCTTTCGGTCTTGCTGGCGAGACCCTGGTGGTATCCACCACACTAGCCAGAAAACCTACACACCCTCCTTGTAATAGATATCTGGCTCTCAGTGCTGATATCCTGGGTACGCGGGGTCCATGCACCGCTCCCACAAAAATAAAGGGATCCTCGCCCTCTGGCTCAAAGGTCACCATCTTCTTCCTGCAGTCAATGGTGGCTCCATATCTAACCATCCAATCCATCCCAAAGATCATATCAAAGTCCTCCATACTCAACTCAATCAAATCTACTGACAACTCTTTACCATCAACTATCACTGGCAGTGCTCTAATCCATCTCCTAAATACTACCAGTTCCACTGTAGGCAAAATGGTCCCAAACCCTGAAGTACAACACTCACTAGGTCTACACAGTCTATCAATCACCATACTAGAAACAAACGAATGTGTAGCACTAGAGTCAATCAATACAGTAAAAGGAGTGCCAACACTAGAAAGCTGACCTATCACTGCCGAGGGGCTAGCCTCGGCCTCTGCCTGCGTCAGGGTGAACACTCGAGCTAGAGTCAAGCTATCCACCTTCCCCACATCTCCCTTCTTTGCTGTCGGGCAATCTTTCTTGAGGTGTCCTACCACCCCGCACACAAAACAGGCCTTAGCTCGACATTCGCCCGGATGGCGTCTTCTGCACCTCGTGCACTCAGGATAAGTCCTCCATGCATCACCGCCTCCCTGACGGCTACCCTGAGTACCCTGACCTCTCCTATCAAGACCAGGAGCGGTCGAAGCATCAGGGGTCTTCCTCTTCAAATAACCGGGGCCTCCGCCCCTACCAGAACCAGAATATGGAGGTACCGCCCTGTGGCCCTCCCGCCTTGCTACACTTTCCCTCCAAATCTTATTTTCCGCTTCCTCTGCAGTAAGAGCCTTTTCTACAGCCTGGGCATAAGTTGTCCCTCCAGGTACTATTGTAATTCTTACATCTCGGGCTATCATAGCATTAAGCCCTTTGATAAATCTGTCCTGCCTAGCTGCATCAGTAGGCACAAGATCTGGTGCAAATTTTGCAAGTCTGTCAAACTTCAGGGCATATTTTGTAACTGTCATGCTGCCCTGGACCAGCCCCATGAACTCATTTACCTTCGTTGTCCTGATGGCAACATTATAATACTTCTGACTAAATAGGTCCTTAAATCCTTCCCAAGTCAAAGCAATAACATCTCTAGTTTGTGATGCCACCTCCCACCAGATTCGGGCATCCCCTCTCAGCATATATGTGGCACAGGCCACTCTGTCATGTCCCTCTACCCTCATAAAGTCTAGAATGGTAGTAATCGTAGTCATCCACTGTTCAGCTTTCAGTGGCTCAGGTCCTCCTTCAAAGATCGGGGGCTGCTGTTTCCTGAACCGCTCATACAACGGTTCCCACTTGTTCCCAACCTCAACTGGCTGTATAACTGGTACCACTGCTGGTGGTACAATAGGGGAAACACTCCCTGATGGAGCCTGCTGCCGCAGAATTCGGATCTATTCATCTTGGCTCTGTAGCCGAGCCTGCATATCTGCCATAAGCTGCTGCCAGTTCTCAGGGACTGGCGGAGGGGTCTGGCCCTGATCATCATCTCTAGTCTCAGACCTGCTGGCTAGTCGTGTAGATTTTCTTGGACGCATAATTATCCAAGTCAATCAGTAATCAACGACTCGGCAATCAGACTATGATGACAGGGTAATAATCCTTTCATGATCCATCACTGGAACTCCAATCATTCACAAACAATCAATTTATAGCAATTTATCCATATATTCATTCTCATGCATAGCAGTGCTAATAAGCACGCCTCAATATCATCATGAAATAGTCAAGGGCCAAGCCCTATCAGTATCTCATGCTCCTTATTAATCAAACAGATATTAACAGTCATATCTCATTCAGATCATTTAAGCACATAGTCATGTATACACAATTTACCAAACCCTGAGTCAAGCTTGGCTTTCGTGGCGAATGTACATGTCCAGCCAGTCTTCAGGAACCCTTAAACCTAGGACGCTCTAATACCAAGTTGTAATGCCCTGGATAGCCAAGAACGTTACACTGTGTGTTCATAAAGGTGCAAGACTCGCTAATCAAGTCATTTAATTAAAAACGTGTTACAAAAACTATAGTTGAACTAGGGTTAAAAGATTTTGGTCTCAAAAGCAGCATTTCTTATAAATAATCATTTTCTTTTTACATGGGATCCCAAAAATAATAAGTTAAAGTCTGTTTCCAAAAGATTCAAGATCTAAATGCAGAGATTGGCCATACTAAGGCAAAACAGACAATTAAGCATATCCCGTCCTGTTCCACTCCTTGGCCGTGGCGGCCGAACAGCAGACTATGTACATTCAACCTCGCATCTCTCCATCTCAGGATTGGTCTAACTTGCCTTTGCCTTTACCTGCACCACGTAGCACCCGTGAGCCAAGGCCCAGTAAGAAAACTCAATAACAAAGAACAATCAATCATCAGACCATCAGATATCTCATACCGCATAAGCAGGTACTCAAATGGTTTAAGCATTCATGATAATCAAGTATTCATCATATCAAGTATATCAATCCATATCAATAATCATTCCACATATGATAACTAGGGTTAATGCCCTTAGGCCGCACCCTCTATTTATTCCACTGACTCCGACCCGCTTAAACCGAGCTCAGTGAATATTAAGCTGTCCTCGGCTACCAGTGGCCGAGCCGCGCCCTGTGCGGAAATATAATTTACGGCACCCTTAGGCCGTATATCACATGTTCCATGGCATAATACCATCTATGACATTATACATTTAACGGGAGCACTTAGTCCCATCACAAACACATAACCGGGTGCAGTTTTCTTACCTTTGGATTTTCTGGCTTTGTTCGATTTGATCCTCAAGCATGATCCCTCTTGAGCCCTAGCGCACCCCTAGTCACAACCATAGATCAAAATCATCACCAAACCTCGAGTCCAAAACATAGCCTCGGGACCAATCCCAAGCCCTCGGGAAGCTCTAATTCCACCAAAGGAGGTAGTGGAATCAAACCCCGAACCCCCGGGCAAAAACCCTTGAAAATAACCCAAAAACCCTTTTCTGGAAATAGGGTAGCGCTACAACGCTCTTTGGAGGGTGCTACAGCGCTACAAACATAACCAAAAACACCCTCAGAACACTTGGCCTAGCGCTACAGCGCCCAAAGGCTAGCGCTAGTCACAGAACAACACCCCTGCATTTTTCCCTCCTGCGATTTTCCTGAGCCAAACCTTACCAAAGCTTTTCCAAACTTCAACCAAACTTAAAATCAAGCTTATCAACATGTCTAACTCATCCCAAACATCCCAACCACACCAAACTCAATCACATGCACCCCCAAACACAAAATTCACCATAGTTGAACCTAGAGCTCAAAAACTCAACAAAATAACAAAACTTTAGAATTCAAGTGTCCAAGTTCAAAGTTTCTTACCTTTAATTGGAAATTTTGATGTTAGGATATCCTCTACACTTCCTTGGCTTCCTCCTCCTCAAACCCTTAGCTTTAATTCCCTAGAATTCCCATCAAATTCAGCTTAGAAATCTAGTTCCACAGCAAAACCAGTAACTGAAGAAAACCTTGAAATCTTACCTCAAATGGATGAGTAACCTCTGCTAATCCTCAAACTTAACTCAGGAACCCAGTTGCT
Organism: Humulus lupulus; assembly: GCF_963169125.1. NCBI lineage: Eukaryota > Viridiplantae > Streptophyta > Magnoliopsida > Rosales > Cannabaceae > Humulus > Humulus lupulus. The sequence goes on along the minus strand of NC_084794.1, from coordinate 59,016,874 downwards.
AAGCTTGACCTAGCTCTCCTCTGAACCTCAGCTCCAAAAGACCCCAAGAAATGGTGAAGAAATCCCTAAACCGTAAGAGAAAAATAGACTTCCAATTCTCTTTCCTTTTCCTTCTTTTCTTTCCTTCAGACTCTAGACTTTTCCCACTAAGGCATAAAGCAACAGTTATACTTATCCCAACTTTTAACTCAAATGACCAAAATACCCTCCCTTTATTCCTAAGCCTTTAAATCAACCTAGGGGCATTTTGGTCATTACACCCAATTCCCGCTAATTCCTCGAATTCCTCTAATATTTACTGCTTATTTCCTGACACTCAACTAATCACCAATTATACTCTTCAATGTCAAAATTGACCCCAATACATTCTCTAACTTCCCAGAATTACCCCTAGGCTCGCCTCGAGCCGGGTATAAATCCCCGCCGTGACTTTCCGCTAAATCGTTCACTAGGATCATCTCGAGTCACAGATTACAAATATTTCCACATAATAATGTGGTCTCATCAATTTATCACATATATATACAATTATGCCCTCAACGGGCCAAGATTACAATTATGCCCTTCTAACCTAATCAAGGCCTACATGCATACTAATACACATAGTCATGCATCACAGATATTCAAATAGTCATATAACATGCGTTTAAATCATTAAATCACATATAATCCAGTTATGCCCTCCCGACACACTAATCAAGGCCCTTAAGCCTTATTAGTAAACTTGGGTTGTTACATGTGGACATATTTATTGTTGTGTAATCCCAATATTTAAGGGATGTCATTTAATCTGTTATCCGTTCCTGATCTTCATGGGACGTTTCCGTGTATATAGGAGATAATGCATTTAATATCATTATTTCAATTGATGTATAGAATATCTTCCCGAAATATGTGAGAATGAATTCTGCAACCTTCTCTATAAATAGAGAAGGAATCACCACTTGTAGGAGACCGATTTTTGATTTATGGAGAGAAAGCTCTGGGTAATTCATCTATGAAGAATTTCCAGAAAACTCCAAGTCTTAATAACATAGACTCGTGGACTAGGAAGAATTAACTGCTGAACCACGTAAAAATGATCTTGTTTCTCTTCATCATTCATTCGCTTCATTATTTAATTGTTTAATTGCTCTACGATTTAAGTTGACGAAAAACGGCGTCAATAGTTTGGTGCTTTCATTGAGAGCATTAAAATAGTACGTGTGTGAGTCTAGTAAAGAAAGCCTCCCTGAATAAAAAATGGCCGCGAATGATCCCAATGTTCCTGAGGAGGAAATTTTAGATGAAGCTGACTACCCCCAACATCCTAGAAAGCAGCCTATGGTGAATTCAGACCCTGATGAGAGGAGTGGTTCATCCAACTCTCTGGGACCACCGGCCCCCAGGGACGACGAGGAAATGTATTATAATCCTAAACGATATGTCCCGATAGTGGAGCTCGAAATTGTCAACTGCGAAAGCAGTTGGCAGAGGCCAAGAAACGTAACGAGGAGCTGGCCAGATTGGCTGCTGAGGCACAGACGGCTTAGGCCCCACCTCCGCCAGAGGCCCAAGCCCCGCCTCCGCGGGACGTTCATGTTCCACCATGTAGGCCTCGTGGGCGATCGCGCAAAAATGCTGCCACCCAGATAACGGAGCAACCTCCGCCGCCAACAGAACAACCTGCTCCATCAAGGCCCCTGAGAAGTAGCCAGGCTGGAGCTCCTGCCAACTCAATTGCGGAGGTACCGACCGGGGTAGGGAATAACCGAGCCCCCACGAAGGCTCGGACCCAAAATCCTAGTAATGCGCAGAGCGTTCCTGAACCAGTTTGAGCAACCTCGGGGCCTTCTAGGCCCTGTAATGGATGGCAGCCACCATCACCCATAAGGCACCCACCATCGCCAATAAGGTATCCGTCACCAACTCAGAGAAACACACAACCGACTCAGGGTGATAGGGAAAGGTGAGATGAGCAAAGACGTGGAAATTGGGAGACTGCTAAGGAGTATAGAGGTACCCAACTCACGCGAAGCCAAATGTCTCGGTCTCACACTATTGAGACGAGGCAACCGGCAAGGAACCCATCTCGAAACAACCACGCAATGAGCCATTTCAGTGAAGGCTTGAGAGACACTAGATCGGTCAGTATGTATGACCAGGGACGCAGAAATACTGGGAAGTGAAGGGATCACCCAGATTTACAAGAACACGTGAACCATAATCGGGGGAATGATAATCCCTCGAATCCAGATCTAAGAGATCATCTCAATGGACGCAAGAACCCTGTGCCGAGGCGCGAAACTAGGGTTGTGATCAACGATAACCAGTTCCCACTGCTTCAATTCAGACCCACCATGGATCCAGTCCAAGAAAGTATTGAACAACTGGAAAGAGCATTCAATCTCTTACAAAATGAACGAGGTCGGGATCGGGACGAAGAGTTCGACGAAGAACTCGAACCCTTTGCCCCTCATATTTCCAGCACCCCGTTTCCTCAGGGATTCCAAATTCCTCATGTCTCACCATTTGATGGGAATTTCGATCCATACAGTCATTTGAGTACGTTCAATACAATTATGCGAGCGAGTAATGTGGGCTACGAGCTCAGATGCATGCTGTTTCCAGCCTCGCTCACAAGACCAGCAAAAAACTGGTTTGAGAAGTATAAGAGACATTCAATCGCTTCTTGGGATCAATTGTCTAGAGATTTCAAGAAGCAATTTAAAGCCATGGTCGGAATTAGGCCCGAGGCGTCTGCCTTGACCAATGTCCGACAACAGCTGAATGAAACATTGAAAAGTTACCTCACAAGGTTTAATTTGGAAGTCGCCCGAGCTCGTGACATGGATGACAGTGGCCATTTAATGGTTGTCCGAGCCAGAGTAATGCCTGGAAGTCCTCTCTGGGAGGACATGCAGAGGAAGCACGTAAGGTCCTTAACCGAGTTCAATCGACGAGCTCAAAGGTTTGTTAGTGTAGAAGAGGCGAGGTCAGCATTGAATATGACCTCTCAGCCCATAACTACAACAACAAACGCAAACTCTGCCTCGACCTCGGCGGATCCTATGACCTCAAAACCCCTTGGGGACAACCCTTCTAAAAGGAAGAAGAATGAAGGGACAATCCCGAGGCAGAAGGGGGAAAGAAGAAGAAAGGGGGAAGATATTTCTCTATATACAAGGTGTATACCGAGCTCAATGAGTCTCGGGAGAATATCTACCTGGCTAATGAAAACCAGGTCCCTTTCAGACGTCCGGACCCCATGAGAAACCAGAAAGCGAAAAGAGACTCCAACAAGTACTGCAGATTCCATAGAGATATCGGACATACAACCGATGAATGCAGGCAATTAAAAGATGAGATCGAAGGCCTGATCTTGAGAGGATATTTCAGGCAATATGTTAGGAATCAAAACCCCAATCAGGCTTCTACCAGCCAGAAGGCAGCACCACCACCACCTGCCCAGAACAGCAACTCCCGAGCAAGGGAGGACGAACAACCCCCTCTGATTGATGGAGAAGATGTCATAACCATCCTAGGGGGACCACATATTACACGATTGGACAGGAGCTCCCATAAACGATATGTGAATGAGTTGAAAACTGGTGACGAGACTCCTTATGAACCCGAACCCAGAGCTCCAAAACAGCAAAGGGTTGAATCTCAACCCATAACTTTTACTGAGGATGATGCGTCTCATGTACAATTCCCTTACAACGACCCGTTGGTCGTCACCCTTCAGCTCGCGAATAAGAGGGTACACCAAGTCCTAGTTGATAACGAGAGCTCAATAAATATCCTCTCTAAGGCCACCTTAGAAAATGTGGGACTCACGCTTCGTGACCTAAAGGCCTGTGCAACGGCGTTGTACAAATTTTCAGGAGAAGGGATTGCATGTATGCGATCCATCGAACTCCCCATAACCTTGGGAGACTTCCCGGTCTCGACAACCAAGATGATGGAATTCATAGTAATGGATCTACCATCGGCCTACAATGTACTGCTTGGGAGACCCGCCCTAGTAGGGCTAGGGGCAGTTTCGTCTGTAAGGCATTTGGCCATCAAGTTCCCGACCTCTAGTTGCATTGGGACACTGAAAGGAGACCAGCTTGCAGGAAGGGAATGCTATAGCATTTCCGTTAGAGGAAAGAAACAGGCAAGTGCACAAACACTTGTCATAATTCTGAATAAGGATGGGATAGTCTTCGAGATAGACTAAGAAATTGATCCAAGAATAGAAGAAAGAGTTGATCTCGAGCCGTTAGAGGAGCTCGAAGAAGTCAAGCTCGAAGAAGTTGACCCCCCAAAAACTGTGTAGGTGGGGAAAAACCTTTCGGAAGAAACAAAATAGTAATTAATATGCTTTTTGAAAAAGAACCAGGATGTTTTCACGTGATCACATTCGGACATGGTAGGGATAAGCCCGAATGTGATAAGCTACACTCTTAATATTAACAAGAGCTTCCCCCCGAAGCAGCAAAAGCGAAGACTCCTGGACGACGACAGGAAGAAGGCCCTGAAGGAAGAGGTCGACAGGTTAAAAACAAATCGATTCATACGAGATGCCTTCTACCCGGATTGGGTCGCTAACCCGGTGCTAGTTCCGAAACCTAACGAAATATGGTGAACTTGTATTTATTACTCAGACCTTAATAAAGCATGTCCTAATGACTGCTTTCCCCTACCTCGGACCGACCAACTCGTAGATGCCACAGCTGGGCATGGACTTATGACGTTCATGGACGCTTATTCTGGATATAACCAGATTGCCATGCATGCATCGGACCAAGAGCATACTAATTTTGTGACAGATAAAGGACTATATTACTACAATGTTATGTCGTTCGGGCTCAAGAATGCTAGAGCTACATACCAACGACTCGTAAACATGATGTTCTCCGAACAGATAGGTAATAACATGGAAGTTTATGTTGATGATATGTTAGTTAAATTTAAACATAACAATAACCATGTGGACGACCTTGAAGAATGCTTTGCCGTGTTACAGAAGTACAACATGAAGCTCAACCCCTAGAAATTCTCTTTTGGAGTATCATTGGGGAAGTTCCTAGGTTTCATTGTGAATGCCCGGGGAATAGAGGCTAATCTTGACAAGATCCAAACGTTAATTGGCATGCCTTCACCTCGAAAGCATAAGGATGTCCAGAGTTTGAGTGGACAGATGGCGGCATTAAGTAGGTTTATCTCGAAATCTACGGACCGCTGTCTTCCCTTTTTCAACGTTTTGAGAGGGGGCAACAAATTCGAATGGACAGAGGAATGTGAGCTGGAATTTCAGGAGCTCAGAAAGCACCTCGTGGAACCTCCTACCTTGTCGAAACCTGTCACGGGAGAAATTTTGTACCTATATCTCACTACAACCGAGCACGCCATTAGCGTCGTGCTCGTCGGAGAATAACAAAAGGTGCAAAAGCCAGTATACTATGTCAGCAAAAGGTTATTGGGGGAAGAATCGAGATACCCTTTAATGGAGAAGTTGACTCTCAGCCTAATCCACTCATCTCAAAAGCTCTGACCTTACTTCTAAGCGCACCCCATCCATGTGCTGGCCGACCAACCACTACGACAAGTCCTATCCAAGCCAGAAGCCTCAGGCTGATAACTAAAATGGGCTGTTGAGCTCGGGAAATTCGAGATAACTTATCATCCGAGGACAACCATAAGAGGACAGGCCCTGGCAGACTTCATAGTGGAATACGCTGGATTGACTGACAACGAAGTTATAACCCCAGCCCGCAAGCTGTGGAAACTTTATGTCGATGGGTCTTCCAACGAAAATGGATCGGGGGCAGGAATAATTCTGATCACCCTAACTGGGAGTCGATTTCACTCTGCCTTGAGATTTAACTTCAAAGCATCAAATAACGAGGCTGGATACAAAGCTCTATTGGCAGGACTTCGAATAGCCAAGGAACTCAAGGCTAAGGCGATACATTACTACAATGACTCTCAGTTGGCGGTCAACCAAATCTTAGGGGAATACCAGGCTTGTGGGAAAAGAATGGCTGCATATCTAGAAAAAGCAAAAGCAGCACTCGAAAAATTCAAATTTTACACGATAGAGCAGGTCCCCCGAGAGCAAAATTCGAATGCAGACGCCCTAGCCTGGCTCGCCGCATCCACTGAGGTCGACGAGCTGAATGTTGTGCCAATCGAACTTCTATCGACATCTAGTATAAACGAGCCTGAACAAAGGATGTCTGTATGATTAACTCCGAGCCAACCTGAATGACCCCGATAGTTGAGTACCTTGAAACCGGCATTCTCCCAGCAGAACGGACCAAGGCTCGGAAACTGATGTATCAGATTCCCAGGTACACTATTGTGGAAGGAGGGCTATATCGAAGAGGATACTCTATGCCATTACTCCGGTGTATGACTCCACGCGAGGCTAAGAAGATCATAGAAGAGATTCATGAAGGATTCTGTGGGAACCACACTGGGGGGCATAGCTTATCTAAGAAAATTATACGCCAAGGGTACTTCTGGCCCACCATCAAAGCAGACTCATTTGATTACGTCAAGAGGTGCAATAAGTGTCAACAGTTTGCCACAATCCCTCAAGCTCCACCTTCCGAGCTAACCATGATGACCTCCCCATGGCCATTTGCGATCTGGGGAATTGACCTCATAGGCTCGTTGCCAATTGGCAAAGGCGGAGTTCAGTACGCAGTAGTCGCGGTAGATTACTTTACGAAGTGGACCGAGGCCGAACCTCTGGAAACAATTACCTCGAAGAAGGTCTTGGACTTCGTGGTAAAAAAATCATCTACCAATATGGGATGCCAAGGAAGATAGTGTCCGATAACGGTACTCAATTCGATAACGACTTGTTTACCAACTTTTGTGAGAAAAATGAGATAATAAAAAGCTTCTCCTCTGTGGCCCATCCCCAAGAAAATGGCCAAGTCAAGGCTGTGAATGAAACCCTGAAGAGTTCTATGAAGAAAAAATTGGAAGAAGCCAAGGGGAAATGGCCCGAAGAGTTGCCCCAAGTCTTGTGGGCATATCGAACCACAACTCACACTTCAACAGGACATACCCCTTTTTCTTTGGCATATGAATGCGAGGCTATGGTGCCAATCGAGGTCGAAATACCCACCATTCGTACCCACGCATATGATCAAGCCTCGAACCAATCCCAGCTTGAAGTAAGTCTGGACCTGATTGAAGAAAGACAGGACGAGGCTCAACTAAAAAATGCTGCATATCGACAGTGAGCTACCCAGTATTTCAATAAAAAGGTTCGAGACAGAAAATTCAGTTTGGGAGATTTGGTGCTAAGGCGTGTGTTCTTGGCTACACGGGACCCGGCTGCTGGCATGCTCGGGCCTAATTGGGAAGGTCCTTATCATATCAAATCAGTTATCCGACCCGGCGTCTACAAATTGGCAAGATTGAACGGGGATTTGGTACCACGAGCATGGAATGGCGAACATCTACGACCTTACTATCAATACTGTAGGAACGATGTCACCTGTAACCGTGCTTGTTTATCTTTACTATGTTTCTGTTAATAAATTGTTCAATTCCGAATAAAGTTCATTTTCGTTTCAATATGCTATATATTTTTTTTTGCAAACTCTCTTAATTTAATAACCTATGGTCACATTCATAGGATTTTAACGGGGAATTAGTGGTATATATATCGTCGGCTTGAAAAAATAAAATAGCATATACCAAATTATTAAAGAATAAAAGTGTTTGGATATAACTAAATACGCGAGCTAAAATAGTTTGGACATAACCAAATTATTAAAGAATAAAAATGTTTGGATATAACCAAATACGCGAGCTAAGATAGTTTGGACATAACAAAGTTATTAAGAATAAAAAGTGTTTGGATATAACCAAATACGCGAGCTAAAATAGTTTGGACATAACCAAATTATTAAAGAATAAACGTGTTTGGATATAACCAAATACGCGAGCTAAAATAGTTTGGACATAACCAAATTATTAAAGAATAAAAGTGTTTGGATATAACCAAATACGTGAGCTAAGATAGTTTGGACATAACCAAGTTATTAAGAATAAAAGTGTTTGGATATAACCAAATACGCGAGCTAAGCATGTTTGGATATAACCAAATGCGTGAGGCAAAGTAATTTGGATAAAACCAAACACGCGATCTAGACATAACTAGATAAAAAATATTTGTGTGTGGATTATGAACCAAAAACATGACCTAAATAGGTTTGGAACGAACCCGCTAAAACTAATCGACAGAAAGTTGGAATATAAATAATCCTACTTCAAGTTAAGTTGAGATCAAGGCTGGAGTATCTTGCAAAAAGATAGTTTCGACCTCATAACTTTGGGGAGCTACCCGAGGATGAGGAAAAGTAACTATAAAAGCAGGATATAACTAAACCACTTATATTACATGCCATATAAGTACTTTTGAGTGCATGGTAAAAGTAAATTCCGACCTTGACAAGTAACGGGATCGAACACGGATACATCGAGTAAACTGTGCATGAATGCATTGAATTCGAACTTAAAATCCACCACGTGTTTGTATGAATAAACAGACATAAGGACACTTTAATATAAATTGCTTGAAATATTTCGACTTAAGAAATGTAAAGCAAAAATATTAAAATAAAGTCAAATATGGTATTATAGATATTATAAGAAAATAGCTCTTCCACGAGCTATAAATTGCCTTAGCCCCAGGGGCATAAAAAATAAAAGATAAAAAACTATTACAAGAGGTTCTAAGGGACGCAGCCCCGGGTCGATATTTAGGAGGAAGGAGCGCACTTCTTAGCCTTCTTAGCATCCTCCTTGGCCCTCTCTGCCTCCTCCCGAGCAGCCTCCTCCACATCAAGTCGAGCCTGCCATTTGGCCACGAGCTCTTCCTCAAAAGAGCCTAGGAAGATGGTATCAACATCAGCGTTACTGGCCCAGATCCTGTACATGGCCAGGTCGACCGCCCGATCCTTCTTCTCCTTGAACTCTGCGAGAAGACGAGCCTTTTCGCCCTCCATTATCTCGAAGGTGGCCTTTTTCTCCTCCTCAAGCTTGGCATTGAGCTTCATCTGCTCGACTATCCTGGGCTTCATCTGCTCGGCTTCAACCTCCATCTTTGCCTTTGCAGCCTTGAACTCGTCAGTGAGCTTAAGTTGAATATCCTTCAACTCTTGGGCATAGGACATGCTCGAGTGGACCTCGTTGTTCAACTTATAGTTGAGCTGAGCAACAACAGCAAGAGACGAAAACACAAACAAATTCAATTACAACACATGCTAAGCATAATTACCAAATGGTAAAGTTAGAGGAGTTACCGCAGCAGCAAGCTCGACACTCTTGTCATAAAGGGTGTTGCAGTCCCGAGCATTTTTCAAAAACTGCCACTGGGAGCCTTGAAGCTGCTGATGCTCTGGCCTACCCAAGACAGGATGTCCGAGCCAAGTGTAGCTCCACGAGTCCCAGCAGTGTTGTTGACGACATACTCATCAACATGAGTAAAAATCAACAACAGGCGCCCTTTGGACGCTGGTTTCTTCGGAGGAGGGACGAGTGTTGGGTAGACCATGATAGTAGAAGGAACAGGGGGGACATCGGTGGTGGAAGCTTCGACCTGGGAAACAGGATGCACGACCAGGCTCGTAACAGTGGGAGTTGGAGGAGGAGGAGTCTTCTCAGTCCTCTTAAGAAACTTGGCGGACCGATCTGACTTTCGCGAGCCTCTTGGGCGCTTACTCCTCTAAGCCCCCTTACCACTGGCAAGCACGGTGTCGAGATCAGAGTCCATAGCACCTGCACAATTGCACCACATTATAAGAAATTCCAAGACACAAAAATTTAGCACAATGCAGACAGGCAAGGAATAAAGGACAAGTAAAGAGAAACCTAACTGGAACTCTTCCCCAAGCTCGTGCTCGATGACCACATAATTCCCCCATCTTCAGAAGAGGCAGGGGGAGTCCCTTCCCTATATGTGGAAGTCAACCTCAAAAGGTCCCTATAATCATTTGTCCCGTATGGAACGACTATTCCGTCCTATACCTCGTTCAAACTATACAAAGTATCGTATTTCCCTAGCCAACTATCAAACCTATGAACCCTCTCATCTACCCAAGACCATACATAAAAGTGGTCCCTATCATCTTCACACAAAACTAATCTGTCGGGCTTATGCTTAAGTAGCGAGGGAGACCATAAGTCCGAGCTAAGGATGACCGTACCTCTGTCGCTCGAGTTCGAGCCCTCATCATTGGCCTTGTTCCCTGATTGCAGACTCCTGCGATGTCGAGCTGGGGGTTAGAACTGCGCCTCAGAGGAAGGCTGATGGTTGGGAAAGGTACAAACTCCCACTTGGCGTATTTCTTGTTGGACCAGTCGTTTGTGGACTGATCCTTTTCCAGGAGACCACAAGCTCGAAGCATATCTTCATGAAGAAGATAGGAAAGGGAACACCTAGCGTAAGGGAATTGGAGCAAGGCCTCCTTGTGCTCCTTCATCTTATCGGTGGGAGTAGGTAGATGATATTTGGCTGGAGAAATAAACATATCATGAGTGATTCGAGCGTAAGCAAAAAATTCGAGCACAAAAGGAAGAGATTTTTTATACTTACGGATTCGTCTGAACGAATAGTATCTGGAAGGAGCCAGGCCATCTGTCCAAAAGAAAGCCTTCTTGAAATCGAGGGGATGGTTGGGTAAATCCTCAAAGATTTTCTTCTCCTTGGGATAGCTCGAAAGGTAGTAGAAGTCGTCCCCTCCCCGAGCTCGGGAAGGATTTCTTTTCAAACAAAATAGATAAAAAATCTCCTTTGGTGAAGGTCCTTCCCACTTTAGCTCGTGGTAAAGCAACCTCAGGGCTGATAAAACCCTGTATGAGTTGGTGTTGAGCTGGATAGGAGCAAGCCCGACAAAATCCAAGAAGTCCTTGAAAAAGGACTTTAAGGGCAATAAGGCCCCTGCCTTCATGTGCTCCTGGCTCCAAGCCGCATATTTTAACTTGTTGTCAGGATTACCATCTCTCGGGGCGCGACAGCTTCGCTCATGGGAGGTGGGAGCTTGACACCTCAGCGAGCCCGATAGTCCAATTTCGTGGAGGGCCAGGATGTCAGAGATCTTCCCCAGTGAAGAAATCGAGCTCTAGTAGTGCTTGGCCTCAAAAAATTCTCCCTTCGAGGTGGGAATGGAGGTTGGCTGAGAGGTAGAAGGGGGGTTTGATGGTTCTCCCATTAGTGAAAATTGGAGATCGCCTGACTTGAAGGTGATTGTCACTTTAAGAGTGGTATCGATGGGGATGGGTCTAGGATTAAGGTCTGGATCTGGGTAGATGGCGACCCTAAGTCTCTTCCTTTTCCTCTCCTCAACCTCGTCGATTTGACGTCGAAAGTGAGCTCGTGTATCTTCTTGCTCATGCCTTAGTTGATGCTCCCGAATAAAACGTTGATTCTGGGTAAAATGTGACTTCGGGCTCGGAGTTTTCGATGAGTAAGGAATTGCGAGCTTTGACCCCCATCGCTTTTCTGAGTTCTGCGGCATCTAGCAAGAGAGCAAAAGGGTGAGGGCCAGACGGACAAGAAATTAAGGTTAAAAATCAAGACGGCCTAAGCTCGAATGATCGAGACTATGGAGCAAGATCGATCCAAAGAACGAGGCTAGGCTCGGAGCGTGTATTCCACGGAAAGGGAGGAAGGTGGATTTATTTTCGAAGATCCCGGATTTTCAAGGAAAAAAAGATGGCGGTTACTCAAAAAGTGATATTTTTGGGAAACGTGCAATTTGAAAACCCTAATCTTGTACCCAGTTTCTTGGTGTACACGATATGTCATCCGAAATTTAAAAAAACACAACACAAGAGTCATATTTGCATCTCTTTATGCAAAATCTGGGTTTAAAAACCCATAACATCAAATAAGCTTACAAACTACACGATATTGGCTAAAGTATCTTAGTGATAAACTAGTGCCCAAGGTGCAACAGAAGCATAAACGTGCATGGAAAAATAAAGTACATACGCGGGCATACGAAGCTAAGAACAGAAACTTACACAATGTAGCTGGCGGGTACAGAGAAATTAATGACCGAAGGAGTGGTTGCAAAGACAATCTCACAGAGTTGAAGAAGCCAACGTTGCTCTGTTTTCTTGGCTTGGAGAACATGCAAGAACTGAACAAATACAATTTCTGGTTCTTCTTTACACAAGGCGAAAGTGAAATGGGGAAGACGATGGGGATGTATTTATAGGCCCCTGGGATGTCAAAGGTCGAGCTGATCTGAGCCATTGGCCAGATTTCGTATCCGATCCGACGGTCAGGGGCAAATGAGGTGATGGTACCATAAAGTTGGCAGGCGAACGGACGTGGGCATGGTTCCAAGGCACTAAAGTACTCAGATTAGTCAATACCTAGCTGACGCGTGTCCACACTCGAGTGCAATTGATGGTACAGTTTCCAAGAGGGGTAGTTCAAAAGTTTCCTTCTCATAGGATTCGAACTCATACTTTTGAGAGGGAAAAATGTTACACCCAGATTTTGAGATAAGAGGTTATGACCCCGAAAATTGGGCTCGTCATGTGCGAGCTCAAAATGTATGAAAACATCATATGGTCCAACCGTAAAACCTCTGAAGTAAAACAACAACCTCGAGGATGTGTAACCTCGAATATTCTATAAGCTCGCGATGAGCAATGTCATGACACTCGAATATATCTTTTACCGATCATCCTCAGGCGAGGTAGTTCGAGCTCGGGAAGTGCAAGCTCAGGTGTGACAGCCTCGACAACACCTACCTATCCCAAGCGTAGCGTGAAGTTGGGTGACAAGTTCGTGATTGACTCATAAGTCTTGACAGACTCAATGCTGATTGTTGATCTCGAAGACCTGATGAGTCACCTAGGATAGCCCATTACGTGTGGACATATTTATTGTTGTGTAATCCTAATATTTAAGGGATGTCATTTAATCTGTTATCCGTTCCCGATCTTCATGGGACGTTTCCGTGTATATAGGAGATAATGCATTTAATATCATTATTTCAATTGATATATAGAATATCTTCTCGAAATATGTGAGAATGAATTCTGAAACATTTTCTATAAATAGAGAAGGAATCACCACTTGTAGGGGATCGATTTCTGATTTCTGGAGAGAAAGCTCTGGGTAATTCATCTCTGAAGAATTTCTAGAAACTCAAAGTCTTAATAACATAGACTCATGGACTAGGCAGAATTAACTGCTGAACCACGTAAAAATTCTCTTGTTTCTCTTCATCATTAATTTGATTCATTGTTTAATTGTTTAATTGCTCTACGATTTAAGTTGACAAAAAACGGCGTCAACAACTTTAATGTTCAAAGTGCATGGATCTATCTCTATCACCGTCAATCAAACCCCATTTATTATTTTTTCAAAAAAAAAAATGTTTTAGGAGTTTACAAGAAAGGCAAAGAGAAAATTGAAAGAAAAGCTTAAAAACCCCCAAAAAATACTATTAACACAAAGGTTAATTATTCTCTAAAAGTAAATAATTTTTTATGAAAAAAATTATTTTGTAAAAGAGTAAAACAGAAGTTATATATTTCTTTAAAATTATTTACTTCTAGTAGCAAATAAATCTCATTAATTTTATTTTGTAGTTAAATAATGGAAAAATTAAAAATTATTAAAACTTTAAAAGTATTTGCGGTGAACATATTTGCAGCGGACATGTCGCCGCAAATACTTATGATTTCGGCGCAAATAACCTCATGAAAATAACTGCGAACATTTCCCTCTAAAATTGTTGACCAATTTTTTGACCTCATTAGCAGCGACCAGATTTGCTGCAAATAACCCTAAATTTTACCGCAAATAATGCAAATACCTCCTCGAATGAATCAGATTGGCAGGAGTTTTTCGTGTTAAATCTGAACCTTTTTTGTGGCAATCTACTCTCCGCAAATAATTCTCTTTCACCGCAAATAGTTCTATAAATCTATAAAAGCATTTTTGAAGATTATTAGCGATAAAATTCCAGTTTTGCTGCAAATAACGGCATTAGATATGGCGAAAAAATGTCACCGCAAATAGTTTCGCCGCAAAAGACCTCTTCTCTTGTAGTCAATAGATGAATGACTATTTACTTGTGTACATTGACAATAATATTTCCTTAAAATCTTCGACAAATAAGTGATCATGCAATAATTTGAAAATATGAAAACTCGTCAAGGAAAATTTTAGTTTTTTCTTATGACAACAGTTAAGAATAAATTTAGTAGTTAGATTTATTAATTTTAAATTATTATTTTTTCAAACCTGAGCACAATTTCTAGTTTTGTCATTGTATGTTAGTCTATCAAGCTAAAAAAGTTTTGCTCTGCTGGTAGGACTGAATTGGGCTCATGCTATTGGGTTCCTAGCAGTTCAAATTATTTTTTCAGACTCACTTTCTCTAGTTAATTGTGGTCATCAATAATAACTTGGTTTTCAAATAATGAGTTGGGCGTACTCTTTTTTTTATAAGAAAGTTTTATTGTCTAAATTTTTGAGAACATATCCCTATCTCATGAGGGTCGTAATGATAATAAAGTAACATATGGATTGGCAAGCATAACCTTAGACTACTAAATAATGAACTTAGTTGAATGGAATATTACTCCACCTATTTGTAATGTTGACTCTTTTCAATCTTATTACTAATGTAGTCACTCTTACACAGAAGAAAAAAAAAATAGATAATACCATACTTAAGTTGGTGATTTGTTTCTTATATAGGAAGAACATTGAACGAAAAAATGCACCGAAAGCTATTATGTATATGGCCATGAATTGCAATTTTACAACGATGAAAAAAATACATAAATTCTCACATCTCTGTCAATGTGAATTGTGAGAGATCTCTCTCGGCGGTGGCTTGCACAATCAATAATGGAAAACCACATAACACCTTTTACACAGAAAAGTTACAAGATTTGGTGGTGGATTTTTTAGGTTAACACGGGTCATTAGAAAATGACATGACAAATGACCTGTTTAAAATATTACACACTTATTTCTCTTATAAGTATAGAATTTAAAATATATTAAATGGGTTAACTAGGTCACAAATGGGTCATAGATGAGTTATAAACATATTAAACATGTCATAAAAAAATAAATGGATTGATAGAAATCAAACACCAACCTTTTATAAAAATGTTATAAAGATTGTGTCATATTAATCCATTTAAAAATAGGTCGAGTTTGGATTTTATTTTTTAACATGATTAATCAAACGGTTTGAGCTATGCATTTACTTGTAATACATAAAATCTCCATACAATATAACTTAAATTAATGACAATTATTTAATATAACTAATTATTTAAATAGTTTAGGCCATGCATCCCCAACTTTCTTCTTTTTCAAAAAATAAAAAATAAAAAATTATGTTGCGGATCATAGTCACTACAAAAAACAAGGCCTATACCGAGAACAAATGTCATCGGTATAAGCCCAAATGCTCTCGGTATAGCCTCTACCGAGACCATGTCGTCGGTATAAAGTCCTCGGTACAGACGCGTCGGTAGAACAAAACTTCTACCGACAACAATCAAGATGTCCTCGGTATAAAGGGAAAAATGTCCTCGGCACAACCAACCCCAATTTGTCATCTTAATGGTATATACCGAGGACAATGTCCTCGGTATAGACTAAACCAGAATTTTTTTTTATATTTGTAATATTTATTCCCTTATTTATTTATTTATTTTAAATTAAATATAAAAAAATAGAATAAAAATAAAACACTTATATTAAACATATAAATAAAAACATAAGATTGTATATTTGTTGAATCAAAATAAAGAGTTGTCTTAAACATGATAATGTAATAGTCCATTGTAATAAAATTCATACATAAGTCCTACTGAGTCGGTGCTCCAACATCGGGATCATCGGGTGGTGGTGGGGCACATTGAGATCCCGGGGTGATACAATGAGTCCGGACATGCTCCTCTAACTGTCGAAGACGCTCTCTCATATCAGACAACTCTTCATCTCTAGTTTGTGAATGACGAAAATCAAATGGAGTTCGGTCCCTTATGTTAAGGATACGTCCATATCCTTTCTGGTGGCCCCGTCGTTTTCCGAAGACAGTTTGTACCAAAGATATGTCTTCATCTTCAGGCGCACTCGAAACTGGTGTGGAACTCTCAGTATCAGTTGTCTGTGTCTGCTGTGTGTCGCGATATGCACGCAATTCCTCCTATGATACAATGTATAATGTAATTAAAATTTTGAAACAATTAAAATTTTGAAAAATGTTTAAAAAAACTTAACGTACCCAAGTATTTTTGGCTGTCTCTGTCACCCACCCTGTGCCTGATTTATGGTGAGTATCCATCCAGCTATCCGGGATGGGCTCAAGTTGCCCAGTCTCTAAATTGCGCTGTCACGTACATATATTTTTATAAAATTAATAATTAAACGTAAATAAGAAAAACAAACTAAAAAATAATTAATTAACTAATTTTTTTATAGCGCAGGGCTGAGATTGACTGAGAACCTCCATAGTTAAGCTATTTCAGTTTCTTCCTATTTTCCTTGTTGACCACAGAACGTTTCTGCAAAAAGTTATCGTTAGTAATATATTTAATTAAGATAGTTAAGTTTAGCAAGAAATTAATACCGTAATTTCTGGGCGTCAGAAAAATTCAATGGCTTTTTGCCACTGCGTATCCGTGCAACCACCATAACGATTTTGTGGCCATTAATCGTTAAATGCTCTTTAATATCGTACTTCCAGTCAGAATACTTTTTAGCACACGATGTATCAATGCCTCTCAAGATCCCAGGCATATGCCCTTCTCCATATCTAGTACTCCCAATATCAAACAAATCATCCTAATTTACAAACATTTATTAGTAAATATGATATATAACATAAAATGAGAATTAACATAAAAATACATAAACTACTTACTTCCAAATGTGCAAGTATTCTTTCTTTCGAGGCATTTGGTACTTTTGACCATTGAGGACAGTCCGGATCTATGTACTGTCGAACAAGTAATCCGAGCTCTCTTGAGAAATTTGAGCTGTACTCTCCGATCTCTTTATATGTTCTCCCCCGCACATCCCACTCGAGAGGGAGAAGATGCCCCAACTGTTCCCTTTTTTCCTGCGTGTTCAATCCTTTATGGCGTCCACGTTTGTTTGGAGGCGCTATTGTATGCAAATTCAATATTTAAAATTAATATGGATTAATTGTTAAAATTTAAGGAGTATATCAGTGTGTAAAGTATTACCTCGTTCACAATCAGCTGGGATATCTGACAGTCCACGTGGAGGACGTGGAGGATCGCATCCTCCACCATCATCCCCGTGAGATCGAGCAATAGCACCAGCCATATCTGTCAAATTAATCGATATTAAAATTACATTTATCGGTTAAAAATGACTATATAAAATTATTTATTGTTAAAAATAATTACTTCAACATATTATAAAATTACCACTTAATTATCACTATAATAATCTTCACTATCATCATCGGTTTCTATGTGTTCATCTTCCTCTTCATCATCTTCATATTCAACTTCCTCCTCCTCCTCCTCCACTTCCTCTTCCTCCTCCTCCTCTTCTTCTTCAATTTCCTCCTCCCTCTCCTGCTCAATTGCAACATTATCTATCTCAACAAATTGTAATGGAGCCCCCGTACGTTCAAAGCTGATTTGTGGCAACGGTCCAAGTTCAACGAATAATTGGAAATTAGAGGTACTAGTGTCGTGCATAACATCTACTTCTACATCCTCCGCTTGTTCTTCAACTAGTGGGATGTCCCACACATTTCTGTGATGCACTTCTTGGACGACTTTCCAATGAGATTTATTTTTAAGGTCTTCAATGTAGAAAACTTGGTTAGCCTGAGTTGCTAAGATAAATTTATCATCTTTGAAGGCCTCCGAACTGGTTTTGATACTCATTATGTTTTGCTCAAACTTTAATCCTGAAGACCGATTAGTGTCAAACCATTTGCACTTAAATAATACAACAGAACAACCAGAAAGATATGACATCACTAAAACTTCTTCCAACTGGCCGTAATAAGTACTATTTTCGACACCCGCTACAGAGACTCCACTATTTTGAGTTTTGCTATACTTGTCCCTGTCATAACACAAAAATCTTACTCCATTTACAACACACCCAGGGTACGACGCAACACGAGTTGAAGAACCGTTTGCTAAAGAGATTAATTGTTCATGTACTTCCAAGGATCCTGTTTGTCGAAGATGATAAATCTTATTATAAAATCCATTAGGAAATTTCTCTCTATGTAATTGGTCTAGGTTTTCAACACCTCTAGTCTGTAGAATTTCCCTATGCTCTCTGCAACAAACAAAAACAACCAATTTAAGAGCTACTAATAAGTGCTATAATAAACATGCAATGAAATGATGAACTACTTTAATTACTTACCGAAGATATGGCAAGATCTCATTGCAGTTGTTTAGAATATACCAATCCGCTATTTTCTTCACTTCATCTTCCAAAATTGTCAAGGATTTCTTACCAATTGGATGACCCTGAGATCGAAAGACCGACATCATTTTAAGTGATGGACCAACATCTACATTTCGGTCTGGACGATTGAACTTTGTCTCAACACCTTTCAAGTACATGGAGCAAAATGTTAATGCCTCATCAACCACATATCCTTCTGATATTGACCCCTCTGGACATGCTTTATTACGGACATAATTCTTCAATTTTTTCATATACCTTTCAAAAGGATACATCCACCTCATGTGAACCGGTCCTCCAAGTGTTGCTTCTTCCGGTAAATGTATTAGAAGATGGACCATGATATCGAAAAAAGCAGGTGGGAAAATATTTTCTAACTTGCAAACAATCTCAACAATTGAAGTTTTGACTTTTTCTAAATCTGAGACTTTTAGAGTTCTCGCACAAATGAGCTTGAAGAAAGTGCATAACTCAATAATAGTTGTACTCATCGATTTCTCTAGGAATGCATGCACACCAACTGGCAAAAGGCATTGCATAATGATGTGACAATCATGCAATTTCAAACCAGTGATCTTATTGTCATTATCAATCACATTTTTCCTTAGGTTAGATCCAAAACCATCTGGAAACTTCACTGATTTAAGAAATCGACAAAACTTTTGGCGATCTTCAACAGTGAAAGTGAATTTGGCCGCAGGCTTTTGTATCCGACCATTCAACTTCCTTAGCTGTAACTCTGGTTTCATCTTCATTTTCTCCAAGTCTACTCTGGCACTAACTGTGTCTTTGGTCTTATTCTCCAGCCCAACTATTGTGCCTACTAAACTGTCGCACACATTTTTCTCAACATGCATAACATCTAGATTGTGTCGCAACATTATGTTGGCCCAATATGGGAGCTCAAAAAATATACTTTTCCGCCAACCTACTTGCTCTTTTGTACGCTTTCTTTTTTGGCCGCCATAACTGACATGCTTACCAGGAAGAGAATCGGGTATGAAACTCATTTGTGTGAACATTTCTTGCATGGCTAAGGGCTTTGGTGGTAATCTTTTTTCAATGACACCATATGTCTTCTTGTCCCTTCTAATGGCATGTTTGATTGGTAAAAAATGTCTATGACCATAAATAGCAACCTTCTTTTGTAAACGAATAGATGGTGTTGCCACATTGCAAGTAGAGCAAGCATGATCACCTTGGGCAGTCCATCCAGAAAGGCTACTCCTTGCAGGGTAATCGTTTATAGTCCACATCAAAGCTGCCCGAAGAGTGAAGAAACTGCCATCGACTGCATCTCGAATCTGTACACCGGTCACCCATAATTCTTTTAACTCATCAATCAATGGTCTTAAGAAAACATCAAAATATTTTCCTGGCGAATGAGGTCCCGGAATTAATAAGCTCAACATGAAATTAGTTTCTCTCATGCACAACCATGGTGGCAAGTTATATGTCGTCAACACAACCGGCCACATACAATAAGAATGACTCATATTACCAAAGAGATTGAATCCATCTGCAGCCAATCCAAGCCGCACATTCCTGGGTTCCATTGCAAATGTTGGATTATTTCGGTCAAAGTCCTTCCAAGCTGTCCCATCAGCAGGATGACGCAATACACCATCTTCTTTTATACGTTTCTCGTGATGCCATCTCATATGTTGAGCAATGTGCCTCGATGCATATTTTTGCATTAACCTAGGGGTTAAAGGAAAATAACACATCACTTTATGAGGCACTTTCTTTCCCTTGGTGTTCTTGTCCACCCATCGATCCTCCCCACAAACAGGATATTTGCTTTTTCCAGAATGTTCTTTCCAAAACAGTGCGCAATCATGCTTGCAGACATGGATTGACTCGTAGCCCAATCCAAGTTTCCGCAACAACCTTTTCGCTGCATAATGCGATTTTGGAAGCTTATTTGGGGCTGGAAATGCATCATGTAACAACTCCAGCATTCCATCAAATATTTTGTTAGGAATTTTTCCCAACACTTTGAAATGCATTAACTTCACTAGGAAATTCAATGATGTGTAATTTTGACACCCGGGGAATAATGGAGCCTCGATCTAAGCAAACAAATCGTTATAATGTTGCCCACCCCTGTAGTCTGTTGTAGGTATCTCTTGACCGCGCTCATTCTCTTCATATTCGTCATTGTCATTTTGCATAAGATCATTGAGAACATCCATCATTTCATCTTCATCATTTTGATCTATCTGAGCTCTCATTGGTATTATTTCATCCTCTCCATGCCAATGCCAATTGGTTTATTTCCATAGAAAACCATTTACAAAAAGATGATTTTCTAATACATCAATCGTCTAAAATTCAACGTTGACACACCTCTTATACGGACATTTCACCAATCCTCTTGAGTCAACGCACTGCCGAGCTCTCTGGAGAAATTCATCACACCAACCTCATACTCATCAGATAATCGATCTGTCAAATTAATCCAGCTCTTGTCGATCGACATTGTATGAATGTAGCACTGCACGGAACACTAATCATCAAACTTACAATCAATTTGTGTGTGTGTCCTAATTCAGAGAGAGGCAAATGTAAGAGTCTTCAATGACTCACCCTCTCTGAACGGGTCTAAGGCTTCTTGTGATGAACACTAAAAAAATATAATATTATCACTGGGTGATAATAACACTATTATATCTTTGGTAATAATTTCTTATTACCAAAGAAAAAAGCAAATAAAATTAAATATGTTTTTTTAATGTCTTATGCTCTTTGAAGTTAATTATGTTGTTTTATGATATCTAACTATAATATATTTCAGTGAAAATATTATTAAAATTATTTAAATTTGACATATTTTTTTAATTTTAATTTTAATAATGATTAAAACTAACAAATATTAAATTTAATTATTTTAATTTTAATTTTAATTTTAATTTTAATAATGGTTTTCTAATAATATATTTGTTAATTTTATTTAATCAGAACTAACAAATATTATTTTTTTTACATATTAATTTAGTATTTATTAAATTACATATTTTACTTATGCTTTATTGAATAGTTTTATTAATTTAAACAAAATTTCTAAGATTTGTTTAAAATTTATTTAATTACTTTAGGATTTAATTATTACTTAAATTATTTAATTAATGTTTATTTTTATTAAAATTTAGTTGCATAATGTTAATGTTAATTTTTTTTAATCTTAATTTTAAAATATATTATTTTACTTATCAATTCACTATTTATTAAATTAGAAATTTTATTGAGTACTTCTACTAATATTCACAATATCTCTAAATTTTACAATTCTATAAAAAATTCGGCAGCATAACGACTATATTTTCATCTATCCCAAAATTTAAAATCCTGCAAATAACACATAAAAAATATCCAGACCCAGATCATGCAGAGAGCAATACAAATACATTTTAAACGACTATATAATTTATAATTATTAGTCTAAATTTTATTAATTATTCAATTTTCTAAGCAAAATATTAAAATTCTACTAAAAATTAACAACAACAAATTAATCATCAATATTTATAAAATCTGATTTTTTACTACAAACATAACCAAAAAAATTAAAATTGACAACAACAACATACTAACATTACCACCAAAATTTTCAAATTAACACTCAAATATTTAATATGTTTACTAATATGTTTAATACACATAAAATTCACCAAAACAACATAGAATTTATTTTTTTAAAAAAATATTAATTAATCATATAACAATTTTCTAATTCCTAATATCATTTTTACTAATACTTATTTTTAAAACCTAAAAATAAATACATTTTATCTAATATAATAATTTCAGATTTTTATTAAAATTAATATTATTTTATTTATATAAGAAAACATAAATTATTCAAACATTTAAAAAAATACAGAAAAATTAAAAACAACTTACCAATACCTTCAATATCTTGCAAGCTATCTCTGTAGTCCAACAAAAACCGAATACCCAACCTTCAAACAAAAATTACAAAATATCATTATACCATTTCATAAATATATATATATATAAAATGAATAAATAAACCATACCTTTAACAAATAGAGAGAAATTCCTTCACCCTTGGCAATTTTGGGGCTTAAAACTGAGCTTTTTGGGAGGAAAATGGAGGTTTTCGGCGGAGGGAGGCGGACGGTTCGGAGAAAACAGAGGGAAACCAGAGAGGAAGGAGAAAGGGCTTCGCAGCTGTTGGGTATATTTATAAACCCTATACCAAGAACATGTTCTCCGTATAGCAACTAACCCTATTCAGAACTGCGAAAATGTCCCGTGCATATGAAATGTCTATACCGAGAACACGTTGTCGGTATAATGTTCTCGGTATAGGCCTTGTTTTTTGTAGTGAGTTTGTGATTTTTAATTAGTGTTGGTCTTAGGCTAGGGCAGGTCAGACCCAAACATAGGACTCCATAGCCTAAGGGTCCCTAATTTATAAATTTTTAATTAATATATATAAAGAAATTGATATACTTTTATTCAAATTTAAAAACTAAGTAAAAAAGTGTGCAACATCTTAAAAAAAAAATATTTACAATTATTTTAACAGAAGAAATTCATTCAAGTTCAAATGCTCAATTAAATATGAGCATTGCTATTAGGTACTCTAGGGTGTCCAATATCTTAGGACATGACATATCTCCATTGGTGCAATTTAATTATTTGTCTCATATATTTTAATTCAATTGAAATATGTAGGATCCAATATTGACTTGCACTAATAATAATATAGGGTATTGCACACCCTAGGTATTGTTTGGTAACACTTAAAAAAATAGTTTTTTTATTTAATTAATTAAAATTTTGACAATTAAACATAAAATGTGTTTGGTAACTCTATTTTTATTTATTATTTTTTAAAATTTTAATTAAAATTTTGAAAATAGAATTTTTTTACTTTTAATTTTTTTAAAACAGTTTTCAATTTTTCCTTTCTTTTTAAAACACATCATATTGTTAAACAAAAAATAAAAATAAAAGTTATCAAACACGTTTATTATTTTTTGTTTTTAAAAACAAAAAACAAAAATAGTTACCAAACATATTTTTATTTTTTAAAAATAAAGAAACAAAAATAAAATAATATTTCCATTTTTTAGTTTAAAAAATTCAAAAACAAAATTTTTACCAAACGGCCCCTATATGTGAAGAAAAATGTAAGAAGTTAAAGATTTTATAGTGGTTTGACTACAAAAATAATAGGGTTAATTATGACTAAACTACCCAAATTTCATGATTTATAACACTTAAATATCCAAGCTTTTTTTGGTGGAAAAATTACCCAAACAGTCAAATTAAACAATGTAATGCCCCGAATTCTCCGATGTGTTTTAATGGTGGGAATAGTAGGCCGGGAGGGCCATGCTTGCTTAATTATGCCATTAATTGATAATATGCATGTATATGTGAATTATATTATAATATGATGTTAAATGCATGCATGTAGGTCCACGTTCTTAATTACAGGGGTGTGATGGTAATTTGGTCGTTGAGGGTATAATTGCATATTTGTATGCGTGTTGATGATATATGTTGAGACCACATTATAATGTGGGTTTGTTCGAGTTATTCGACATGAGACGATCTTGGAATATTGATTAGCGGTTTAGTCACAACAGGTTTAAGTTCGGGGCCCGAGATGAGTCCCGGGGTGATTTTAATGATTAGAGCATTACCGGGAATTAAAGGGTAACGGGATATGAATTATTGGTGTTTGAGATTATTGAGAATAGCGGGAATTGGAGAGCGTTAATTATGATTAACGAGATAGGTGGAAAATACCAATTTTGCCCTTGGGAGCCTTTAGAAACCTTAAATTGACCTAGGGGTATAATGGTCATTTCACCCCTAGGATAGATATAACCATTTTGGCTGTGGAAGAAGAGAGAAAAATAGAGTAAGTTCAAGAGCCTTCCCGTATCTATTTCTCCTTCAGTTTCCTTAGAGATTTTTGAACCATTCTTGAGGATTCAAGCTTAGGAAGTGAGCCTTGGGAGTTTGGGAGTGTGTTCCTCCATTGAAGAGCATCATAAGCTGAGCTTTGGGTAAGTTTCTAACCATTGAATTCTCTGGTTTGCCCTGTTTTAGTTCTGTTTTGCAGTTGTGAATTCTAGGTTGAGATCTTGGTTTTGATGGGAGTTTTGGCTAGGGTTCTTATGGTTGTAATGTTTGGGATGTGTTAGAATGGTTTTTGGGTTCATTTGGCACCAAAAATGGGATTTGGAAGCATTGGAATCAGGTTGGAATCGAAGGAGATGAAGAAGAAGGTTTCAGGGGGGTTTCTGGTCTGGAGGTAGCGCTATAGCGCCCACCTTAGGGCGCTACAGCACTACTTAGGGGGCATTTGGGCGTGTTGGGGGTTCTGAGTATAGCGCTGGGGCGCTAGGGATCAGCACTATAGCGCTACTTTGTTCCTTCAAAGTCCCGTTTTGAGTGTTTTTAAGGGTTTTTGACTTGGGGTTTCAATCCTTAAGACCCGGGATCGAATCTACTCACTGTGTGGGCATGTTTCGAGGTCTCGAGAGTGGTGCTTAGGTCAAGACCCTATCCATGTTGATTCTCATTAATGGAGGTTATAATTGGTTGTGATTAGGTAACCGCTAAGGAACTAAAAGATCGATCGTTCTCAAGGGTCGTCCTTATAATATTTCTCGCTCGAACTTGAGGTAAGAAAACTGCACCTTGTATATGTGACATGCGTGATTGTTATTGAGGCATGTTGGTTGATAAATGTGGACATGGATTGTATATTAAATGCTAGTGAATATTGTTTACTCGTATATGGCACTGACTAGTCAGGGATACTGACCTAAGGGTCAGAATTGGCATAAGCGTCCTGAACGCAGGGCCGAATGAAGATTAGATCTAATCGATATCAGCATTGAATTGCTCTAAGGCATTAATGCTGGACCGACCCTAAAGTCGATGAAACTTATAAGCGCTTGGCTAGTCTAAGACTAGTTACTCAGAGCCAAAGCCTAAGGCCCAGGTGACTGCTTGTCATATGGCTAGGGAACGATGTTCTAGGGTTATGACTCTATGGTCATGAGGAAGGTTATGTTGGTGACCAGTCACCATGCACCTTTCCTGGTTAAGTTAATGAAAGGTTCACTTACCTGTTTAGCCCCGGTGACCCTATTGTCACAAGGCTGAAGGGAGTTATTTCCTATTTAGTGACTTTTGCGACTGTCACCTATCTGTTTTGGACTGATAGTCCTGAATGATTATTATGATCCTTGTTGATATTATATCATGCTATATTGTTTTTTCTTGTTGGGCCTTGGCTCATGGGTGCTATGTGGTGCAGGTAAAGGGAAAGAAAAGCTCACTCAACCTTGAGTGGAGAGCTTAGGTGGTGATGTGTACATATGCGGCCGCTTGACCACCATGGCGAATGGGTTCTCAGAGGAGCTAGGGGGTTTACCCTATTTTTGCCGCCTAGGTCGGCGGGGTTGTAGATTTAAAAACAGTAGTGACCTTTTTATATTGTAAATATCGTGTAAATGTTTTGATAAGCTCATGAACAGTTTTAATAAAATATATCATTTCCTTTTCATTGGTTTTCCTCCTTAACCTGTTAATAACATGCAGAACACGTTTTTAACCAAAGGATTCAGGTAGCGGGTCAAATTCCCGGTTCACCGATCACCGTAACTGTTCTGGGGTAACCAGGGCGTTACAAAAAATTTGTCGTTATTACCCACTCTTCACAATGTTAAATTTTTGTTGCTTTGATTGTGGCTAAACTACCAAAACTTCACACTTTGTGTTACATTTAAATACTCAAACTTTTTTTTTACCACAAAATTATCCAAACAGTTAAAAATCAATATAAAAAACATAAAAATATATAAAAATAACCTAAATTAATTCTAAAATTAAAAAATAGTTTTATTTGATTAAAAATACATTTTTAATAAAAAAAATTAAAAGAAAAAATAATAGCTAAAACTTTTAACTAGAAAAAAAATGTTAAAAAATTATTTTTTAATTTTTTTAAATCTTAAATTAATTGAAAAAATAAGTACTGAGAAAGAAACGAAATGAAAAAAAAATGTAATGTGAAAAAAAACCAAAATAAAACAAACTATAAGAAATTGTTTAAGAAAAAATAAAAAGAAAAGAAATGACAAAGTCACATATATATATATTAATATAATTTTAATAAAACCGAGTTATTCCCCATCTCAAGTTCATACGATATTATATTTATAAAAATAGTTGATATTTTTTTTTAATATATTAACATTTTAAGCGTTTTTTTTTTTATTTTATATCATTTTAGCTGTTTTTTTTTATTAAAAAACCTATTAATATAGGTTATTTTTTATATATATATTTTAATACATTTTTTTAGTTATTTTTATTAATTTTTAACTATTTAGGTAGTTTTTTCCTAAAAAAGATTTGAGTATTTAATAGTAACAAACTATAAAGTTTTGATAGCTTAGCCACAATTAACTGAGCAAAATCTTAACATCATTAGAGGTGGATAGTAATGACGCACTATTTTGATTGTTTGAGTAGTTGTGCCCCTAAAAAAATTGAGAATTTAAATATAACAAACCATGAAATTTAAGTAGTTTAACCCAATTAACCCATAATAATAATTTAGTATTTAATTATTGATCTATCTTTTCTAAATCATAAAATATTATGATCATAGGGATTAACCGGAGTTTGGTGCTCCCCATCATTCTGTGTAATATTCCTTATTTTTAGACACCGAATTATATAAATATTTTAAATTATTATTCAAGACTAGATATTTGAGTTGTTATTCATTTATATAGCCCAGTACTCTATATCTCTTCAAGCAGTACCATTTAGCCGACGACTACTTAGGGTATAACAACATAGTTTACAATTTTAACAACTAATATTGTGTTTTCTTTCAAAATATATCACACACATATTTCAAAACTTTTAAAAGATAAGTCCTCAAAATTTATATTTATTCTGAGATTTATAAAATTAACAAATTACTATCCTTCAACAAAACAAAATAATAATTTATAAAAATTTCTCCAATATACATGCATAAATCACAGCCGTTCTAGATCCATGATCACTCTCCATAGGGTAACCTTTACCACATTTTAAATATGGGTAGGTTTTCGGCTTGAATTTAATACGTAATTAAGACACAGTGATTTTTGAAGTTACGAGCGAGTGTAAAATAACTAATTACCCTAACTACTTCTCTCTCAAAAAGATAACGATAAAATAAAAATAAAAAAAACGAAATTGATATTCAAAGTTCCATTTAAAAAAAATAAAAAAAAGGTAAGAAAGTATCTGTAATAGTCAACATACAAGACTGAAGATGCATGTGAATGACCTAATTGAAGAAGTACAAGTAGTTAATTTTTTAAACAATATATAACTGTAGAAGAAGATGATGATGATCATTAATCGATGTTGCTTCTATGAAGGTTCTGAATTGTATGCCTATGGATTAGCACCTTACTTCACCTCATACTAATATTCCATTTTAACCACAAGTTGCTTGAGAAGCTTTTCTTTATTTGTCTTTTTCTTTCTCTCCTACTTTTGGACCTAAAGCTTCCTCGATCGATCTTTCAGAAAAATGAGGGAACATTTGATCTCTGCGCATGCAGTTGCCTTTTCATAAATCTATTAGGTATATGCATGTATGTGTGTGTGTATATATATATATGTATACAAAAAATTGATTCTGAGGTCCCTCTCCGGCTCCACTCTTCCTTCCAATTCCTCATATAAAATATCTATTGCACATAATTAGTTACATAAAAACAAGAGAAGAATATAAAAATCACCAATTAATTTATAATGGGAAATTATGCATACTAGAATATATCTATATTATAGTTATAACAAACTTCTTACTATATTTTTCACGCACGTACAAAAACCAAATAGGTACCAGCCCAATAGGATGTTCTAAACTTGTTTTATACACAATTAATTATTTAAAATTTATCAAAATTTAACATGTCAGCAAATAACAGGTTGAAATCAAAATTACGATGGGTCATGAATTTTATTAATAAAAAGAAATGGTGGCAGTGGTACAGACATTATTAGCTAATTCAATAAATAATTTGGGTGCAGAAGTATCCAGAAAAGATTAAAGAAGAGTGAGTAATAATCGTAATAAGGGGTGAGATGTGTGGACTCTGGGCGGGGACCATTAATTGGCGAGATAAGGGGAAAACAGTGGGACGTACAACTATTGGACTGGACGGACTGCTGCCCCTGATAGCTTTATAGCTATAGAAAGAGAAAGAGAAAGAGAAAGAGACAGCTTTTGGGCATTGCAGTAGTCAGTGAGTACGTCTGTGGTGACTGAAGCACCAGTAGTACCACAGTTTGTAAACCGCAGTATTACTGTGAATGCCCTTAGCCTAGTTATATATATAAATATTACCTCTCCCTTTGGCTCTTGAGATGCCCGCCACGCCACTGCTTGTTTTCCAGTTACGCTTTACATATTCTGTGTCTTATGACGACACTACACTGCACATGTTAACAACCATCAAGTTTTTCACTTCATCTATCTCTTTCTCATACCTGCAAATTAGAGCAATAATTAATCTCTGTCTCTCTGGATCCGACTTAAACATATATGGATAAGAAAAGCATTCATCAACAAGACTCCGAAAAAGTGTACATTTTTAAAAATAAATAAAAAATAATTATATTATTAATTAATATTATCTATGTAGGCATATATATATATTTATATATATGGAAAAATTCACGTAATACTACTATACGTCCATTTCTCTCGAAAATATTAAGCTACTTTTCTTGTCTGAATGTTTGTATAACATAATTTCGGCCATTGATGATGAGCGTTTAAGGAGGAATAACACTATATATAAGCCATTTTTTAGCTTTTGTTCCCACTTTATATTATCACGCAATACTATGTCTCTGCTTGAAAAGTTTGAATGCATATGTAGGGTATAATATACAATATTATACACAAGGATTATTTTTATTTATTATTTGGTTATGTTCTGTACGTATATAAATATATTTATATATATATATATCGAACAGCCTATTCCAGTTGATAATTCACTTCATTTTGGGTAAAGATTATAACTACGTGCTGTACATTCTCTCTTCGATTTTCTGTTTTCTCGGTACTAATTAATTACACAATTTGGAGATAATAAGGTTTACTAGCTAGGTAGAGTAGTTATAATATTTTAGCCTTTATTTCCTGTATTATTTACTTACAATTGAGTCTAGACTGGGATTCTGTTTAATTTTTGGGTACTGTTACAGGTCACTTATTTATTATTTTCATACTAAACATAAATTTCTTTAATAATCACGTTTTCATTTGTTAGGTATGCAAAATATCTCTTAATTATTGTACTGATTCTAACTTCTCTCACTTCTCTTATTCATGCATGCGTTATAAAATGACCACACACCTACACTGTCTTTTCACCATAAATTTATATCTAAGTCCAGTGTCATTATTCAGTTGCCAAAGTTTTAAAATTACGACCTACTTGTGAGAAATATTGCTTCTTTCTGGAGGAAATTCCTCAGGAATATATAAACCGACAGTAATATACATTTATATATAACATATTAATCACCGAGCAAGCTATATATATATATATATATAGCTAGCTAGCATGATATCTGATCAATTAAAACCCTACAAAAGCTGGGTAAAAAGTAATAAAAACTTTCCAAGCTATATTATTAGCTAAAGGAGGTTTGAATAAAACTAAGCAATTCATCCTTATATATCTACCTACACTAGTATACTACCTAACCCAAAAATATAAATAAAAGCTCTTGATCTTATAATTAAGCATAAGAAAATAATGTAATGTATGCTACAAGCAATATATATATATATATATCTATATTACATGTAATAAATAGTGGGTATATAAATCTTTCTTCTATCACCAAAGATGAGAAACAAAATTTGATTACGGCACCCTCTATTTTCCATTTTTTTGTCTGGATTTTAATGACTCCGTTTTGAAAATAGTTATTCCATTACGAGTGTCAGCTGTTAGGTTCTCAAGTCTAAAATTGCTGCATGCATATCTCTCTGACCAGGAAAGTTGTGTGGTCCTCTTCCTACTCAGTGGGTATATTATTATTAGTTTTACATATAAAATTTGTAAAATAAAAACTCATATTTTATATATATATATATATATAAATATGTATAATATTGGTCCCTCACCTATGTAAGGATAGCTTTTCATTATCTGAAGTAGCTATCGGACACTTCAAGATGACACGCTCTTAAGTATAGACCACAACTTTTTCTAACCCATGAAATAGACTTATCTAAGTGTGGATTTGCTCTTCTCTTCTTTGTTGGAGAGGTTTTGGTGTTATTATATATGTGTGTATTATCTTCTCTTAACGGTCTGTTTAATTGGTGAAATTTTGTCATTTCCAAACAAATTGCCTGGATATGTATTTATGGGTCATTACTATTCAACTTAATGGTTTAATAATGTATCAAAGAATTTTCGTCTGACAAAACTTATTATGATTACTTCTTCTACTGGTTAAAATTATTACCACACATACTTTTATGTTAGACTATATATATCAATATATAGAGGAAAATAATTGGATTTGGACCATATATATTTATACATATGTTTAATTAGAATGTATGTATGTATTTGGCGCAGAACTTTCAGCTATAAACATGTATTTATATATATACATAAATATCAGGCTTTGTTCACATGTTCATGAAGGCGTGCACTCATCGACCCATGTGATAAGGATTCATTTGCAAAAAACTTTTGTAATTGTCGATAAAGCATGGCTCGCCACTTTTCTAATTTGTGTAGCATATATATATGTAAATATATATATATATATATATCTGGTCCCCATTTGTAATTTATAAAAAATTTATATATTCATATAACTTTCAAAAAAAAAATTATACATAAATCATGTTAGATATATTTTTTTGAATTATCTTCTTAAATCATTTCTATCTCCTCCCAAATTAAGGTTCACCTAGCTATATAATTATATATTATATTTAGCACCCCAAAGATAAATTAACTACGCATATATCTACACTTACAATGTTAAACAGCTTAATATATAATATATGTACATATGCGAGCAATTGAAATAGCTTATTAAGTATACACGATGAGAAAATAACTAATTATATAAATATATATAAATGCACATTCGACCAGCAGCTATACATATATAAATATATATATATATATATTAATTATATTTGAGGTGAAAGTGAGAGATATGCCACGTGGAGGCCTACTGGCCTTTGCTTTATCTTTCGATGGAGAGCATGGTCGGTTGAATTCCGGCATCTTTTCCTTTTCTAAACCATGCTTCTTTCAAACAGTTTATTCTTTCAGAATCGGTTGAAAAAAAAAATCCAGACTTAATTAAGAACCCAATTCGCAGCTCCAATGGTTCAAGAGTTTTGTGATGATCTATACCAAAAATTTGAAGTGGACTATATGAATGATATTAGTGTGTAAAGAGAAAACCCTATCCTTCCTTCTTTTCAGTGTATATTCAAAAAGCACCATTTTAAACTGCTCTCTCTACCTTCAGAAGCACAGCAAGTTAAGAGTAAGAGTTCATGTAAGTTTGCTTCTAGCTTTGAAATATCATCTGGGTTACAATAATTGATAATATTTATTTCTTCCCCCTCCTTCAAATTAAGGCGAAAATAAAATTAAATCACCAGTCTTATATTGAACTTCTCACCATTTACTTTGATCAATAAGCTCGAAATTTTAACTTGATTTGGCCAAATTGTTATATATTAGCATATAATCCCATACATCTAGCTAGATGTGATAAATTTTGGTTTGTAGCTTGAGAGTGATATATTTATATATGTATGGAAAAATTCAACATTTTTTTACTAATTAGCTTCATTATTAGCTAACTATGCAAAATCTTATATTTATTTTATACTATATATTTTGTTGATAATACTTTCGAACGGCTTGATCTAGCTAGACTTACTTTGCACATGAAATTATCTTATATGTATTTTGAATTATATAACTAGATGTAATAGCCAACAAAATTTATAATGATTTTCTTTAATTTCTCTCTCGAGCTCATCATATGGATGGAGTATATATATAATATATATCCACTTTTTTCTTTGTGTGATGAATTAAACCTAATGTACGAAATATATACCTTTTCTTGACATATATATTTATATAAATATTGTGTGTGTTTCTCCTTCATAACATTAATTTAATTATTTTCTGTCTTTGATAAACTGTACAGATCGAGGGGATTACATGATGAGGAGATAAAGAAGTGAAGTCTAATATAACTTCTGAAGGAATTACCTAGCCAGAAGTATGGTGATTTGTGTGTGAGTGTATTATATATATAAATATATATATATATATATCCATATACGCAATTCTCTTCAATTTTGTTACTTGACAATTATTTCTACCATACAATAATGAAAAACATTTATAAGATATGATTGAAAATTCCAAGGACAGTAGTAGTGATTTTCCTCCAAGAGAGGATGATCAAGGCAATGAAGGAAAAATCACTAAAGCTTCATCTAGTATTCCTAATAATACTTCAAGCACGCCATGGTTAAGGCTGAAGGATCCTAGAATTGTTCGAGTTTCAAGAGTTTTTGGAGGAAAAGACAGGCATAGCAAAGTATGCACCATAAGAGGGTTAAGAGACAGGCGTGTGAGGCTTTCAGTACCAACTGCTATTCAATTGTATGATCTTCAAGATCGGTTAGGCCTTAATCAACCTAGCAAAGTAGTTGATTGGTTGCTCAATGCTGCTAAGGATGAAATCGACGAACTCCCTCCGCTTCCAATGCCGCCTTCCGGTAACTTTTCTCTATTGACACCCCGTGGACTCGAAGCCAATAGTGCCGCTATTGCTGCCAATAGCCAATCTAATGAACACCAAGAAGGATTCAAGATCAACAATGACAGTAATGAATGGGATTGTTCAAGCAGATTGCCCGGGTCCAATTTTTGGAGTAATAGTACTACTAATAACTCATCGTCAGATGTTCTTTGGAGAGGAAAATCAAAAGAGGTTGCAAGAAATCCGAGTGCAGCTGCTAATGATGAGAAGGAAAATTGGAGATCAAGTAGGATTAATGAAGTTGAGAAAGAAGAGGTAGAAGAAGAAGAAGAAGAAGAAGGAGAAGCAAATAATGATGATGAAGGACCGAACAATCTCTTTCAAAGACAAAATGTTACAAGTCATCCTTTTTTCCCAGGTATGATGAATAATGCCATTCCCAATGGTTACCGTTGGGAGCCTCAAAATTATCCATTGTCTTTCTTAGGCGGTGGCGGTGGAGGTGGTGGTGGTGGCAGCAGCCATGGATTCACATCTCAAACGGATCATCTTCAAAACTTGAATGTTATGTCTTTGCAGTCCTCGACATTGTCTCTATCAACTGGTTCTCAGTTCTTGGTATGCCCTCCTGGAAATACAATAACACAAACTTATTTCCCTACTAGCACTACAGCTTCTCATCATCCTCATCAACATCATCAAGCGGCGGAGATTGATCCAAGACTACAAGTGCATCATTTTCATCAGATGTTCAGTTCAAATCCACAAAGTGGTCTCTTGCCAAATGATATGCAGCCTAATAATAGTAATAATACTCAGCCAATGAGAGCTGCACCTCTTCATTTTAGTACTACGAGTAGTGGTTCCAACAAGCTTGTCCATTTTTCGCCAAACGACACTAGAGGAAGTCAGCAAAATAAAGAATAGTATCGATCGGTTCTCTTCAAAAGCTTCCCTTATAGGCACTACACATTAAGGGCTATTACAAAAGCAGCTTCCCCTTTTTCAAGAAATAAAGCGCATCACTATATTCAGGATCGAAATATCTTTTACGCCAAGTGATCAGGGAAAGGTACATAATTAGAGGGCACGCATATTCTACTAATTGAATACCCAGACCGATTTGCAGACATATGAAATGCTTTTTTTTTCTTTTCTTTTTTTCTTTTTCTTATATATGTTTTATTATTTATAAGATATGTCACCTCGTATTTAATTAGTTTTGTTTTCTTCAAAGTGTTTGAATTTGAAACTAGAAGTTGTTCAATCCATATCAGATCATTTTCAGCTGGAATTTTGCATTTATTGGTTGTTGTAAATGATACGTATGCAAATTGAGTATGTCATGGAAAAAGTCACGCTTTCATTAGATATATATATATGTGTGTGTGTGACTTATATACATGCATGTGTTTTTCATATTCATTTACTTCCATTTCTTATACATTTATCATTATTAGTAGACTATAGATAGCATGTATAGTTATATGTATCGATCATATATTTAGATATCGTTAATGTGCAACCTTAATATTTCATGAAATTATAATTTTTATATGTATTCATTTGTAGTGAAAATCTCTCTCTCTCTCTTCCCGTTGTGAGTCTGTGACAGATGACCCTTCTTTTTATAATGTCTTTGACAGAAAACTTGAAACCTTAGTTTAAAGAAAAGAAAAAAAACATAATGCATATGTAAGTGTTCTATTGGAAACATCATTGGAACATGTCTCACTTTCTCTCAACCGATGGACATAAGACGAAAAAATGTAAAGGATTAAAGTTAGGATCTGGAGAGAGTTCCAAAACTGCTGATAGAGAAGAAGTAAATGCAAGTGGGAAAAGAGAAATGAAGGCTATACATATATCAGAATACAGATCATGCTCAGAGAATTGTCTATATTTTTGCACAAGATCCAATAAGATAAATATTGTACACAAACAAAGGATGAACGCAGGGTTTTCGTGGGAAAGACTCCAGATTACAAAAATTACAGTTCCAGTTACTGCTGGATTTTACAATATAATATCTATATAAATATATGTACAATTATATATGGATATATGAGACGGTGTGTTTTTTGTTTTCTCTCTATTATATGGTATAATTTACATAAGCGACCAAGTGTCTCGATGTAAACAGTAGCTTTCTTGCCTTGTTTGCTTTCTCTGCTCACAAAACCCGTGAACCGTTGGATCATATCATATGTCCACATTACTCCAGTATAAAGATGAGGTCTCTTTTATCTCTCTTCTTCCTTTCTTTCCCTCTATATGCATTTTACATATTATATATATATATATGTATGTGTGTGTACAGTGTACTTTCTGATATAAATATAGATATATGTACGTATACATTAAAACACAAGAGGAGCTGGACAGAGGTAAAGGATGTGAAGAACGAATAAAAGAATTCGATGCCTTAATTAGCCAAAGAAACAAAGAGAAATTATGGCTTTTAGGGTTTTGAGGTATATTGTGAATACCAAGGCTTATTAATAATAAAAAGATGAAAACTTAGAAATAATATAATAGAGAATAAAGAAATATATATATATTAATATATTTAATTGAAAAACAGAAATTAAAAAATACAATACAAAGAATAAACCAAATGATATATATTAATTTATTTAATTGAAGAACAGAAATGAAATAATAGAATACAAAAAATAAACCAAAAACGAGGCACGCGAGATGCACTTTCTTTAAAACAGATTTGATCCATCTACCTAAACCATGCTAGAGGATTCGTGAGCAATTACTTCCCAGGATACAACATCTATTAAGCAAAACGAAAACACCACTACGTCTGCTCAGGCAAACTCGAAACAAATCTTCCTTCTACCATGAGAAAATACTACAAAGACTGAAGAGAGAAAGAGACCAAGAAGTTTGTGTGTGATACTTTGTATCTATGTGTCCTAGAATGAGAGGAGAAGCCTCCTTCTGTAGGCTTCATGAAGAGCTGAAAATGTGTGTGAATCAAGTGCATTGATGCCAAAATATCCCACAAATCTTGGATCTTAATCACACTTATTCTGGTAATATCAGCTGTTACCCAAAGTGATTTTTTGAAAATCAATAAGAATTAATCACACAATATTTTGATAATCTCAACTTTGACCAAAGTGATTTACTAAAACTAAATCAAAATTAATCACACAATATTCTGATAATCTCATTTTTTTATCAAAGTGATTTGCTGAATCATTACCATTTTAGGCATCAATTTCTCACTCACTCAATTTTTTCCAACAATCCCCCACATGAATGAAATTGAGATCCACGTTAAGAAACAATGACTCGATGCAACAAGGCCTTAGAGAATTGAGCCCCCACAATTCTTGTAATGCCCCAAATTTCTTAATAAGGTTTAGGACATTGATTAGGAGGCTGGGAGGGCCATAATTGATTTATTATTTTATTAAATGATTATATGCATGTTTAGGTGTATTAAATATGCATGTGAACCCATTTCTGATTAATTGGATTATTTTCATATTTTGGTCATTTCGGGCATATTTGGCATATATGTGATATGTGTGTGGTGCTTCATTATTATTTGGCTATGCTAGGGTTACTCTGCACAAGACGATCCTAGGAGGTAAACTAGTGGAATAGTCACAACGGGATTTATTCTTGACTCAGAGTGAGTCAAGGGGTATTTAGCATTACCGGGTTATTGGGTAATAGGAATAAGTATTTGATGATAAATTGGGAGTTAGTAAGATTAGGGGGAAATTCTGGAAGTTTTGACTATTTTGCCTCTAGGACATTTTCGGTACCCCGAGCATTAGGATTTGTTTGAGGCTACTTAAGCTTGAAGTAACCTGTTAAGAAATAAAAAGAACGTTCAGAACGTTCTCTCTCCCTCAAAGTTCCATTTTCGTCTCCCGATCGCATTTTCGAAGGAAACTTGAGTTCTAGGACTCGGATTCAAGCGAGGATTGAGGCATATCGATTCTAGGGAAGATTAAAATCTTATTAGCTGGAGGATTTAGTTGGAAAACAACTCAATCGGAGGTAATTCAAGTTTTAAGTTCTAAGTTTTTGAAGTTTTTAAGCTTGAATTGGACTTTGTGTTTTGATAAGTTTTTGAATGAATTGAAGCTTGGGTTTTGTTGGTTTTGGATCATGGGGATGTTTGGGAACTTTGATTTTTGGATTTGGATATGTTTGGGTAGGTTTTTGGAAGGTTTTTAAATGAAGAAATGGAGGTTTTCTGGCTGGATTCGAGGTTGAGCCGTGGCTCTATCCTTGGGTGTCACGACTCAAGCTTGAAGGCTGGTGGTTTGGGGCTGCTGGGCTATTTGAGCTGCGGCTCCATTGGGGAGAACTGCGGCTCTAATGCTGTCAGAGAATATTTTTGGGCCTGACTTGAGTGGGGTTGGGGCTCTAATGTTTGGGGTCGCGGCTCAAAAGGGGAAAAATGGCCAAAATGGGTTTTTAGTCATGGGAACTCAAACCTTAGGCCTCAGGATCGTTCCTACTACCCAGTTTAGTGGGATTCGATGTCTCGGAGGCTAGGTCTTGGTTCCGGGATTGGTTTTAGAACTTGAACTCATTGGATCACCGTTTATGGTTGTGACTAGGTTATCACTAGGGTCTTGGAATCAGGATCGTGCTTGTGGCTCGTTTATTGGTAACCTGTGCTTGGACCAAGGGTAAGAAAACTGCACCCTGTATATGACATGCATGGTTATTATTGAGGCATGTCAAGTTTTTAAATGTGATGCATGTGATGCACGAGAAACATGTGGTTAGGGTATGCCATGAATGTTGAATATGAGATTGATCAGAGCTTGAGTCTCTGTGTTTATGCATAATCCTAATTATGCTAGAAATTGTTAAGTAAGCATGTTGAATGCCCTATATTCGAATATTTGACATATGATATATGCATGGTAGCATTGCTTACTTGTGTGTGGCACTGACTTACTAGCCAAAATCGACAATGGTGTCAGAACTAGCTGTGAAGCTGTGACTTACTAGTCAAATTCAACAGTAGTTTTGAGCACTGGTCGTGTGTTACTGACCTAAGAGTCAGGAGCGGTATAAACGTCATGAACATAGAGCCGATAAAAGATTAGATCTAATCGGCATCGGCATTGAATGACTCATATGGAGTATTAATGCTGGACCGACCCTAAGTTCAATGAAAATTATAAGCGCTTGACTAGTTACTCAAAGCCAGGGCAAAAGGCCTAGGTGACTGTTTTCTCACATGGCTAAGGGAGCGGTACCCACAGTAGTGACTCTATGGTCACTTGGTAGGTTTATGTTGGTGACTATTTCATCAAATACCTATCTTGTTTAAGCTAGTGAAATTATCACTTATTTGTAAAGCCCAGGTGACCGTATCGTCACATGGCTAATGGGAACGGAACCCACATTAGTGACTTTTACAACTGTCACTCTTCTATTTAGGGCTATAAGCCCATCATGGTTACCGGAACCACTAGTGTTAAATCACTTATCTGATTAGGATTGACTTGATAGTCATCCATTCAGGAGGGCAGGATTCCTTATCCTGGATACCCATCATTATAAGAACTTATTTGCATGCATGATTAAGGCACTACAACAATTTTCACTTTTAATGACTCTCTATAATGACTTACACCAATGGTGTAAGTCATTAAAAGTATTCAGGGATATTTAAAGTCTAATGGTGTAAGTCATTAAAAGTTATTGTTGATGACTACTAAGGTAAGTCGTTAAAAGTGGTGGGAGACGTTAATTGAAAAATATGAATATAAAATTATTTATTTATAAAATATCAGACTTGTAAGAGCATCTGACGTCTCCCCTGGGAAGACGTGCCAGACATCTAACGTCTCCCCTGGGGAGACGTTAGATGTCTGGCACGTCTTCCTAGGGGAGACGTTAAATGTTTGGCCTAATATATATATTCAACCTTTCTTTCTTCTTCCCCGAGCATACGAACCAGAGGCGGAAAAGGGCGATTTTCTGGGCGATTTCAGGGCCATGTTTTTACGATTTTGGCCGATTTTAGGCTATAAAGTCTCATTTGAGGTAAGTTTTTATTATTTATAAGTGTTGTATAATAGTTAGGATAATTTTCATGCTTATTGTCTCTAGTTATTAAGGAATTGATATTGGGATTTTAGGGTTTATGAGTTGAGGTTTTGGGTGATTTTTGGCTCAACAAAGTGAATTTAAAGCATATTTGAGGTAGGATTTCAAGATTAAACAATGTATTATAGTTAGAATGGTAGAAAAAATTATTTTTGTGTATTTTTTTAATATGATTTGTGGGTTTTATTAGAAATATTAGTTTAAAGTATGAAAAATAATTTTTATGTATATTTAAGATACTATATTGTTTAATTTTAAGATGATACCACATTATTTACTATTTTTAATTTTTTATTACTATTTAATCCGAAAATTATACATTTTTTAATTAATTTTTAATGTTTGTTAAGTATATATATGTAAATATGTTTTGCTAAAATGTATTTAATAATTGTCTAAAATAAGAAAAATAATTTAATTTGAATTTTACATACAAAATAGTAATTCAAGTTTATAATGTTTATAATTTTTTTTAATTTATATTATTATTTAATTAGAAAATTATATATATTTGTAATCTTTATTAAAATTTAAGTAGGTTATTTATATATAGTTATGTTATTTTATTGATTTAGTAATCTTTTATTAATTAATTAATTTAAATTTTTAAGTTGTGGTTTTAACAGAGATTTTTGCCTCAAATTTTCGATTTCAAGCACACATTTGAAGTTTTTAAGTTTCTAAAATTTCAATAATAAGTTATTGTTAATCTAATTATTTAGTGAAGTTTGTTTAGTAATATTTTATTTATTAATTAATTTAGTTTTGTAGGTTGTGAATTTAATAGCAAAGTGCGCTCTTTGCAAAGTGAAGTAAATTTGCTAGCAAAGACTATTAATTGCAAGTGGTACATACATTATCTTCTTTCTTGTTTTAGCATTATTAAACTTTTGTTAGAGGGGTTTAAATATCTTAAATATTCATCCATAGTGAAGTAGGTTCTGAGATTAAAATTGTGTGTTTCGGTGATAACAGAAGGTTGAGAACTGTGTGTTTTAATGAAGTAGGTTATGGAAAATTTGTTTGTGTGCTGCGGAGCTATAAGGAAGAAACTTATTGTGTGTTGTTTGAATTTTTTGACTTGTTGTTCAAAGATGGTTATATCACTATTATAGGGGAAATGCTGCTCGATTTTGTCTAGAATTATGTATTTTATTATTCTATTATTATATTTGTATTGTGTTGTGCTTATTCGATTGGATTTGATTATATTGACAGATGGTTAGGTTACTAATATAGGAGAAATGCTGCCCAATTTTTCGTATGCTTATTTAGTTTTTTTTTTTTTAATTTTTCATGAACATAGAAGATGATATGGATAGAAAATTGATGTCAGCAAATAGGTTATCCGTGGAATATAAAAACGGAGTCAAATTTTTTCTGACCAGTCTACCAAAACATCCCGAGATTCCAAATAATATAGAAATTGTGCAACCTTAAGTAGCTAACTACAACTTCAATTATTTTGAAAATCTATAGTTGAATTTTACGAATATTCTTTATATTAAGTATTTTTATTTAAATATTAGTGTCCATACCAACCAGACAATGTGCCATTTGGATATTATGTGATGAGGATGTTGAATGATTACATTGAACATCCACGACCTGGACGTTACTTGAAGAAAGAGGTATGTATATAAATTTATACAAAGCTAACAATTTATTTATTATTATAGTATATATAATTAAATAATAATTAACTAATATATTTTACTTTGTATTTTTTTGTAGCTAAACACTACGCCATATACACCAACACAGATTAATGAAATGCGACAACACTGGGCGAACCATATGCTACCGATAATTCAAAGTAATCGTCCCACATATTAGGTTTTTTTTTACTTTATATTTCTTACTATATGTCTAGCTAGCTAGAATAATATTTGTTAATTTTGTATGTTTAACAACAAATATTACATTTGTGTATATTTAGCTAGCAAAAACATATTATATACACATTTTTGTTTTATTAATGAAAATTTACAATTTAAATTTGTATATAATTTAAAATTTTAAATTAATATATTTAATTATATTTTAAAAAAATAATATATTTAATTCTATTTAAAAAAATTAATATATTTAATTCTATTAATTAATATAGTAAAAATAATTATTTAATTATTTTTTTTTAAATACAAAAACCTATGATGACTCCTGGGGGGAGACGTTAAATGTCTACAAAGTCTCCCCATGGGAGATGTTGTAGGTACCTATGACGTCTCCCATGGGGAGACTTTGTAGACATTCAACGTCTCCCCCTGGGAGTCATCATAAGGTGTACGTGTACACCCTATGATGACTCCCAGGGGGAGACGTTGAATGTCTATAAAGTCTCCCCATGGGAGTCATCATAGGGCCACTTCAGATGGCTCCTGCAACAACGTCTCCCCTAGGGGGAGACATTAAATGTCTATAATGTCTCCCCCATGTAGCCATTAAATACCTATTTTGTTGTAGTGAGGCTATTATTGCTAGGCATGCACTTTATGATTTGATGGCATGATATTACTGATCATGAGCATATTGAGTTTTCTTGCTGGGCTTCGGCTCACGGGTGCTATGTGGTGCATGTAAAGGTAAAAGAAAACTGGACCATCCTTGAGTTGGAGAGCTTAGGTGACGATGTGTACATATGCAGCTGCTCGACCACCACGACCGAGGGTTTAAAGAGGAACTAGGGTTAAACCCTATTTTGTTGCTTAGATCGGCTGGTTGTAAATATTTTCTTGTAATGAACCTTTAAATTATATTTTTGGGATCTCTATGTATACAATAAACGTTCTAATGAAACGTTATATCTTAACAAGAATTTTTAATCACTAAACTGCTAATCATACTTAGTTACACGATTATGGCCAAATGACTCAATTAGCGAGTTTAGCACTGTTTAAAAGGCACACCGTAACGGTCCCTGGATTTTAGGGCATTACAATTCTCCTTCAAAGCGACCTCACTTCTCTCTCACATAGGTGACCTCTTATCTAAGATCAATTTCGCATTACTCTGCTAGGACTTCTGACGCGTAAGGTTATTAAATGCTTAAGCTTAACCTTTTTTTACAACGAGCATCACTGTTTTACCATTTGAATGGGTAGGGGTAATCCCCCACAGTGATCTTACTCGGTCTCCATAACTAGGTTGTCTCATTGAACCTAGTTCTTGGGATCTCCACTCAACTAGGATGGGTTTCCTTTATATCGACCTTAATTTCCTTTGGGCTTAAGTCACATTCCTTCTGATGTCTTTTCAAATTGATCTCTGTTTAACCCTTTGGTTAGTGCACTACAAGAAATCTGATCATTATCTACCAATATTTTACCTACCAATATATATTTGTAGGGAAAGTAATGTTTTGCCTACCAATATTTATTGGTAGATAATATTAGTAGATAAATGCTAGTCCATTATATTATATTTCAGAATATAGCTTTACCTACCAATAATATCAGTAGGTAATGATCTTTACCTACGTATATTATGGAGGGAAATTTTTTAACCATTTCTGCTCAATTTTCCCCCTATTTTTTATTTTCGTTATATTATTTTATTATTATAAATGCTTATTTGGAAGCTTATGTGGAGTAAATAATATAATGCGTACACATTATATAACATGTGGCATGCCACGTGTGTACATAGTTGGAAAAATATAAATAAAATATATTTATAATAAATTGGTATTTAAAATTAAAATAAAAACTAAAAATTCTACCTACCCATGTTTTTTTCTTTTCACTACTACAAAATACCCTTTACGGGACACTTTTTTAGGACACGCATATAAATCCAAGTCCTTAAAAATATTTATGGAGTTTTTAGGACACTCATTGAGAGTCCTGACAAAATACAATTTATGACTCACAATAAATGTCCTAAAAATATATGTGAGTCCTACAAAAATCTGGGCTAAAAAATGAGTTTTATTTAACAATTTTAAGGACTTGCTTTGGGAGTCCTTAATACTCTTTAAGGACTCACTTTGTGAGTCCTAAAATCACCTGGGCTGAAAAATTAGGAATGGTGACTTTTAAAGACTCGCTTTGCAAGTCCTAAAAGAATATTAAAGACTCTCAAAACAAGTCCTTAAAATTGTTAAATAAAAGAGCATAAAAACTTTT
This sequence comes from Humulus lupulus, assembly GCF_963169125.1. NCBI lineage: Eukaryota > Viridiplantae > Streptophyta > Magnoliopsida > Rosales > Cannabaceae > Humulus > Humulus lupulus. Next base: position 58,973,332 of record NC_084794.1, on the reverse strand, counting down.
AAAACTATATTTTTTTTTTCTAAATTTTTCATATTATTAACTTTTGTATTTATAATAATTTTTATATCAACACTTAAATTTATTATTCTTTAACCTATTTATAAAATTAATTATATTATTAACTATATTATTCTTGAATAGTCTAAATTATATGAATATATATAGGTGGCGAAATTTTGGAGCCAAATGAAATAACTGGCGGCAATTGAAATAATAGGAGGCAATGAAATACAGATTTCCTTTTTTTATTCTCTCTAAAGTAACCTATCTCATTCCCTCAACCTCTTCTCTTAGCCTCACCCTCTCTCTTCTCATCTTTTTATCTCCCTCACATCTAAGCTCTCAGATTTCTTTCCAAGTATTCTCTTGCAGGTGGCTGGCGTAGGAGTCTCGACGGAGATAGCGACGGCGACGGCGACGGGGCTCGACCGAATAATCAACACTCTAGGTTTAGTTTTATGTTCTGATTTGTTCCTGAGATCATTAATTTTTTTGTTGGTAAGAGACATATTCTTTATTCATTGGAAACAGGTAATACAGAAAGAGTTTAAAGCTTTCTTATAAAGTAGACATGGATAAAACATTAGAAAACTCCTTTAATTCTTGAAATTATTTGCCGCAGACCCAATGTGATAGCTATTTATCTTTCTGGTTATGGGCCTTGTTTTATTAGGCGTTGTCTTAGAATTTTATGAATTAAATAGTTTGTTTCTTGTAATTTATTTTACACAGACTAGCTACCAAACTAATGGGTCTAAAATCATTCGCTTACCTGGAATCTAACAATCGCCTTTGAATTTCCAATGTTTATTATGTTCAAAAGTCACTCACCTCTAGTGATTGATACATTCATCCCCTTAAAGAGAGTGCTAGCGTGCTTAATTTCATACTATAACAATTGTTTTAAGGTTCACATTGTTTGAGGCAGCAACTTGGAATTATATATATTTTTTCCCATTTCTTCCATACAATTTGGTCTCTTTTATTATCGTTCTTCCTCGCTTTGCAGCTTGTAAGATTACGAGATGACCCCATACGAGATGAATGCCCCCTTATTTATCATTTAGATGTAGCTGTAATGTACCCGAACATTATTTTAACAAAGAGGCTTCAAGTAAGCTGGTTAATTGATTTCTTTCATGTAATGTGCTTGACAAGTTCAAGCTTCAATTCATTTCATATTATCTTTGTGGTCTACAATTGAAATTTGTAATACATATTGCAATTACACAACAAAACTTGGTGTTTAACATGTTTTGCACGTCTGGTTTACCTATTAATTTTTCCTTATTTGCATCTTCTGATCTTTGCTATTGTTGTCTCTAATCCTTTTTATGAACAAAACTTGTTCTTCACTGATCAATAGAAAAGAGAGAGAGAGAGAGAGAGAGAGATTGTTGATTCTTTAATATATTTAGTTGTCTATTTCAGCCATCATCAATAGTTACAGACGAGATTTGCACTGCTTGTGATTTTAATCACCCAGGAAAGACTTGTCTTCGGAAGCTTGAATGGGTTTGGCGTAGAGAAGTCTTCATGGCAAAGAAAAGGTCTCTTTTTTGTGGACTCATTATATGCCTTTTTCTACATGCATCTTTAATTATTTATGTTTTAATTTAAAAAGAAACAATAATATTATAAAAATTACAAAAGCAAAGGGAAAAATATTTCCTACTAGAAAGAAAAACCTACCAAAAATCAAGCCATCAATACAAAGTAAAGTAAAGCCTTACTAGTCTAATAATTCTCAAATCCTCAACAAATCACAAAACTAAATCTCTTGAACTCCTCATACTTTAGTTTAAGTCTGTCAGCAGTAAGGTAATTCATGATTGTTTTTTTTTATTTCATTTTGAATGACAGTGACTATTACCATATGAAGAAGCAAATTGAGTCAGAGTTTGTTGATGGCACTGATAGCCAGTTAGCAAAATCTTTTCTTGACCTACCTAAGGCAGAACAACAATTGAGACTGAAAGATCGTTTAAAGAAATATTGTCAGAAGGTATATTTTCCCTTTTATTTTTAATTTTTCTCTTAAATGATGCCTAAAACGATTTTTGGATGCTTCTTGGTAGGCATATAAACGAGTATTGGATAAGACAGTTACTGAAGTTCGGGAAGTAGGAATATGCATGAGGGAGAATGCATTCTATGTTGACACTGTTCGCAGGTGAGCATGGATTTTCTTGCATAGAAGTTTTCTTTTCTTTTGGACTGCAATTGCAAAAATCACTTAGATATCAATTAAATTATTTATTATTACTTTTAAAAAACCGTCATTAAGAAATGCATACAAATTGAGTGAATTTGATTTGAGGTTGACTGGTATCTGGTGGGGTAAAATTTTTTTGTCTTTCTCTCTCTATAGTTTGTATATTTTTTTTTTATTTTATATACATTATACAAATCATTGTCTTCTTGCTAATTCATATGTTCTTTGATATTATTTCAAGCTTTTGAGAGAGAAGATATGAGTACAAAGGACTTAATAAGGTCTGGAACGGAAAATTGTTTGAAGCCAAAGCTAGTGGAAATTCTATTAAAATCTAGGAGGCACAGGTATGGAAAATTCATATGCTTTTGTTGTGGAGTCTAATGGTTGGATAACTTCTTTTATTGCTTATTACTGTCATGTTTGCAAAGACAATCTATATTTATGGTTATTAGCAATTGGGATAGTATAGTTCTCCTTCTATCACTAAATTCTGGACAAAATTTCCAATAGAGTTATCTATTTTATAGACATACCATGTGCTATAGAATCGTCATGGGCAACCTGCTTTAGGTTCTGTTGTGGAATGAATCTTAAGATGGAATAATTTCACTGTGTACTTCATGTTTGCTTACTTATATATATAAAAAAACAATTTTTTGCTTTAATTTTAAATGTATGTTTTATACTTTTTCTATTTTCAGGCTGAGCTTTTCGACAAGTTTCTCAATGGCTCAACCTTAGTGGAATGCTATTCAGCTGTTGCTTCTGTTGCCAACCCCTAGCTTGATCTTCTTGATGTATGTCTTCCAATAGACTTTGCTTCTTATGCTATTCTGCTGTCTTCTGTGATCTTTGCAGATAATTTTTTCTTTATTCCTTTTCCCACAGAATCAAGGAAAGGATATTGTGGACAGTGAGTTGCTCGATTATATATCTTAATCAAGTACCATGAGTAAGTCTCTAGCAGACTACGGTGGGCAGAAGTCATGTGCAGTGACCACTGCAAAAAGTCTTGCTGATTTTCTTGGTGATACAATGGTCAAAGATAAAGGGCTTCGTTGTCAATATATTGTTGCATGTGAACCTAAGGTGAATTCTTCTGTTCGGCCACAATACTCGCTTTATCAATCTTTCAATTGTTATTAACTGCCAAATTTTTTGTGTTGAGATTAGTGGTCTAATTTGTGTTTCTGAGTGTTTTGGTGGATATGTCGTTAAAGCTTTCACATCAACAATTAGGTGCATATTATCATTTTTCTGCTCTTCCACATGATTTCAGAGGAAGCTGCAAGTGTGTTTGTTGCAGAGAATCATATATTTTATCTCAAATTTTGTTTCAATGCTTTAGTAGTCTTATCAAGTATACTTTTTTGTCATAATCTAGGTTTAGAGCAAGTGGTTCTGCTCTGGATAATAGCAGCTATGGGCAATTTTAATGTTCATCATGCTAAAATTGGGCCTTCTTTCAACTTTTTGTGGTTGTTTATTTCTTGATAAGTTTTTGCTAGATGATATGGGCCTTTTGTTTTATTCCTAAATTTTTGTGGGTCTTTTTTTCACTATAGAGATGGAATGTGCTACCTGGACAATAATAGTAGTATCTTGGTTTTGATTGAAAAAAAAAGTCTATTGGGTAGTAGTACCACAAATTCTATCATCTAATTGTTTTCATTTGCATTTTTTATCCTCTCTTACCCATGCCTTTCTAATCAAAATGATATTGATTCTTAAGGTTTCTGCTTGTTGAGTTGATCCGTTCCCATTTGACATGTATTTCCTAGTAGTATAACTAGTATATATTCTTAAAATTGTCAACTTAAAAGTTCACTTATTGGTCATTACAGTTCTATCTTTCTTAACTTTTCATGGGTGTTGTAGAGATCAACTGCTGAATCCATTGCATTTATTTTATTTTCCAGCCATCCTTTTGTTTCTTTGTGCTAGAACCTTTGTGAACTTTTTGGAGTATGATTTATGATCTATTTTGAAGATTTATGTGATTTTTTAGATATTTTGCCAATGATATTTGAATAATAAGTATGATTAGTTTATGTTGGCGATTATGAGACTTGGTGTGCTCATGTGAATATATGTTGCTAACCAAGTGTTGTAAATGCCCATAAAAATTCATATTACTTTCATTTTTCTGAAATCCTTATGATGATTAAATTTGAGGATATTTTATTAATTAAATTTTATAACACCCTTGGCCTGCTCTCTCCATTTATTGAGCCAATATGCCTATTCAGCCATCGCCACTGCTCAATCCAAAGCTACTTGTCATCTGTTCTGAGGCTTTGAGTTGTATTTTCCTATTTTGTTTTTGTCTAAGGTCATAGACTGGTTTGTCTTAGTTCATGATCTTGTTTGTTTAGTATGTTTTTGATATGTTCTTTGATTTTATTGTGTGATTAAATTTAATTGTGGTGGCTTTAAGAGTTAATTTCAAATTTGTGGCTTTATGAGTTTTGGATTGTTGGCTTGGTGGCTTTGATGTAACGTTTATGATTTATGTTGATTAAATCCCTAATAATTTGAAGGGTTTATGATGATTGATTTTTCTAAGGCAATTTTTTTTATGCTCTGTTTGAGGTAATTTTTTATAATATGTATCTATCCTTTTTTGTTGCTCTGGTTTGTTGTGTTTAGTTCTTTAGTGTTTCATATCACCATATTTTGTATTCTGATTTATTTTTAGGCAATCTGTTGTGGTAGGTGTCATTGTTACTTTGACCCCACCTCCAGCCATTGTTGGTGTCCACTTCCCAAAGTCATCATCGACATTCACAATAAGTTCAGTCAGAGAAAAGGAGGCTCTCATGCAATGATCCCAAAGTGAAGAATATGAAGAATGTCAAGAAAAATGACATTATTGAGTTTTCAATGACCTAAAAATAATGTATAGATATTTTTTTTATGAAATGTGCTTCTTAATAAGCAATGAATATTGTATAATATATGTTTGTTTATTTTTTTATTAAAGTTAAATAATTTATTATATTAATAATGTTAAATATTTTTCAAATTAATTACTTTCATTTATTATTTATATTAAATAAAATTTATATATAATTAAAATTACCTACATAGAAATATTATATTTACTCACAAATAAATAAGTGTAGGTAAAAATAAGTATACTACAACATGTCATGTGGACCAATCATTTAGTGCCACATAACCGATAAAAAGGGGATAAGTAACACAATCATTTGAATTTCTTGTAGCACGTGGATAAATTATTGTCTGACACGTGGAGCAACCACAAGATGCCAAGTGGCAGTTTTGATGTATGCCACGTAGGATGCCACGTCATCAGACACATAAACTATGGAAACCATGTCAGCAGACATGTAGGATGCCACATCATCAAACACGTCATCTGCTGACTCATCAATTGATTTATAACTTAGTGGGGTCCACTGATTCTTTTACCTACCAGTATTAATAAGTGTAGGTAAAGACTCTTTCCCCACTAACATCTACCTACCAATCTCTACCAATTCAATATTGGTAGGTAAACCATATTACCCACCATTAGACTAGTTTTACCTACACTTACAATTGGTAGGTAAAGACCCCATTTTCTTATAGTGGTGGATCCTCAATGCTATCTTTTGACTTCACATAATCAATCGATATAACTCTAGTTGAGATCAGTTGTCTAACGGTATTATGTCATCGACGTATGTGTCTAGACTTACCGTTATACAAAACATTTTGTGCCTGACCATTGTTGCTTGGTTATCACAATATATGCATTTTCCGGGCACAAATTTAGGCCATTCAGGAATATCCTCCAAGAAATTACGTAACCAATCTGCTTCTTAATAACATTTATCCAGAGCTACAAACTCGGATTCCATCATGGATGTAATGATTACAGTTTGTTTCGAGGATTTCCATGAAACAGCCGCGCCACCTAGAGTGAACACATATCCACTAGTACCTTTCAAGTCTTGGATGTCAAATATCCAACTTGCGTCAGTGTATCTGTAACACCCCAAATTCCCTAATATGGTTTGGTGTCTGGATTAGGGGGGTGGGAGGCAATAATTGTGCTAATTATGTGTTAATATAGTGTGAGCACATTATTATGTGAATTATATTATAATATAATTATGCTTGCATGTTAGAAATGTTAAACATGTGTATGTGGGACTGTTTCTTATAAGAAGGGTATTTTAGTAATTTGACTCGTTCAGGGTATAAATGCAAATATGTGTTTTTGTGGTTGAAACCACATTATTATGTGGATATATTTGAGTTACTCAACGCGAGGCAATCCTAGTGAGCAATTAGCGGAAAAGTCACAACGGGGTTTAATACCCGGTTCAGGTGAGCTCAGGGGTATTCTAGTGATTTAGTACATTACCGGGGATTAGCGGGTAAGGGGAAATTATTGGTAATCATGTGAGAATATTGGAAGTAACGGGAATTATAGGACGTAAATTGTGAGTAGGGGGTATGAGACAAAGGACAAAATTTCCCTTGGGAGTATGTGAAGAATAGGCTAAGGGAAAAGGGGCAGTTTGGTCATTTCTGGGCACATATGTGACTTGGTTGGCTGGGAACCTTTGAGAGGGCTTAGGAAACCAAAAGAAAACTCTCAGCAGCATCACTCTTTCTCTCTCTCATTTTACTCTCTAACTTTTGGAGCTTTGGGTGGCTTGAGTCAATCTGAAAGGGAATTGGCTTGGAAGTGAGGCTTGAAGCTAGGGATTGGTTGGGAGAAGATTAAAGCTTGAATCATTCAGGGGAGGTAAGGGTTTTAATTTGAATTTCTTATGTTAATTTTGTTGATTTGTTGTGAGCTATGGTGTTTTGCATGCTTGATAGTTTGGAGGATGAGTTTTGATCTAATAATTGCTAGGTTTTGCTGCTGGAAAGGATTATGTTGATTATAAGGATTGAATTGAAAGATTGGGATATAATTAGGTGGTCTCTAGTTGGGTTCGGCTAAGGAAAAAACCCATAAATTATGGGTTCGAAGGGCTGGGTCGCGGCTCTGTTCTTGGTGTGTCGCGGCCCTCTAAGGGAAAATTGGAGCCAAGTTGGCTCAGAGGCAAGGGCGGGCCGCGGTGCCACAGGGGAAGGGTCGCAGCGCGTGCTGGTTTTTCGGAAGGCCGAGCCTCTGATTAGAGGCGGGCCGCAGCATGGGTCCTTAGGGCCGCGACCCTTAAGGGGATTTTTGGCCTTGAGTATGTTTTGGGTTTGGGGACTTAACCTTTTGGGCCCGGGATCGATTCTACTCTCGTGTTGGGTCGGATACGATGTCCCGAAGGCTAGGACTCGATCTGAAAGCCTTTAATCATTCGTTGTTGATGGAATTCCTTATTATGGTTGTGACTAGGTCAACACTAAGGGCTCAGATCAGGAATCGTACTCAAAGGGCGTTGCTAGTAACTTGCATTCGGATCGAAGGTAAGAAAACTGCACCCAATATGTGAATGTATGATTAGGGCTTAGTCCTGTGGTCAAATATAGACATGATTAATGCTTTTGCCCTGTTAATGAGCATGATTATAATTATGTTTGTGAATATCTGATTAAGTACACTGGAATGCGCATAATTATAATTATGCCTATGACTGTGGTTTGAATGTATTATAATGCATTGTATCTGTAGGTACGTATGTTAAATGAAATATGTGATTGTTTATTGTGAATAGAAAGCTTGGTTTATAAACCAGAGGATTATTAGGATGTTAATTGGGGATCGACTTATTAGTTGAGGGCATATTGAACATTGAGAGACTCATCTTATAAGCCGAGGGGCCTAAAGGTTGGACATATAAGTCGAAGGCTTATGAGACTCGACTCATGAGTCGAGGATCAGTAGGACTCAGCTTACAAGCTGAGATTGGCATTATGTACATGGAGTGCGGGCCACCATGGCTGGGCCACCCTGGGAGTGTAGCACGCACTTGACTGGCCCGGATGCCAACAAATTGAAAGGAAGTGAGACACGCACTTGTGCGACTCTATGGTTTCTAATTTGTATAATGCATGCATCAAATTCAGTTATTACTGTTTGGCAGATATATTATTCTGTGAATTGTTTAATATGTTTTCTTGTTGAGTCTTTTGGCTCACAGGTGCTTTGTGGTGCAGGTAAGGGTAAAGAGAAGCTCAACCAGCCATGAATCAGAGTACGATAGCAGTGATATGTACATATGCAGTCTGCTCGACCACCACAGCCGAGAATCGTAAGGAAGCTAGGGTCGAACCCACCTTTTGCCGCCTAGGTCGGCTTAATATGTAATTTGAATGTTGTAACCAGTTTTTAAACTAACGTTTTGGGATCCCGTGTAAAGAATATATTTTGGGTTTAATGAAATGGTTATGACTTTACCAAAATTTTAAACACCTAAACCTTTTGTAGCTTAGTCACATGCTTAGTCCAAATGACTTGTTTTGCAAGTCCAGCACTGGTTTTAAACACACTTGGTAACAGACCCTAATTAGCAGGGCGTTACAATATCCTTCAACCCAAGTACCTAAGTAGTCTTATAATTGTCTTCCAGTGCTCAACACCTGGATTACTCGTGAATCGACTTAAAGTACTTACAGTGTAGGCAATATTTGGTCTTGACCAGCTCATCAAGTACATTAGACTGCCTATCACTCTAGCATACTCTGCTTAAGAGACACTATTGTTAGGGTTTTATGCCCCAATTAAAACCCAAATTCTTTATAATCTCATTTTATTATTAATAAAAGAATAGAAATCATTTTTTGACTTGGTCAATCACTTTGCTCACATGTTTTATTTTCATTATTATTTATTTAATATAAACTTCTATTAAATCCTGAGCATATAGCTAACCTTATTTATAGTGACGTAATCACAGTGGAATATAAATATGATTATATGTTCAAAATAAGTTAGTCCTAAGATTACTCAGCGCACAGGATTTACACTGACTTGCCAATCTACGATATGATCTACTTACACATTACAGTGTTATGTTCTTTCCAGAACACTAGCAAAGTAGATTAGATCAGATGTATTTGTTACATCAGACAGGACCGATATTGACAGTTGATAAGATAAGTAAACACATCGTTATTATCTATTCTAGTCATATCATATAGTTGAGCATAAGTCAATTCAATCTCAATTCTTAGTGGTTAATATTCTAACTAATTATCTTATTTGAGTTCTTTGACTTGTTCGTTACCAGCTTACCCTACGGACTAGCCCATACTTACATCTTGGGAACTCAATAGTATAATTGAGTGGGAGTGTTAATCATAGATATGAACATCTATAGCTTCTGATGAAGAATTGAAACGATGGTTTCCTTTTAGTTTGGTTCAAGGTGTTAAATGATAGAGATCTCATTTCAGTAATTAAATTAGTTTACTGAAATATCATTTATAAGGAACTAAGTGTTTTAAGGATAAAATACAATGAGGGTTAAAACAATATTTTAGTCTCATCTCATTGTAGACCGTCTATAGAGGATTGAGTGACAATAATGGTTTTAACAATGGATAATTAATAACGTATCTATATTTGTTATAGAGCGTTCTATGAATTCGATAGTGCAATTCCGAGTCTATAGTGGAGTCACGAGGAATTAATAAGTTAGTAAATTTATTTGTTAGATTTATGATAACTTATTGGAGCTTGATTTCATAGGCCCATGGTCCCCATTGTACCTTGGATAAAATCATCTAGATAGTCTCAATTAATTTATTTAATTATCAATTAGAACTATCAAAGTTGACCAGGTCAATTTTGGATAGTTTAACAGAGTTATGTAATTTTGAAAAGAAAAGAGAAATTATGGCAGATTTATTAATTAAGATAAATTTGTATCTAAATTAATAAATAAGTTTAAATCAATGTTAAAATTATAAATAATTAATTTGATAAAGGATTTAAATAATTATTTAATTAATTAAATCAATAGAAAATAATACAGGCCTTGATTTTAAGTCCAATGAGCTTATAATCAAATGAGAAATTTCACGTGTAATGCCCTGGATAGCCAAGACCGTTACACTGTGTGTTTATAAAATGCCAGACTTGCTAATCAAGTCATTTTATTGAAAGCGTGTTATGGAAACTATAAAGGAACTAGGGTTAAAAATGTTTTGGTCTCAAAAGCCACATTTTCATTAAGAAGCATCATCTGTTTACACGGGATCCCAAAAATATTAAGTTTAAAGACTGTTTACAAGAGACACAAGGTTTATATACAATATCAAGCCATATTAAGGCAAAACGGAAAGTTAGGCAATCCCTATCCTGACCCACTCCTCGACCATGGCGATCGAACAGCTGGCTATGTACATTCAACCCCGCAGCTCTCCACCTCAGGATTGGTCCAACTTGCTTTTGCCTTTACCTGCACCACGTAGCACCCGTGAGCCAAGGCCCAGCAAGAAAACACAATAACAGAGCATAAGCAATCAACAGAAAAATTAATATCTCATATTCTCAACCATATAAACATCCATTACAATCAAGTATTAAACATACCAAATACATCAACTCATATCATATATTAATTCACAAATGATAACTAGGGCTAGCGCCCTCAGACTGCTCCCTCCGTTATCCCACTGACTCCGGCCCGCTAAACCGAGCTCAGTGAACATTAAGCTGTCCTCGGCTACCAGTGGCCAAGCCGCGTCCTGTGCGCAAATATTATGTACGGCACCCTTAGGCCGCTTTTACATGTCCCATGGAATAATACCATCATTGGCACGATACAAATATTGGGAACACTTAGTCCCATCACAAACATATAACCGGGTGCAGTTTTCTTACCTTTCAATTCACTAGCTTTGATCCCTCGACTCCTTGAGCACGATCCCCCACGAGCCCTAGCGCTCACCTAAACACAATCATGGGACAAAGTCATCATCAATCCTCAAGTCCAAAACCTAGCCTCGGGGCCAAACCCGAGCCCCCAGGAAGTCCTAGTTCCACCAAACAAGGTGGTGGAATCAAACCCCAAACCCTTGGTCAAAAACCCTTGCAAACAACCCTAAAATCCTCTTCAGAAGACAGGGTAGCGCTACAGCACTCATGGGAGGGCGCTACAGCACTACAAACAGAAGAAAAATCCCTCAGCAAGCTTGGCCTAGCTCTACAGCGCCCAAAGGCTAGCGCAGTAGCGCTAGTCACAGACAGGCTAACACCAGCTTTTCCTTCCTGCGATTTCCTCGAACCAACCTCAACCAAAACTCCTCCAAATCTTTCCCAAACTCAAAAACAACTTTATGACCATACTCCACTCATCCCAAGCACCCAAAATATCTAGAACTCAAACACATGCATCCCCAAACTCAAAATTCACCATAGCCACTCCTAAACACTAAAACTCAGCAGAAACCAGTTGAACAACAAAGTTAGAAGCTTAGAATTTATACCTTTGGTGGAATTTCGACCTCAAGGTGCCCCTAGACTTCCTTGGCTTGCTCTTCTTTAAATCTTAGCTCCAACTTTCCTAAAATTCCCCATCAACACAACTTAGATAACTTAGCTAAGAACCAAAACCAGAGCTGAAGAAACTTACAGAATTTTACCTCAAGTGTTGATGAATCCTTGCTAAACCACTGCCAATTCCTCAAACTTAGCTTAGAATCCTTGATGCTTAGTCTATCCCAGCTCTCCTCTGAGCTTGCTCCAGAAATCCTCAAGAAACTAATGAAGGAAATATAAACCGACCCAGAAAACTCTCTCTGTTTTCTCCCCTTTCTTTTCCCTTCCTTTTCCTTCTTTTTCAGACTTCTATACTTCTCTACAATTCCCACTAACATTAAGTCTCAGTAATTCCCATATTTAGAAATCCAAATGACCTTAATGCCCTCCCCTTTATTTCTAGTCATTTAATCCACTTAAGGGCATTCTAGTCATTTACCCAATTCCCACTAACTCCTCGAGTGTCTCTAATATTTCCCGCTTAACTCCCGATACCTAACCAACCACCAATAATATTCCTCAATGTCAAATAGACTCCAGTATATTCACTAAATTCCCATTTATACCCCTGAGCTCACCCCGAGCCGGGTATAAATCTCCGCCATGACTTTTTCGCTACTTTGCTCACTAGGATCGTCTCGAGTTACATATCACAGATATATCCACATAATAATGTGGTCTCGACAATTATCACATATATCAAAGCAGTTATGCCCATAATGGCCAAAAATACGATTATGCCCCTCTAACCTAACTAGGGCCTACATGCATACTAATACACATATTCATGCATCTCAAATATTCAAATAATCATATAACATGCTTTAAATCATAATCATGCATCTTAATCATTAAAACCACACATAATTCCCATTATGCCCTTCAGGCACACTAATCAAGGTCCTTAAGCCTTATTAGCGAGTTTGGGTCGTTACAACTATCCCCTCCTAATGATAATTTCGTCCTCGAAATTTACCTGAACAACACGGGATACTGATCCCGCATCGCTGTCTCAAGCTCCCAGGTCGCCTCCTCGACCTTACTATTCCTCCACAGCACTTTAACTAGAGGAATCGTCTTATTCCGCAATACTTTATCTTTTCGATCCAAGATCTGAACTGGTTGCTCCTCATAAGCCAAATCTGCTTGTAACTTCAAGTCTTCATACCTCAACACATGTGTCACATCTGAGACATACTTCCGAAGCATGGAGACATGGAACACATCCTGAATTCCAGACAACGATGGCGGCAAAGCTAACATGTAAGCCACCTGACCAACCCTTTCCAAGATCTCGAATGGTCCAATGAATCTAGGGCTTAGCTTTCCCTTCTTTCCAACCTCCTCACCCCTCGCAATGGTGAAACTCGGAGAAAGACGTGGTCCCCAACCTGGAACTCCACATCCATACATTTAGGATCATCATAGCTTTTCTGTCTACTCTGAGAAGCGAGCATCCTAGCCCAGATCTTCTCTATGGCCTCACTTGTCTTCTGAACCATGTCTGGCCCCAAATACATCCTCTCACCCATCTCATCCCAATGAATGGGTGATCTACACTTCCTCCCATATAATATCTCATAGGGAGCCACTCCAATCGTTGACTGATAACTATTGTTATACGAAAATTCAATCAATGGAAAGTACTTACTCCATGAACCCTCAAAATCAATCACACATGCTCTGAGCATATCCTCCAATACCTGGATCGCCCTCTTAGACTATCCACCATTCTGAGGATGAAAGGCTCTACTGAACTTCAACTGTGTCCCTAGAGCTTTCTGCAAACCACCCCAAAACTTGGAAGTGAAAATAGGATCCCGGTCTGACACTATAGACTTAGGAACCCCATGGAGACATACGATCTCCCTCACATACAACTCCGCATACTGATCCACAGTATATGTTGACCTCACTGGAAGGAAATGGGCTGACTTGGTATATCTATCCACTATCACCCACACCGAGTCATGAAGTCCTTCTGTCCTGGGTAATCCTCCCACAAAATCCATGGTAATGTCCTCCCATTTCCATTCAGGAATACCCAAAGGCTGAAGCAACCCTGCTGGTCGCTGATGCTCAGCTTTCACCTGCTGACAGGTTAGGCATCTGGCAACGTACTCTACCACATCCCTCTTCATCTCGGGCCACCAATACAAAGTTCGCAAATCCTGATACATCTTCGTGGTACCCGGATGAAGTGAGTACGGCGTCGTATGAGACTCATCTAGTATCTCTCGTATGATCCCCACATCAGCTGGAACACAAATCCGCCCCTGATACCTAAGTAATCCCACCTTAGAAACAGAATAGTCCTTAGCTATTCCCGCTAAGACATCCTCTCTAACCCTCTGTAACTGAGCGTCTACTAACTGCCCTTCTCTGATCCGTTCTAGCAGAGTCGACTGCAGAGTAATATTAGCCAATCGGCCCACCACCAACTCTATCCCTGCTCTAACCATCTCATCAGCTAACTCCCTTGAGATCTGCACAGAACTATACAACTGACCTGGACCTCTGCGGCTCAATGCATCCGCCGCCACATTGGCTTTCCCTGGATGGTAAAGAATATCACAATCATAATCCTTCACCAGCTCCAGCCAATGCCTCTGTCTCATATTCAGGTCCTTCTGTGTAAAGAAATACTTCAGGCTCTTATGGTCAGTGTACACCTCGCACTTCTCCCCATATAGATAATGTCGCCAAATCTTCAGTGCGAATACCACTGCTACTAATTCTAAGTCATGAGTAGGATACTGCTGCTCATACTCCTTCAGTTGTCGTGATTTATAAGCTATAATCTTCTCATTCTGCATCAACACACAGCCTAAGCCCAACCTCGATGCATCACAATAAACAACAAACTTCCCTTCCCCCAAAGGAAGACTCAACACTGGCGCTATAATAAGTCGTCGCTTTAACTCCTGAAAACTGTCTTCACACTTGTCTGACCAGATGAACTTCAGATTCTTTCTTGTCAATTCTGTCATCGGTGCTGCTATCTTCGAGAAACCCTCTACAAACCGTCTGTAGTAACCTGCCAGACCAAGAAAAATTCGCACCTCTGAGGCGTTCCTTGGCCTCGGCCAATCCCTTACTGCCTCTATCTTAGATGGATCCACCTTAATCCCATCCGCACCTACGATATGTCCAAGGAATGTCACTTCAGGTAACCAAAACTCACACTTCTTAAACTTAGCATACAACCGATGCTCTCTCAACCTCTGAAGAACCTATCGAAGATGAAGCTCGTGCTCTGCCTCTGAACTGGAATACACCAAGATGTCATCGATGAAGACAATAACGAACTGATCTAGAAAATCCTTGAACACCCTATTCATTAAATCCATAAAGGCTACTGGGGCATTGGTCAAACCAAAAGACATGACCAAAAATTCATAGTGCCCATACCGTGTTCGGAAGGTCGTCTTAGGTATGTCCTCATCCTTGATCCTCAGATGGTGATAACCAAATCGAATATCAATCTTTGAGAACACCGTCTTACCCTGCAGCTGATTGAACAAGTCATCAATCCTCGGTAGGGGATATTTATTCTTAATAGTTAACTTGTTCAATTCTCGATAGTCAATACACATCCTCAAAGTCCCGTCCTTCTTCTTAACAAACAAAACTGGAGCACCCCATGGCGAGTAGCTAGGTCTGATGAACCCCAAATCCAAAAGCTCCTGTAGCTGTATCTTTAACTCTTTCAGTTCCGCTGGTGCCAACCTATATGGTGCCCTCGACACTGGCTCTGTCCCTGGTGCCAAATCAATAACAAACTAAATCTCTCTACGCGGCGGCAACCCAGGCAAATCCTCAGGAAACACATCCAAGAACTCGCAAACCAATCTAGTCTCCTCCGGTCCTACTGGTGAAACTCTGGTGGTATCCACCACACTAGCCAGAAAACCTATACAACCATCCTGTAACAAGTCTCTGGCTCTCAATGCAGATATCCTGGGTACGCGGGGTCCATGCATCGCTCCCACAAAAACAAAGGGATCCTCGCCCTCTGGCTCAAAAGTTACCATCTTCTTCCTACAGTCGATGGTAGCTCCATATCTAACCAGCCATTCCATACCTAAAATCATATCAAAGTCCTCCATACTCAACTATATCAAGTCTACTGATAACTCCTTACCATCAACTATCACTGGCAGTGCTCTAATCCACCTCCTAGATACTACCAGTTCTCCTATAGGCAATATAGTCCCAAACCCTGAAGCACTATACTCACTAGGTCTACACAGTCTATCAATCACCTTATCAGATACAAATGAACGCGTAGCACCAGAATCAATCAACACAGTAAAAGGAATGCCAGCACTAGAAAGCTGACCTGTCACTACCGAGGGACTAGCCTCGGCCTCCACCTACGTCAGGGTGAACACTCGAGCTAGAGTCAAGCTGTCCACCTTCCCTGTCTCTCCCTTCTTCACTGTCGGGCAATCCTTCCTGAGGTGTCCCACCACCCCACACACATAGCAGGCCTTAGCTCGACACTCGCCCGGATGGCGTCTCTTGCACCTCGTGCACTCTGGATAAGTCCTCCATGAATCACCGCCTCCCTGACGGCCACCCTGAGTACCCCGCCCTCTCCTATCAGGACCAGGAGCGATCGGAGCATCAGGAGTGTTCCTTTTCAAGTCACTGGGGCCCCCGCCCCTACCAGAACCAGGATATGGAGGCATCGCCCTGCGGCCCTCCCTTCTCACAGCACTCTCCATCCATATCTTATTCTCTGCCTCCTCAGCGGTAAGAGCCTTCTCCACAGCCTGGGCATAAGTTGTCCCTCCAGGAACTGTGGTGATTCTTACATCTCGGGCTATCATAGCATTCAATCCTCTGATAAATCTGTCTTGCCTAGCTGCATCGGTAGGCACAAGATCTGGTGTGAACTTTGCAAGTCTGTCAAATTTCAGGGCATATTCTGTAACTGTCATACTACCCTGAACCAGCCCCACGAACTCATTCACTTTCGCTGCCCTAATGGCAACATTATAATACTTCTGATTAAACATGTCCTTAAACCCTTCCCAAGTCAATGCAGCAACATCTCTAGTCTGTGATGCCACCTCCCACCAGATTCGGGCATCCTCCCTCAGCATATAAGTGGCACAGGCCACCCTGTCATGTCCCTCCACTCTCATAAAATCAAGTATGGTAGTGATCATAGTCATCCACTGTTCAACCTTTAGTGGATCTAGTCCACCCTCAAAGATCGGGGGTTGTTGCTTTCTGATCCGCTCATACAACGGTTCCCACTTGTTCCCAACATCAACTGGCTGTACCACATGTACCATTGCCGGTGGCACAACAGGGGCAACACTCCCAGATGGAGCCTGCTGCAGAATTCGAATCTGTTCATCTTGGCTCTGAAGCCGGGCCTGCATGTCGGCCATTAACTACTGCCAGTTCTCAGGGACTGGCCGAGGGGTCGGGCCCTGGTCATCATCTCTAGCCCCAGACCTGCCGGCTAGTCGTGTGGATTTCCTTGAACGCATAACTATTCAAGTCAATCTGCAATCAATGACTCGACAATTAGGCTATGATGACAGGGTAATTATCCTTTCATAATCCATTACAGGAACTCCAATCATTCACAAACAACCAAAGTATAGCAATTTATCCAAATATTCATTCACATGCACAGCAGTGCTAATAAGCACGCGTCAATACCATCATGCAATGGTCAAGGGCCAGGCTCTATCAGTATCTCATGCTGCTTATTCATCAAACAGATATCGACAATCATGTCTCACTCAAATAACTTGAACACATAATCATGTATACACAATTACCAAACCCTGAGTTAAGCTTGTCTCTCGCGGCGAATGTACATATCCAGCCAGTCTTCAAGACCCATAAACCTAGGACGCTCTGATACCAAGTTGTAACGCCCTGGATAGCCAAGACCGTTACACTATGTGTTTATAAAATGCCAGACTTGCTAATCAAGTCATTTTATTGAAAGCGTTTCATGGAAACTATAAAGGAACTAGGGTTAAAAATGTTTTGGTCTCAAAAGCCACATTTTCATTAAGAAGCATCATCTGTTTACACGGGATCCCAAAAATATTAAGTTTAAAGACTGTTTACAAGAGACACAAGGTTTATATACAATATCAAGCCATATTAAGGAAAAATGGACAGTTAGGCAATCCCTATCCTGACTCACTCCTCGACCATGGCGATCGAACAGCTGGCTATGTACATTCAACCCCGCAGCTCTCCACCTCAGGATTGGTCCAGCTTGCTTTTGCCTTTACCTGCACCACGTAGCACCCGTGAGCCAAGGCCCAGGAAGAAAACACAATAACAGAGCATAAGCAATCAACAGACAAATTAATATCTCATATTCTCAACCATATAAACATCCAGTACAATCAAGTATTCAACATACCAAATACATCAACTCATATCATATATTAATTCACAAATGATAACTAGGGCTAGCGCCCTTCGGCTGCTCCCTCCGTTATCCCACTGACTCTGGCCCGCTAAACCGAGCTCAGTGAACATTAAGCTATCCTCGACTACCAGTGGCCAAGCCGCGCCCCGTGCGCAAATATTATGTACGGCACCCTTAGGCCGCTTTTACATGTCCCATGGCATAATACCATCATTGACACGATACAAATATTGGGAACACTTAGTCCCATCACAAACATATAACCGGGTGCAGTTTTCTTACCTTTCAATTCACTAGCTTTGATCCCTCGACTCCTTGAGCGCGATCCCCCACGAGCCCTAGCGCTCACCTAAACACAATCATGGGCCAAAGTCATCATCAATCCTCAAGTCCAAAACCTAGCCTCGGGGCCAAACCCGAGCCCCCGGGAAGTCCTAGTTCCACCAAACAAGGTGGTGGAATCAAACCCCAAACCCTTGGTCATAAACCCTTGCAAACAACCCTAAAATCCTCTTCAGAAGCAAAATCCCTCAGCAAGCTTGCCCTAGCGCTACAACGCCCAAAGGCTAGTGCTGTAGCGCTAGTCACAGATAGGCTAACACCAGCTTTTCCTTCCTGCGATTTCCTCAAACCAACCTCGACCAAAACTCCTCCAAATCTTTCCCAAACTCAAAAACAACCTTATGACCATACTCCACTCATCCCAAGCACTCCAAATACCTAGAACTCAAACACATGCATCCCCAAACTCAAAATTCACCATAGCCACTCCTAAACACTAAAACTCAGCAGAAACCAGTTGAACAACAAAGTTAGAAGCTTAGAATTTATACCTTTGGTGGAATTTCGACCTCAAGGTGCCCCTAGAATTCCTTGGCTTGCTCTTATTTAAATCTTAGCTCCAACTTTCCTAAAATTCCCCATCAACACAGCTTAGATTACTTAGCTAGGAACCAAAACCAGAGCTGAAGAAACTTACAGAATTTTACCTCAAGTGCTGATGAATCATTGCTAAACCTCTGCCAATTCCTCAAACTTAGCTTAGAATCCTTGATGCTTAGTCTATCCCAGCTCTCCTCTGAGCTTGCTCCAGAAATCCTCAAGAAACTAATGAAGGAAATATAAACCGACCTAGAAAACTCTCTCTGTTTTCTCCCCTTTCTTTTCCTTTCCTTTTCCTTCCTTTTCAGACTTCTACACTTCTCTACAATTCCCACTAACATTAAGTCTCAGTAATTCCCATATTTAGAAATCCAAATGACCTTAATGCCCTCCCCTTTATTTCTAGTCATTTAATCCACTTAAGGGCATTCTAGTCATTTACCCAATTCTCGCTAACTCCTCGAGTGTCTCTAATATTTCCCGCTTAACTCCCGATACCTAACCAACCACCAATAATATTCCTCAATGTCAAATAGACTCCAGTATATTCACTAAATTCCCATTTATACCCCTGAGCTCACCCCGAGCCAGGTATAAATCTCCGCCATGACTTTTTCACTACTTTGCTCACTAGGATCGTCTCGAGTCACAGATCACAGATATATCCACATAATAATCCAGATATCCACATAATATCACAGATCACAGATATATCCACAGATATGCCTCAGAGCCTTTGGTAATCTTTATTTTCATGCATGAACATGTTTAAAATTGGATTATTTGATATGTTCGAATAATTGGATGGTTATCATGTTTTTATGAAGCATATTGATTTTATGTGATTTTTAGCAATCTTTAGGTTATTTTGTTGTGTTTTCTATGCTATTAATTTTTATGTATTTTATTTTGTGTAAAACATGTTAAAAAATTAATTAGAAAATGGTTTTGGTTTGAAAAATTGCACAAAAAAATTTTCCGAATTTTTTTTCTTCTGGCTGCCATGCATGCGCGCGCCCTGCCCGCGCACTGCGCATCTTGTGCACGCACCCCGTGCCCCGTGCGCGCAAGCCCAGCCACCACGCACTCGGGTGAACAGTACCCGAAACGGGTACTGTTCATCCATATATTTTTTTTAAAATTTTGAAAAATAAAGAAAATTAAAATTGTGGAAATTTATTATTTATAATCAAAACCAAAAATATCTTTTTTGTTTTATCATTTAATTTTTTTTTTAAATAAGATATTTTTGTTAGTTGGGATTTAAATAATTAGATATTTTCTACAAAGATTCAAATTAAAATTTAAAAATAGACTAACAACTTAATTTTAAATCTTTTAATATATTAAAATATTAGAATTATGATATCAGATCTTTTAGATATTCTCATTTAAATTCTTGATTTTTTTATTAAATCTTTATTAGAAAATATAAATATCTTTTTATTCTATAGTTTTTAATATTTAAATTATTTGAAATTTGAATATTGTTAGTTAAATATTTTTATGGATATTTGAATTTGTTTAACTGTTTTGAGATATTTTAGGGTTGTTATAACTATTTATATACATATTTTTTAAATGGTTAAAATATTAGCTAATAGTTGTAACAACACAAGATATTTTTGGAATATAGTTAAGATATTGATTTTGAAATTTAAAAATAGGTTAAATTTTGAAAAATATCATTTTTTCAGCTAATTAATAAAATATTTTTTAATAAATGGGATTTAAATTAACTTTGGTTAATTGTTGATAAATTCTATTTAAATTAAATTAATATTTGTTTTTTTTCAAATTAACCTAAAATCTTGTTAATCATTGATAAATTTCATTTAAATTGACTTATTTTTGTAAAAATTTAATTAATTTGAATTTTTTGATAAATTATAGATAATTAATTGTGGTATTTTTGCAAATGAAATAAATTGTGATATTTTTGCATAAATTCATAGAATTGCTCATATAGTAACATGATTAGGCCCATCTAATTATAACATGTTTGTTTACACTATATGTGGTTAGATGCATATAGTGGCCCATATGTTTGTTAGATATATGGTATTTTGCCAAATAAAATATCCATAAAATGATAGGTTTTATTTGAGCCCATTAGAAAATGTAAAGTTTAAATTCCTCTCTTGTGGGTGATTCCACTTGTGAAGGCTCATTTCTTTGCATGACTTTAGTGGGCCTAATCAATTAATAACAATTAATAAAACGAAGGTTTAAATTCCTGTCTTTTGGACCTTGTATGGAAGATAGGGGCATTTGTAGTGGGAACGACATACTGGACCCAGCCCTCCTCCATACAAGCCCAATTGTTAAGGCCTATTTACCTGAGTTGGACTTAATTGTATAGGTTCATTATATTAGTTAAACCTAAATATTGATTAGCAACAAATTAATTCTAAATTAATTGAATTTGTTTCAATGTGAAACTTTAGAATTAATAGGAAATTATAGGACTTTAGTTTTAAAAAATTTAATCAGTTTATTTTTTTTTGGAAAACCATAGTCATTAATTTTCTAAAAATAAATAATAAAAATACTATTTTTAATTTTATAATGAGCTTACTTTAAGAATTTTATTCGATCTCTACCGTTGGTTTAATATAGTCAATAGCTGTTGACGACGTTTTTCGTCAACAGATAAAAGAAGAGAGCACGTAAACAATTAAAGATAATGGCCAAAAGAAACAAACGAATCAAACACACGGTTTTTTACGTGGTTCAGCAATTAAATCTGCCTAGTCCACGAGTCTCTGTTATTAATCTCAAGATTATCTCTGAACAATTCTTTAGCATGAATTCTCCAGAGTTTTCTCTCAAGGATCAGAATTTCGATCCCTTACAATGGTGCATGGCTTCTCTATTTATAGAGAAGGATGCAGAATACTATCCCACATATTTTGGGTAGTTACTCTTTTGTGAATAAAAATAAATGGCTTTAAATGCCAATAATCAGATATAAAAGGAAACGTTCCCCAAAGATCAGGAAATGCATAACTGACTAAATAATATCCCACGATTCTTGGGGATTTATATCAATAAATGAGGATTACATCTCACGCTTACAATACTTGTAGATATTCAAGGTGGTCATAGCGTATCTCCAAGGCTTCAGCATCTCAGGTTTCACGTCATTGTGCGAGCCACTGACATCTTCCGAGCTAACATTGCTTTCGAGATAGTACATCGAGCTCGATATCCCTGCTCCGAAGTTGTTCCTGAAGATGAGGGGCTCTCAGAGCTACCTTTCGAGATCGAGATCATTTCGAGGTCACTACATTCGAGGTCATGTATCATACTTTGCAGGCTCGGTTTTCAATCGTAGAGCATACCCTAACCCTCACGAGACCATTTAATGCGAACTCAGCTTTCGAGGTCATATTTACTATGGCTCGAAATCTGGGTATAACATTTTGCCCCCTCAAAAGTATTTGTTCGAATCCTAAGAGAAGAAAACTTTTGAACTACTCTTTCTGGGAACCATACCGTCACACTTTTAAAAACAGACACGTGCCAGATGGGTATTGCTCACTTTAGGTACTTGAGTACCTTGGGAATACGCCCACGATCGTTCGTCTGACCACTTTTCGGCGCCATCTTATCACTGATTCCCCTCCATTCGATCTGTTGAGGATTTTAACCAACGCTCCTGATCGATTTAGTTTTCCCACCTATATATATAAGATCTCCTCTTCGTCTTCTTCTTTACGGTTGTTCATTGTAAACCAGAAAGAAAAGAAAAAACAAGAAAGCCAGAAACTTTCTTAAGAAGCTTCCATCCTGTGCATGTTTTCTCGACCCAAAAAACAAAGGAACCCTGGTCTGTTCGAGTCAGTGAGTTCTTTCTTGCAACCTCTTCTCCACTCGACGATTTCGTTGCACTCACCATCACTGTGTAAGTACGCCATTTTCGTTGTTCTTTTTATACTGTGCTTGCTGTGTACGTTAGTATGTGTTCTTAGCATGATGCGATAGGAGGTTTTGAACCGATAGGTTTTTAGGCTTTCTGGACTTCCACTCTGGACGTTCGTCTCTGGTTTATACCCAGTTTCGATGTTTGAATGTGGTTCCCATTTTCTGGGTTTTGAAGTTCTTAGGCAGCGTTTCTTGTACATTAAGCTTTTGGATAAAAACATGGGTTTTGACAAATACACGAAACCCAAAAACGCTTTTCCTGGCTAACCGCCACTCTCCTTTCCCTTGAATTTCGGGACTTTCAAAAAGAAATCATCCACGCTCCTTTTCCTTTCCTGTGGAACCAACGCTCTGACTCTTTAGTAAGGGTCTAAATACTTAGTTTCTTGTCCTTAGATCCCCGAGCTCATCCATCGAGCTCGTGATTCTTGCATGCATGGCCCTCACCATTTTTTCTTTCTCGTTAGATGTCACAGAATTCGGAAAGACGGTGGGGGTCATTACGAGCAATTCCTTACGAGCCCAAATCTCCGAGCCCGGAATCGGTCTTTGCCCGGAACCAGCGTCGGATTAAAGAGTACGAGATCGCACGCGAGCAAGAAGACATTCGAGCCCACTATCGTCGCCAGATTGACGAGGTCATCGAAAAGAAGAGAAGGGTCCTTCGGGAAGCCATCTATCCGGAGCCTAACCCCGGACCTAGGCCAGTTCCCCTCGACCCCGCGTTAAAAGTCACGGTAGCATACCACCCGGGGGAACTTCAGTTTTCCTTAATGGCGGAGCCTTCGTCTTCGCAGCCTAGGAGGGAGATGTTTGAAGCCGAATTCTACCAGAGTTCGGTTACCACCTCCGACCAGATAACTGACATCCTGGCCATCCATGGCCTTAGCTCGTTGGACACACTGAAGTGTCGAGCCCCGACAAGGCATGAACGGAGCTGTTTCGCTCCTGGGGGCCGCGATTCCAGTGTGAAATATGCGGCCTGGAGCCAGGAACACATAAGGGCAGGAGCTTTGCTGCCCCTGAAGTCCTTTTTCAGAGACTTCACCGATTTCGTTGGGTTGGCTCCATTCCAACTCAACACCAACTCATACAGGGTGCTGTCTGCCCTGAGGTCCTTATTCCACGAGCTGGGGTGGATAGGACCTTCACCCCAAGAGATTCTATATCTCTTTTGTTTGAAGAGTAATCCCTCCCGAGCTCGGGGAGGAGATGGTTTCTACTATCTTTCGAGCTACCCCAAAGAGACAAAGATCTTTGGAGACCTTCCGAACCATCCCCCTAACTTCAAGAAGGCTTTTTTCTGGACAGACGGTCTGTTCCCGTCTCGACATCGTTCGTTTAGGCGGATTCGTAAGTATTCTCGTTACTTTCTATTTTTGAGCTCGAATTTTTAGCCCTTGAATCCATGTTTAGTTGAAGTGTATCTCGCCTTTCAGCTAACTTTCAGCGTCCCACCCCTGACGAAACAATGACGGAGCACAGAGAGGCCCTGCTCCGACTCCCCTACGGCAGGCGGTCGCTCTCATTTCTATTACACGAGGACAAGCTACGAGCTTGTGGGTTGTTGGGACAGGGCCAGACAACCTCTGACTGGTCCAGTAAAAAATACGAACGCTGGGAGGAAGTGCCACTGCCCACAGGCACCTTTCCTTCGAGGAGAGAAAGGAAAGCGTCTCTCCCAATCCGCTCGAGAAGTCCGCGGTCGGGAAATGAGGCCAATGACGAAGCCTCGAGTTCGGACTCCAGTGGAGGTAAAACCCTTCCTACTTCGCGAATGTGGTCCCCCACTTTATTAAAACACAGGCCCAATAGACTAGTCTCGTGCCCACAGGATAGATACCACTTCTACATATGGAGTTGGGTAGATGACTGTGTCCATAGGTTTGATAGTGGGCTCGGGAAATACGACACTATGTATACCACGGATGAGGCGTGGAATGGGATAGCTGTGCAGTATGGGACCAATGATTATAGGGACCTTTCGAGGTTATCACCAACTTATAGGGAAGGCACTCCCCCCGCCTCTTCTGAAGACGGGGGAATTTCATGGTCCCCAAGCTCAAGCTCGGGGGAAAGTTCCAGTTAGGTTTTTTCTTCCACCACTCTATATATGGTGTTGAAGTAACTTGTATCTCTTTTACTGACTCATTGTGATGACTTGTGCAGGCGATATGGACTCCGACCTCGACGCCCTTATCGACAATGCGGGTGCCAAGAGGAGCAAACGCCCCAGGGCAGGGGGACTGAAAACCAGCCAGCCTGGGAAAGGCTCCAAGAAATCTAGGAAAACGCCTCCTCCTCCCCCGCCGGCTTCGAGCTCTGCTGCTGCTTCGACTGGCCAGACTAACGCCCCCACGACGATACCACCCTCGCAGGCCGTCGTCTCTGTGGTGGCGCCGGCCTCGCAGGCTGGTATCGCTGCCGTGGTCGAATCCCAACCTCCGGTGGGTCAAATGTCTTCTACTCAGCTCGCCAAAAGACCTTCTGCTTCCCGAGCTCAGAAGCTAACCATCTCCACCCATATGGATTCGTATGTGGTGGATAATGCTGCCGGTCCTCACGGATCTACGCTGATCTCGGATGTAATGTCCCGGATCGGCCAGAGCTATGGCAGTTTCGAGGCCCCTCAGTGGCAGTGTCTAACTGGCACTCGAGACTGCACTGTCCTGTACGAGAAGAGTATCGAGCACACTGCCGCGGTAAGTATCCTATATTCCCTTTGCTTACACTCATACTGTCTCGAGGCTAATGATGGTTTCTTCTTTTTTTCAGGCTCTTGCTTTCACTGCCCAGCTCAATTACGAGCTGAACAACGAGGTCCATTCGAGCAGGACCCTCGCCCAAGAGGAGAGGGACCTCCACCTTAGAGCGAATGATGACCTGAAGGCGGCGAACATTAAGCTCGAGGCAGTGGTTAAGGAGCGTGAGGAAATGGCCAAGGAGCTTGGAAAGCTGAAAAACGAACTCGAGGAGCAAAAGAGAGATAACATCCAGCTTCGGGAGACCAATAAGAAGCTTGAGGAAGATAAGGCCGTCACCCTCGACCTTATGGAGGATATCAAAACCCGCCTTACTGCCGAGTTCAAAGAAAAGAAGGAAACGACGGTCGATTCAGCCATGTACCGGATGTGGGCCTATAACGAAGAACTGGACACCAGTTTTTTGGGTCCCCACGAGGCGTCCTTCCTCGAACGATGGAATGCTCGGCTTGAGAAGGAAGAGGCTAAACGGCTCGAGAAAGAGAAGGCTGAGCAGCTCGAGAAGAATAAGGCTGCTCTGGGTACCGTTTCGGAGGGAGCTCAGGAGGATAGTCATGCTATTCGTCCTGAGGGGTCCGGTGCCGCCGAGAAGGCCAAGGAGATTCCTCTTCATTGAGTCTGACCTCGGGGAGATCAGTCATGGGGGCTGCGTCCTCTTATGTAATTATTGTGAATTACGCCCATGGGGCTGATACAATTTCTTTAACTAATTTATGTTTTTACATGCTTTACATTTCTTGGCTCGAAATATTTTTCACATTCTTATAATTGATGAACTCGTTTATGTTTATTTATGCATACAAACATAGTTTGGATTTTAGGCTCGAAATTCGATGCATTCATGCATAGTTTATTCGGATTATCCGTTTCCGACCTCGTTATTTATCAAGGTCGGATATTACTCCAACCATGAACTCGAAAGTACTTATATGGTATGTAATATGAATGATTTGGTTATATCTTTTTTTTTTTTTTTAGTTACTTTTCCTCATCCTCAGTATTTTAGCTCCGAGGTTAAGAGTTCGAAACTATATTTCTAAGATATTCCAGCCTCGACTTTGACTTATCTCGTAATAGGTTTAGGCTCCCATTTATCATCGATCGATAATTTGGCTGGTTTGTTCCAAACCTGTTGTGTCTACACATCTGGTTAACTCCAGATATTTAGGTTTTGATGGTTCGGTTATATCCGAACTATCTAAGCTCGCGCATTTGGTCATGTCCAAATACTTTGTGTTTGATAATTCGGTTATGTCCGAATTATCTAATATCGCGTACTTGGTTATATCCAAATACTTTATGTTTGATAATTCGGTTATGTCCGAACTATCTAATATCGCGTACTTGGTTATATCCAAATACTTTATGTTTGATAATTCGGTTATGTCCGAACTATCTAATATCGCGTACTTGGTTATATCCAAATACTTTATGTTTGATAATTCGGTTATGTCCGAACTATCTAATATCGCGTACTTGGTTATATCCAAATACTTTATGTATATTTTTTATTTTTTAAGCTGGTGGTATGTATACCAATGATGCCCCCTTAATATCCTATGAGTGTGATCATAGGTTATTAAATTAAGAGAGATTGCAAAAATAAAAATAAATTACATGTGAAACAAAGTAGACCCTTTATTTGAGATTCAAAAACAAACTAAATACAGAAAATCATGGTTACAGGCGACACTTTCTACACTATTGATAATATGGTCTAAGGTGTTCGCCATTCCATGCTCGAGGTATCAGGCTCCCATCTAATCTCGCAAGTTTGTATACGCCCGGTCGGATGATTGACTCTATCTGGTATGGTCCTTCCCAGTTCGGCCCGAGCACCCCAGCTGCTGGATCTCGGGTTGCTAAGAATACTCGTCTCAAAATCAGGTCTCCCACTCCGAACTTTCGGTCTCGAACCCTCTAATTGAAATATCTCGTGGTCCGTTGCTGGTAAGCAGCATTTTTCAGCTGAGCCTTTTCCCTTTTTTCTTCGATCAAGTCTAGGGTTTCTTTGAGCTGAGTATGATTGGAACTTTGGTCGTAAATCTGAGTTCGAATCGTTGGAATTTCGACCTCAATGGGCAACATTGCCTCGCAGCCGTATGCTAGAGAAAACGGGGTATGCCCAGTTGATGTCCGAGCTGTAGTTCTATATCCCCAAAGGACTTGGGGTAATTCCTCAAGCCATCGTCCCTTTGCTTCTTCCAACTTTTTCTTCAAGGAACTCTTGAGAGTTTTATTAACGGCTTCGACCTGACCGTTCGCCTGAGGGTGAGCCACTGACGAAAAGCTCTTTATTATACCGTTCTTGTTACAAAAGTTGGTAAATAAGTCGCAATCAAACTGGGTTCCGTTGTCAGACACAATCTTTCTTGGCACTCCATATCGGCATACGATGTTCTTTACCACGAAATCTAGGATCTTCTTCGAAGTTATGGTCACCAATGGTTCAGCCTCCGTCCATTTTGTGAAGTAATCAACCGCGACCACAGCATACTTTGCTCCTCCTTTGCCAGTTGGGAGTGAGCCTATGAGGTCGATGCCCCATACCGCAAAAGGCCATGGGGATGTCAACATGGTTAGTTCGGAAGGTGGAGCTCGGGGTATCGTGGCGAATCTCTGGCACTTGTCGCACTTTTTTACGAACTCGAAAGAATCCGTTTTAATGGTTGGCCAGAAATATCCTTGGCGTATAATCTTCTTGGACAGGCTATGCCCCCCGGTATGGTCTCCGCAGAACCCTTCATGAATTTCTTCAATAATCTTCTTTGCCTCGGGAGGAGTTACACATCTGAGCAATGGCATGGAATACCCTCTTCTGTATAGCCTTCCGTCCAGGATGGTGTAACGGGGAAGTTGATACATTAGTTTCCGAGCCTGATTTCGATCTTTTGGAAGAATTCCATTTTCGAGGTACTCAACTATCGGGCTCATCCAGGTCGGCTCTGTCTCGATCATACACACATCTTCCTCGTCAGGCTCAGTAATGCTGGGCGTTGACAGGTGCTCTACGGGTACAACATTCAGCTCCTCATTTTCGGCGGAGGTGGCGAGGCGAGCTAAGGCATCTGCATTTGAGTTTTGTTCTCGGGGAACCTGTTCGATCGCATAAAACTCGAAAAACTCCAATGCGGATTTTGCCTTCTCCAGATAAGCTGCCATTTTTGTGCCACGAGCCTGGTACTCTCCCAAGATTTGATTAACTACGAGCTGGGAGTCGCTGTAGCAATGTATAGCTTTGGTCTTGAGCTCTTTTGCTATTCGTAGTCCCGCCAGTAAAGCCTCGTACTCAGCTTCATTATTAGATGCTTTAAAGCCGAACTTTAAAGCAGAGTGAATTCTGCTCCCTGCAGGAGTGATCAGAATAACTCCTGCCCCCGCTCCATTTTCATTTGACGACCCGTCGACGTAAAGTTTCCACAGCTCGTGGGCCGTGGTTGTTACCTCGTCGTCGGCTGTACCGGTGCACTCCACTATAAAATCCGCCAACGCTTGTGCCTTAATGGTTGTTCTCAGATGGTAGGTGATCTCGAACTGTCCGAGCTCAACAGCCCATTTAAGGAGTCGACCAGACGCCTCTGGTTTGGACAAGACTTGCCTTAGTGGTTGATCTGTTAGTACATGGATAGGATGCGCTTGAAAGTAAGGGCGGAGCTTGCGAGATGAGTGGATTAGGCTGAGGGCGAGCTTCTCCATTAGTGGATATCTTGACTCTGCCCCCAGTAATCTTTTACTGATGTAGTAGACGGTTTTCTGTATTCCCTCTTCTTCTCGAACTAGCACCGCGCTTATCGCGTGTTCAGTTGTTGAGAGGTATAGGAACAGTACTTCTCCCGTCTCAGGCTTCGATAGGATGGGTGGTTCGGCTAAGTGCCTTTTGAGCTCCTGAAAGGCTAGCTCGCACTCATCTGTCCATTCGAACTTTTTACTTCCTTTCAATAAGTTGAAGAATGGGAGACCGCGGTCCGTTGACTTCGAAATGAACCTGCCCAGAGCTGCCATTCTGCCAGTCAAGCTTTGAACATCTTTATGCTTCCGAGGTGAAGGCATATCGATCAGGGCCTTTATTTTATCGGGATTAGCCTCGATTCCACGAGAGTTGACAATGAAACCCAGAAATTTCCCTGAAGACACCCCAAAAGTGCACTTCTGAGGATTCAATTTCATATTGTACTTTCTGAGCACGCCAAAGCACTCTTCGAGGTCATCAACATGGTTTTTGTTAAGTTGAGACTTTACAAGCATGTCATCAACATAAACTTCCATGTTGTTCCCAATTTGCTCTGAGAACATCATGTTTACGAGCCGCTGGTACGTGGCTCCGGCATTCTTGAGTCCGAATGGCATGACATTGTAGCAGTAGAGCCCCTTGTCTGTGATGAAGCTCGTATGCTCTTGGTCGGGGGCATGCATGGGAATCTGGTTATACCCAGAATAAGCATCCATGAACGACATCAGACCATGCCCCGCCGTGGCATCTACGAGCTAGTCAATTCTCGGCAGGGGAAAACAGTCTTTCGGGCAGGCCTTGTTGAGGTCTGAGTAGTCAATGCACGTTCTCCACGTCCCATGGGGTTTCGGGACTAACACTGGATTGGCCACCCAGTCCGGGTAAAAAGCGTCCCTTATGAAATTATTTGCTTTCAGCCTGTCTACCTCCTCCTTTAGTGCTTTCTTTCTGTCTTCATCCAGCTGCCTTCGCTTTTGCTGCTTCGGGGGAAAACTTTTGTTTATATTCAATGCGTGGCTCGCTACATTAGGGCTTATTCCCACCATGTCAGAGTGTGACCACGCGAAGACATCCTGGTTTTTCTTCAGAAAGCAAATTAATTGCTATTTTGATTCGTCTTGGAGGTGTTTCCCGACCTTCACTTTCTTTGAGGGATCAGCTTCCTCGAGCTGAACCTCTTCGAGCTCTTCCAAAGGTTGGAGGTCGACCTTCTCCTAAATCCTTGGATCGATCTCCTCATCAATTTCTAAAACTGTCCCATCTTTATTCTGTATGACAACGAGTGCTTGTGCGCTTGTTTGTTTCTTTCCCCTTAAGGAAATGTTGTAGCACTCCCTTCTTGCCAATTGATCTCCCTTCAATGTTCCGACTCCACTTGGAGTTGGGAACTTAAGGGCTAGATGCCTTACAGATGAAACTGCCCCCAGCCCGACCAGGGCGGGTCTCCCGAGCAATACATTGTAGGCAGATGGTAACTCTACTACCACGAACTCCATCATCTTGGTCACCGAGACTGGATAGTCTCCCAAGGTCACAGGGAGTTCGATGGACCCTATACAGGCGGTTCCTTCTCCAGAAAAACCGTACAACATGGTTGCACAAGCCTTCAGGTCGCGAAGGGAGAGTCCCATTTTTTCTAGGGTTGCTTTATAAAGAATGTTAACTGAGCTCCCATTGTCTATGAGAACTCGGCGCACTCTTTTGTTGGCAAGCTGTAGGGTGATGACGAGTGGATCATGATGAGGGAACTGGACATGGGAGGCATCCTCCTCGGTGAAGGTTATAGGCTGAGTCTCAACCCTTTGGCTTTTTGGTGCCCTTGGTTCGGGTTCATATGGAGACCCGTCCCCTGTCTTCAGCTCATTCACATATCGTTTTTTAGCATTTCTGCCCCCTCCTGCGAGATGAGGACCTCCCGAGATGGTTATTACGTCATCTCCATCTATCGGCGGAGGCCTGTCTTCATCCCGAGATCGGGAGTTATTATTCTGTGCTGCCAGAAGCGCGGCTACTCTCTGGCTGGCAGTAGCCTGTCCAGTATTCTGGTTTTTGACATACTGCCGGAAATAACCTCTCGAGATCAACCCTTCGATCTCGTCCTTCAACTGTCGGCACTCATCAGTTGTGTGGCCGGTGTCCCTATGAAATCGACAATACTTGCTGGAGTCCCTCTTGGACTTTTGATTCCTCATAGGGTCCGGACGCCTGAAGGGGACCTGGTTTTCATTAGCCAGGAATATGTTTTCCCGAGACTCGTTGAGCTCGGTATGCACTTTATATACGGAGAAATACCTTTCTCCTTTTTTCTTCTTTCCTCCATCAGCCTCGGGATTATTTACCTCGCTCTTTTTCCTCTTGGAGGGATTCTCCGAGGTAGGCTGTGTAGCTGCTGGGTCAACCGAGGTTGAGGCGGATTTAATGTTTATCGTTGTAGTTTCGGTCTGCGAGGTCGCCTTGAGTGTTGACCTCGCCTCCTTTACATTGACAAATCTCTGCGCCCGTCTGTTAAACTCGGTTATCGACCTCACCGGTTTCCCTTGCATGTCATCCCAAAGGGCACTCCCGGGTAAAACACCAGCTCGGATGGCCATCAAATGCCCACTGTCATCCACGTCTCGAGCTCGGGTGACTTCTAGATTAAATCTTGTCAGGTAGCTCTTCAGTGTTTCGCCCGGTTGTTGTCGGACGTTAGTCAAAGTGGATGCTTCGGGTCTGACTCCCATCATAGCTCGAAACTGCTTCTTGAAGTCTCTAGACAATTGATCCCACGAAGTTATAGAACGTCTCTTGTACTTCTCGAACCAACTCTTGGCAGGTCCGGCCAATGATGTCGGAAACAACATACATCTGAGCTCGTAACCCACGTTACTAGCTCTCATGATAGTGTTGAATGTACTCAGGTGGCTGCATGGGTCGGTTTTTCCTTCAAACGCTGGGACGTGAGGAATCCGGAACCCTTGAGGGAACTGAGTGTTAGAAATATTGGGAGCAAACGGCTCGAGCTCCTCATCCGAGTCCTCATATCGACCGTTCCCTCGTTCATTCTTCAAAAGCCTAAAGGCTTTTTCGAGCTGATCAATCCTTTCTTGGACTGGGTCCTTGGGTGGTGTTTGGAATTGATAGTCATTAATCGCAATCCCAGGCTCGCGTCTCCGTGAGGGATCTCTACGCCCATTCAGATGATTCCTAAGATCCGGATTTGTCTGATCTCCCTTTCTCCTGCTCTGATTCAGATGATTGCACAGGTCGGGATGGCTCTTGTGATTTCCAGTATTTTTACGACCCCGGTCGTGTTTACTGACAGACCCAGTTTCTTCGGACTCATCACTGGTGAAACTCATCGATCGGTCATTTCGTGGTGGATCCTTTCTACGTCGTCTTGTCTCTGCAGTGCGAGATCGGGACGTCTGACTTCTCTCGAACGGCGCGCCTTTCCGCCCCTGGAACGTCTCCCTGTTTCCTTGTCTTTCCCCTGTACGCCCTTGATCCTGATCTCGACCAGGTTGAGCGTTCCTGCGGGGAGGTGAAGGATATCTTATAGGAGACGGAGGAAACCGTATAGGTGACGGTGGTTGTCGTCCTTGCCTCGGCCTGGAGGGTCCAGAATTTGCCCGAGATGGGCCAGTTGCGTTCGGTGCACTACCAGGAACTTGAGTCCGAGCCTCGGCAGGAGCTCGGTTGTTCTCAGTTCCTGCAGGCACTTCCACAGGTGGATTAGGCGGGACCCGAGCTCGGGTACTCCTCTGAGGCCTAGAAGGAGCAGATGGCTCTGTTGGTGCTGGAGGTTGTGCTGGCCTCCTTGTGGCAGCATTTTTTCGTGGACATCCACGGGGCCTCCGGGGAGGAACGTGCACGTCCCTTGGAGGAGGGACTTGGTCTTCGCGCGGAAGCGGGGGCTGAGCCACCTGCGCCTCCGCGGCTATCCTAGTCAACTCCTCGTTACATTTGTTGGCATCTGCCAGCAGCTGTTTCAGCTGCCGATTCTCCAATTCTACAATAGGGACATAACGCTCAGGGTTATAGTACATGTCCTCATCCCTTGGTTGTGGAGGTGGTCCCCGGGAATCATAGGACCCACTCCTTTCTTCAGCGTCTGGGTTCTCCATTGGTTGTTTTCCAGGACGCCTTGGGTAATTTTCTTCAGGAATGTTCTGATTGTTTGCAGCCATGAATCTCTCTGGGATGGATGCTTGAGGCTCTCAATGAAAGCACCAAACTGTTGACGCCGTTTTTCGTCAACAGATAAAAGAAGAGAGCACGT
Source organism: Humulus lupulus (assembly GCF_963169125.1). NCBI lineage: Eukaryota > Viridiplantae > Streptophyta > Magnoliopsida > Rosales > Cannabaceae > Humulus > Humulus lupulus. The sequence continues at coordinate 58,939,695 of NC_084794.1, read as the reverse complement.
AAACAATTAAAGATAATGGCCAAAAGAAACAAACGAATCAAACACACGGTTTTTTACGTGGTTCAGCAATTAAATCTGCCTAGTCCACGAGTCTCTGTTATTAATCTCAAGATTATCTCTGAACAATTCTTTAGCATGAATTCTCCAGAGTTTTCTCTCAAGGATCAGAATTTCGGTCCCTTACAATGGTGCATGGCTTCTCTATTTATAGAGAAGGATGCAGAATACTATCCCACATATTTTGGGTAGTTACTCTTTTGTGAATAAAAATAAATGGCTTTAAATGCCAATAATCAGATATAAAAGGAAACGTTCCCCAAAGATCAGGAAACGCATAACTGACTAAATAATATCCCACGATTCTTGGGGATTTATATCAATAAATGAGGATTACATCTCACGCTTACAATACTTGTAGATATTCAAGGTGGTCATAGCGTATCTCCAAGGCTTCAGCATCTTAGGTTTCACGTCATTGTGCGAGCCACTGACATCTTCCGAGCTAACATTGCTTTCGAGATAGTACATCGAGCTCGATATCCCTGCTCCGAAGTTGTTCCTGAAGATGAGGGGCTCTCAGAGCTACCTTTCGAGATCGAGATCATTTCGAGGTCACTACATTCGAGGTCATGTATCATACTTTGCAGGCTCGGTTTTCAATCGTAGAGCATACCCTAACCCTCACGAGACCATTTAATGCGAACTCAGCTTTCGAGGTCATATTTACTATGGCTCGAAATCTGGGTATAACAATAGCTTAATGGGGGCCTCGAGGCACTTTGATTTGTCCCCCTACGGAAGATATTCATTAGTTATTTTGACAAGATTAGATTTCGAAAGATAGATAATTATAGGTCAAATTCTACTAGACTCACCCCTACGGTGACTACTAGGATTAAATCTATGATTATCGAAACGTGGGTCTAGCTCATAAAATAAGAGATTTTTTGTTCTTATTTTGATCGAATAATAGGTTGTTAATAGTCGTGTCCATTATTAAATGAGTTTACAACTCTATTTAACTAGTGGTATTTTTTACTCTCGCCAACCGGGACAAGGATATCATAGATTGGTTAAAAACCTAAAGAAATAGAGATATGATTGTTTTTGGTATTTTTTCTCATATCTTACATATTTTTGGTATATTTTGTGCTATTTCTTGAAATTTGTGTGAATAGAAGTTTTATTGAGCAAATGTGATTGATTTCTATTTTATTGGTAATTTGTAGTTTTGAGTTATGGCTGTGTCTACTCCCATCCTTTCTCAAATTTTGATGGAGAAACTCACTGGATAAAACTTCCATAAATGGAAGCAAAACATTAACATTGTGTTGATAGGTGACAACTCCAAGTTTGTCATGACTAAGGAATCCTCGGAAGTTCCAGTTGAAGGAGCTACCAAGTCTGTGAGGGACAAGTATGAGCATTGGCAGGCGGCTAACAACAAGGCGTGGTACTACATGTTGAATAGTATGGTCAACACTCTCAAGACAAAGATGGAGAATGTCAAGACAGCCTACGAAATCATGGATCAGCTCCAAGACATGTTTGGTGCCAAGTCAGTGCAGACTCGTTTTGAGGCCACTAAGAAATATGCCAATGCTCGAATGGCACCTTCTCAACATGTTCGTGATCACCTGATCAAGATGACAAACTACTTTCAGGAAGCTGAACTGCACGGAGCCATAATAGATGAGGAAACTCAAGTTGGCTTAATCCTCAATAGTCTTTCTCTAGCTTTCCTTCCATTCACCACCAACTATGTGTTGAATAAACTCAACTATGGTCTGACGCAGCTCATGAATGATCTTCAGACTTTTGAGTCTATCATGGGTGGACCTAGTAAGGGAGGAGAAAAGAAGACAACTACTACTGCTGCTGCTGATCCAGCTAAGGCTGAAGCTAACCAAGCTTCGTCTTCAAAAGCTGGAAACAAGAGGAAAGGTGGGCAAAACAACAATCCCAAGCCTGCAAAAGCTGCAAAGGCGAGTGCACAACCAAGTGCACAGACGCCTAAGGGGAAAAACAAGAAAAACAAGAAAGGTAAAGGTAAATGTTTTCACTGCAAAGAGAAGGGGCATTGGAAACAGGATTGCCCCAAGTTTCTAGCAGATAAAAACAAAGGTAATGATTATAGTTCATTTATCTTGGAAACATGTGTTTTAGAGAATGTTAACTCTGTTTGGATTATTGATTATGGATCTACTAACCATGTTTGTAACTCTTTACAGCTTCTTGAATCGTGGGAGGAAGTGAACGAAGGCGGCTTAAAGCTTAGAGTTGGGAACGGAGCGTTCGTTGCGGTCCAAGCTAGAGGAAGAACTCGTCTGAAGTTTAGAAATAAATTTTTAATTTTAAAATATGTATTTTTTATTCCGGATTTTAGTATAAATTTAATTTCAGTTTGCATGTTGTAATTAGAACGATTTGTTATGACTTTCACAAGTTTTAATATATCTATTTCTTTCAATGGATCACAATTGTGTATTGCATGTTTGGAAAACGGGCTTTATATTCTGCGACCTAACGAACCCCTCGCTCTTAATAATGATTTATTCAAAGTAGCTAAACATAGGACCAATAAACGTCAAAAGACCGATAACGATAATATGTCGTATTTATGGCACTTGACACTAGGTCACATTGGCTATAATAGGATTCAAAGACTTACAAAGGATGGACTTTTGAGCGAACTCACCTTAGGTGAATTACCTATCTGTGAATCTTGTCTAGAAGGCAAACTGACCAAGCGTCCATTCTCTGGAAAGGGTGATAGGGCCAAAGAACCACTTGGTCTTGTGCATTCAGATGTTTGTGGACCTTTGAATGTACAAGCAAGGGGTGGTTTTGAGTATTTCGTCACTTTCATTGACGATTACTCTAGATACCCATGTCTTTACCTAATGCATAGGAAGTCATAAACATTTTCAAAGTTTCAGGAATTCCTAGCAATGGCTCAGAACCAATTATGTAAAACGTTAAAGATCTTTCAATCTAATAGCGGTGGAGAATATTTGGATATGCAGTTCCAAGATCATTTAACTGAACTTGGGATTTTATCACAACTTACTGCCCTAGGTACTCCGCAACAAAATGGTGTAGCGGAACGCCGGAACAGAACTTTATTGGAAATGGTTAGATGCATACTTAGTTACTACTCTACCAACTTCGCTCTGGGGACATGCAATTGAGATCGCGAACGAAATTCTCAATGTCGTGCCGTCTAAATCAATCCCTAAAACACCTTTAGAACACTGGAATGATCGTGAACCTACTTTACACCATTATAGAATTTGGGGGTGTCCCGCTCACGTCCTGAGGAAAAAGGAAGGAAAGCTAGAACCACGAACTGAAGTTTGCATGTTTGTTGGCTATCGTAAAGGTACTCGGGGTGGAATTTTCTATAGTCATTCAGAAAAGAAAGTGTTTACTTCTACAAATGCTACTTTTCTGGAAAATGAATATGTCTAGAACTTTAAACCTCGCAGCAAAGTAGTTTTAGAGGAGATGGTTAAAGAATTGACTCCAACCAATGTTCCATCGTCATCAATGTGAGTTGTTGATGAAATTCTCACTCTTCATGTCCAACCGATACAAGTCGATTTAAATGAAGAGAGTACCATTGTTCCTAAGCAAACAGTCACGGAGCCTTGTCGTAGTGGGAGGGTTTCTAGGAATCCAGTTCACTATGGTTTGGATTGTGAAACCAATATGGTTGTTGGTGACACTAGTGATAATGATCCTTTGTCTTTCAAACAGGCAATGGAAAGCCCTGAAAAGGAACTATGGCTTGAAGCCATGAAACATGAAATAGAGTCCATGTACTCAAATTCCGTCTGGGATCTTGTGGAAGCACCTAGTGACTTTAGGGCCATTTGGTGCAAGTGGATCTAAAAGAAGAAACGAGGTGCTGATGGAAATATCAAGACTTATAAAGCTTGATTACTGGCAAAGGGTTATACCCAAATACAAGGCTTGGAATATGAGGAAACTTTTAGTCCGGTAGCCATGCTCAAATCCATTCGCATCCTCCTATCCATGGCAACCGCTCTTGACTATGAGATTTGGAAAATGGATGTCAAGACAACTTTTCTTAATGGAAAGCTTGACGAAGTCATTTATATGGATCAGCCAGAAGGATTTAAAGTAGCTAGACAAGAAGGAAAAGTTTGCAAGTTGAAAGGTCCATGTATGGACTTAAGCAAGCTTCTCGTTCCTGGAATCTTAGGTTTGATGAAATAATCAAACCTATGGCTTTAAACAAAATATTGATGAGCCCTGTGTTTACCAACTGAAGGAAAATCAAATAGTGGTATTCCTAGTTCTTTATGTAGATGATATCTTACTCATTGGAAACAATGTTAAGAAATTATCAGATGTGAAGAATTGGCTGAGCACTCAATTCCAGATGAAGGATTTGGGTGAAGCAAGTTATGTTCTAGGTATTAAGATCATCAGGGATAGAAAGAACAGACTCTTAGCTCTATCTCAAGCAGCTTACATAGATAAAGTGCTTGAACATTTCTCAATGACAAATTCCAAGAAAGGGAATGTACCGTCCTGCCATGGAATTCATCTCTCAAAGAAGCAGTCTCACCAGACTCCTGAAGAGGAAGATGCAATGAGAAAAGTTCCTTACGCATTTGTAGTTGGAATTCTGATGTATGCCATGTTGTGTACTAGACCAGATATCTGTTATTCAGTGGGAGCAGTGAGGAGGTATCAGTCAAACCCAGGACCAGAACATTGGATAGCAGTTAAGCATATCCTGAAGTATTTGAGACGGACTAGGGATTATATGTTAGTCTACAAGGGTGGTGTTTTGAACCCTGTAGGCTACACCGATTCAGATTTTCAAACTGATGTCGATGACAGGAAGTCTACTTCTGGAATGGTGTTTACTCTTGGGGGTGGAGTTGCGATTTGGAGAAGCATAAAGCAGTCTGCAATCTCAGATTCCACCATGGAGGCTGAGTACATAGCCACGTCAGAAGCAACTAAGGAAATAGTCTAGCTAAAGAAGTTCTATTCGGATCTTGGAGTTATTCCAGAAATGGATAAACCGCTTATGTTGTTTTGTGACAATATAGGAGCGATAGCCAACTCGAAAGAACCTCAAAGTCAAAAGAGGAGTAAGCATATAGATAGGAAGTATCACATTATTTGAGAATATGTGGCCAAGGGAGATGTGAAGGTTATGAAGATTGCAACTAAAGACAATCTTGCAGATCCGTTTACAAAGACACTACCAGAAGCTACATTTGATAAGCATATCAAGGAAATGGGATTAGTAGAATTAAGGCATTAGTTTCAATTAGTGCAAGTGGGAGTTTGTTAGGGTTTTATGCCCTAATTAAAACTCAAATTCTTTGTAATCTCATTTTATTATCAATAAAAGAATAGAAATAATTTTTTGACTTGGTCAATCACTTTGCTCACATGTTTTATTTTCATGATTATTTGTTTAATATAAACTTCTATTAAATCCCGAGCATATAGCTAATCTTATTTATAGTGATGTAATCACAGTGGAATATAAATATGATTATATGTTCAAAATAAATTAGTCCTAAGATTAGTCAGTGCACAGGATTTACACTGACTTGCCAATCTACGATATGATCTACTTACACATTACAGTGTTATGTTCTTTCCAGAACATTAGCAAAGTAGATAAGATCGGATGTATTTGTTACATCGGACAGGACCGATATTGACAATTGATAAGATAAGTAAACATACCGTTATTATCTATTCTAGTCATATCATATAGTTGACCATAGGTCAATTCAATCTCAATTCTGAGTGGTTAGTATTCTAACTGATTGTATTATTTGAGTTCTATGACTTGTTCATTACCAGCTTACCCTACGGACTAGCCCATACTTACATCTTGGGAACTCAATAGTATAATTGAGTGGGAGTGTTAATCATAGATATGAACATCTATAGCTTCTGATGAAGAAGTGAAACGATGGTTTCTTTTTAGTTTGGTTCAAGGTGTTAAATGATAGAGATCTCATTTTAGTAATTAAATTAGTTTACTGAAATATCATTTATAAGGAACTAAGTGTTTTAAGGATAAAATACAATGAGGGGTAAAACAGTATTTTAGTTTCATCTCATTGTAGATCGTCTATAGAGGATTGAGTGACAATTATGGTTTTAAGAATGGATAATTAATAGCGTATCTATATTTGTTATAGAGCGATCTATGAATTCAAGAGTGCAATTACAAGTCTATAGTGGAGTCACGAGGAATTAATAAGTTAGTAAATTTATTTGTTAGATTTATGAACTTATTGGAGCTTGATTTCATAGGCCCATGGTCCCAATTGTATCTTGGTTAAAATCATCTAGATAGTCTCAATTAATTTATTTAATTATCAATTAGAACTATCAAAGTTGACCAGGTTAATTTTGGATAGTTTAACAGAGTTATGTAATTTTGAAAAGAAAGGAGAAATTATGGCAGATTTATTAATTAAGATAAATTGGTATCTAAATTAATAAATAAGTTTAAATCAAGGTTCAAATTATAAAAAATTAATTTGATAAATGATTTAAATAATTATTTAATTAATTAAATCAATAGAAAATAATTCAGGCCTTGATTTTAAGTCCAATGGGCTTATAATCAAATGGGAAATTTCACGGGCCTAAAGCCCATGATAATTTTGACCTAGGCTTTAAATGGCTATTATTTTATTTAATTTTTAATTAAATTAAATGGCCTAATTGATTCTATAAAAGGAGTGCATAGAGAGAAGTCATCAGTGAAGATTTCTGAGACGACAAATAAGTTTAATCACTGGTTTTCTGATAGTTTTAGATTCTCTCTAAACACAAGTCATTTTCTAAGCCTCTTAGATTATTTTCTCTTCTTCTTCTCTGTATCTATCTCATGTGTTGAGAATTGCCCACACTAGTCTAGGTGATTCTAAGGATACATTGGAAGGCTGTGAAGAAAATAGAAGATCGGTTCAGTTTCTTGATAATACTCTGCGACAGAGAGGATACAAGAGTTAGAGAAACTGAAGGATGGACTCTTTAATTCCGCTGCGTATACTGTAAGTATTCTATTCATTGTTTCTCTTTTAATTCAATTTTAGAAACATATTTTAGGCTATCTCGTATTAATTTGTTTAATAATAGATATACAAGAAAATAAATAAAGATCCTGTATAAGTTTTCCTAACAACTATCACCTTTATTCTTGGACAGATGATGCTTATGTCAATTGGTGTTCTAAAAACACTAGAATCACTTTTACTAAATTTGTCAAGAATCTTGTCCACATAGTGTGACTGACTCAAATTAAGTCCAACATGTGTCCTTGTAATTTTTATTGTTGGGAAAAATAATTTTGCCTCAATGGAAATGATAAGATAATTACAACTATAAATAAAATATTACAAATAAATAATGATTGATTAAATAAAATTACAACTCTATGACTGAAAATACAAATGAACTAAAAGTAGTAGAAAGAAAGATGGAGATGAGATTACAACTCTAAGCAAAGATACAAGTAAATATAACAAGAATGATAGGAAGAAGAACAATAGAACAAAAATAAGAACAAAAACAAAGTAATAAGAAACTCTCACTCACACAACCAAAGTGAAGAGTGTTGGAGATCACCAAATTGAACAAGGTTTAAAACCTTTGTCCAAAAGCTTATTTCCCCATAACTCAAGCACTAAGGGATCTCTCTCAGATATTGGAAATACGTTCTAGAATTATCAAGCCTTAAGGTGATTCTAGCCAAGTGCTCTAATGGATAAAAATGTTGTGTCTTACAAGTGAGTATTAGGCTCCTATTTATAGAGTTTTGAGACACCCTTTGAATTTTAAATTCCACCAACCCCCATAGTTGTTACCAATGATTAATTGAATGTTTATGGAATTAAAATAGATATTTGGTTGTTGGAAACGTTCAAAATTGGATAAAATCGAAAATTGGAATATGTTGTCAGCCACTTGGGCCGCAACCTGACAAATAGGCGTCGCGGCCCTCAGAGTGTTTCTGCCACTTGGGCCGCGGCCCTAAATCTTTTCCAGCAACCAATTTTTCAAAAAAAATTTAAAACGTTCCAAATTTATTCTCACTTGATTTTGTAACTTCCATACACAATATGAGAGTTAAAATCACATCTTTATCAGCCATTTCTCATATGGCTTTAAGAAATTCATCTCAATATTGTGTAACAACAAATCTACACAATAATGGGTGATATTTGGAAGTTACAAATTTGTAACACCAAATATGTTACATATTTGGATATATCTCATATATCTAAATATTGTAACTCTCTGTTATATGTTACAATATGTGACACTCTTTGTCACATTTATTTAATCTAAAACATTATATTATAATATAATATTACATTATATTATATTATATTATAAAATAATATAACATTCCCCCACTATATTAAATAGTTATCTATTGTAACACTTATTTAATCAATCATTATATTTTAAAATATAACATATCCCCCACTTGATTAAATAAGAACTTTCTCTTATAGGAGTCATTGCATTAGTGCATAAAGCAAAGTGTTTTTCAACTTGAACTTTACTATAGTGTAATTATCACAAAATTTGTCGAAAATTTGGTTGCACTAGGCATTGAACCATCTTTTCATTATAGCAAATCGGTGATAACACACACACATTTGTGATGTTCACTTAAGACCTCTATGTCTCGCTTTGCACCGTTAATGGCCATGTGCACTTTCCATTCATGGACGTTCTTGAGATACTCCCAATTCTCATGAGAGGCCGCACCACCCCTAGGTCCATATAGGTATAATTCTTACAGTATTTTGTTACCAAAAATACTTGTCTTCACAAGACTGAATTCTATTAAAAAACCTTTCGGTTTTAACCCTCAAATTGGTAACTCACAAATACTCAATATCTCAGATGGGACTTGTTTTGAGTACAACTAATATTCACTTGATTGCCTTGTTGTTACCTATTGAACCTAACACTAGTTAAATAACTAGTGTTAAGATAGGTTACCATCAATCGTGAATCACTTTAGGGAGTTTAAGTCCCATCCCTCGAGATGATGTAGCCACTAAATCCCTCGCTAATGGCTTAGTGAAAGGATCTGCCAAATTTTCACTTGTTATCACATAGGAAATTGAGATGACTCCTCTTTGAATCAATTCTCTTACATATCCATGTCTTAGACTAATATGTCTAGATTTCCCATTATACTCTCCGCTGTATGCTCTAGCCAATGTCTCTTGGCTATCACAATGTATCAATATAGTGGATACATTCTCTTTGATTAGGGGTATCTCTATCAACAGATCCCTTAACCATTCGACCTCTTTGTCAGTAGCAGCTACAGCTATAAACTCTGGTTCCATAGTGGAATGAGATATACAGGTTTGTTTCTTGGAACCCCAAGAAATTGCACCCCCACCAAGTGTAAATACCCAACCAGTTGTGGACAAGTTGTCCCCAAGATTGGATATCTAGCTTGCATCTGTATATCCTTCTAAGATTGAAGAAAATTTGGAGTAATGAAGGCTTAGTCCTTTGGTTTTCTTGAGATAACCTAGGACTCTTCCAATCGCCTTCCAGTGATCCACACTTGGATTACTTGTAAACCTACTAAGTTTACTCAGCGCAAATGCTATATCAGGTCTAGTACATTGGGCAGCGTACATTAGACTTCCTATAGCACTAGCGTACTCCAATTGAGTCACCGTTCTTCCTTCATTCTTCTCTAATTTTACACTATGATCGAATGGAGTATTGGCATCTTTAACCTTTAGATGGTTAAATTTGTTCAATACTTTCTCAACATCGTGGGCTTGCCCTTATGCAAAACCCTCACTATGTTTCTTTACTTTGATACCAAGTATGGTGTCAACTTCTCCAAGATCTTTTATCTTGAAGGTTGATGATAGAAACCTCTTCGTTTCTTCTATCCCTTCCATGCTATCACTTGGAATAAGCATGTCATCCACATATAAGCAAACAATGATCACATATCCCTTACAATTTTTGGAATACAAACACTTGTCTCCATTGTTATGTCTAAACCCATTAGACATGATGGCTTGATCAAATTTCTCATGCCATCGCTTAGGAGCTTGTTTCAATCTATATAAGAATTTTACAAGTCTACATACTTTATGTTCATATTTTGGTAGGACAAACCCTTAGGGTTTTTCCATATTGACCTCCTCATTGAGGTCACCATTAAGGAATGTCGTTTTGACATACAAGTTGTGTATAGAAGCTAAAGCGAACAAAATTCTTATAGAAGTTATTCTTGCAACAGGCGCATAGGTATCGAAATAATCGATACCCTCCTTTTGCTTAAACCTTTAAGCTACTAATCTAGCTTTAAATGTTTGGATAGTGCCATCAGTGTGGTATTTTCTCCTAAATACCCACTTACACCCATTTGGCTTAGACCCCAGTGGAAGGTCTAACAATTCCCAAGTGTTGTTGGAAAGAATGGAATCCATCTCATCATTGATGGCTTCTTTCCAAAATGCACTATCTCTTGATTGCATAGCTTCTCTATAAGTCTTAGGATCATCCTCAACAAGAAGTACAATAGGAATTTTTCTAATGACTTCCTCTCTATTTCATTCTATCCTGTAGAATGAAATTTGTTGAGAATCTATCTCATCCACCACTATTTTCTCATTATATTTTAGCCTTTGACTTATTCTAAGTTCAAAGGGTTGCTTTACATTCTTTTGAGAATTCTCCTCTTGAGAATCAATTTTGGATATAGAATCTTGAGAATTGTTCTCATATAACAAATTCTCCTTTAGAGATGTTGAAGCTTGAGAATTTTTGTCACATAACATGTTCTCAAAGAATTCAACTTCTCTAGATTCAATCACAATATTAGACTCTAAGTATAATAGCCTATAAGTTTTACTATTGTTGGCATATCCAACAAAATCACACTTTATGGCTCTTGAACCTAACTTTGTTCTATTAGGTTCATTTTTCTTGCAATATGCAAGACACCCCCACACTTTGAAGTACCCTATGTTGGGTTTTCTTCCTTTCCATAACTCATATGGAGATATCTCATTTTTCTTCATCGGTATTCGATTAAGAATGTGACAAGCGATTAAAAGCACTTCACCCCATAAGTTGAAGTTCAACTTAGAAAACACCAACATAGAATTTATCATCTCAAGATAAGTCCTATTTTTCCTTTCGGCAACACCATTGTGTTGTGGTGTCTAAGGTGCGGTGCAATCATGAATTATACCATTTTCTTTACAAAATGTATTGAATTCATTAGATAAGTACTCTCCTCCACTATCACTTCTTAGCACCTTAATCTTTTTATTTAGTTGATTTTCAACTTCTAATTTATATAATTTAAAAGCATCAAAAGTTTCATCTTTATGCTTTAAAGGAAACACATAGGTATATCTACTAAATTCATCATCTATAAAAGTAAGAAAATATATTTTACCACCTCTAGTTAAAACACCATTTAATTCACAAAGATCACTATGGATTTAATCTAGTAAATTAGATGACCTTTCTACACTAGGAAATGGTTTCTTAATTATTTTTGTCTTAACACATGTTTCACATTTACCATAGTTTTTAATATTGCATGCAATCATACCACATTTTACTACTCTTTTCGTGGTTGAAAAACCTATATGCGATAGTCTAAGATGCCACAAATATAAGGAATCATACTCAACAATATAGGCGGAATTAGCATTTTTATTGATAACATTGAAAGTTACATCATTGGTGCACAATTTAACCATACCCTCACAAGAGTACCCCTTTCCCAAAAATACATTTGATTTGGTAAGTATAAGTTTACCGGACTCAAAAACGGCCTTAATGTCGGGCTTGCCAAGCAAATCACCACTTACCAAGTTTCTACTCATTTCGGGAACATAAAGTACATTCACTAATGTAACTTTCTTGCTGAAGGTGAAAAAAATACTTCAATGGTACCTTTGCCAAGTACCTTGGATTTGCCTTCATTACCCATTTGAATCTCATAGTTGCCCTTTGACTCTTCAAAGGACTTGAACAATGATTTTTCATAGGTGACATGGACGGTGGCACATGTGTCATACCACCATCCTTTCACCTTGCCTTGGACTGCATTCACCTCACTAAGGGTAGCAACTATGTTTTCCTCTTGAGTTGTGTTTACCTTAGGTCCTTGTTGGTCTTTTCTATGCCTACACTCTCTAGCATAGTGACCCTTTTTCCCACACACAAAGCAAGGACCTTTCTCACCCTTAAACTTGTTTGGGTTGGTTTTTCGACCCAAAGGTTTCTCGTTACCCTTTTTCCCTTTGTTTTTGGGATGTTTTGGTTGTGACACCACATTTGCTTTGCAAGTCTCTTCATTAGACCCCTCCACAAGTTTATCTCTACATATCAATTCCTCTTCGATTCAAATATGTTTTTGGTTTCCTCCAAAGAATAATCCTCATTTTTATGAAGGATTCTTTTCCTATATCTTTTCCAAGTTGGTGGTAATTTAGCCACTATAGCACCAACTTGAAAGGCCTCGGGAAGCTCAATCTTTAGCACTTTCAATTTGTTAACAATAATTTGCAATTCATGTATTTGAGGAAGCATGGGTTTATTACCAAAAAATTTGAAATCAAAATATTGCGATATCAAAAACTTTTTGGTACCTTCCTCTTCCGCCTTGAATTTTGTTTCAAGTGCATCCCATATCTCCTTTTCTGGTTTGGTCTAGGTGTAGAGGTCATAGAGCCTATCAGAAAGGGCGTTGAGGATATGACCCCTAGAAAGGAGATTGTCCTCCTCCATCTTCCTTCTTTTCTCCACCACCTCGAGAGTGTCTTTGTCGGATGGTGTTGGGAGAGGTTCTAGAGTGGATTCTAGAATGTAGGCGATTTTGAGAGTGGTTAAAAGAATCCTCACCTTGTCTTGCCATCTAGTGAAATTGGACCCATCAAACCTATCCAATCTTACTAGGTCTTGATTCATAATCTTGATGGTCTCACCTTCCATTGAAACAAACAAGGATAACCTTTTGAATGTTAGGAAAAATAGTTTTGCCTCAATGGAAATGATAAGATAATTACAACTCTAAACAAAATATTACAAATAAATAATGATTGATTAAATAAAATTATAACTCTATGACTGAAAATACAAATAATTAAAAGAAGAAATAGAAGATGATAGAATATAGAAAATACAACTCTTTAACAAAAAGATACAAATGAACTAGAAGTAGTAGAAAGAAAGATGGAGATGAGATTACAACTCTAAGAAAAGATACAAGTAAATATAACAAGAATGATAGGAAGAAGAACAATAGAAGAAAAATAAGAACAAGAACAAAAGTAATAAGAAAATCTCACTCACACAACCAAAGTGAAGAGTGTTGGGGATCACCAACTTGAACAAGGTTTAAAACCTTTGTCCAAAAGCTTATTTCCCCCTAACTCAAGCACCAAGGGATCTCTCTCAGATATTGGAAATGCTTTCTAGAATTATCAAGCCTTAAGGTGATTCTAGCCAAGTGCTCTAATGGATAGAAATGTTGTGTCTTACAAGTGAGCATTAGGCTCCTATTTATAGAGTTTTGAGACACCCTTTGAATTTCAATTTCCACCAACCCCCATGGCTGTTACCAATGATTAATTGGATGTTTATGGAATTAAAATAGAGATTTGTGAGTTATTTGGCTGTTGGAAACGTTCAAAATTGGATAAAATCAAAAATTGGAATATGTTGTCAGCCACTTGGGCCGCGACCTGACAAACAGGCTCCGCGGCCCTCAGAGTGTTTCTGCCACTTGGGCCACGTCTTGAAAGACAGGCGCCGCGGCCCTAAACCTTTTCTAGCAACCAATTTTTCAATTTTTTTAAAAAACATTCCAAATTTATTCCCACATGATTTTGTAACTTCCATACACAATATGGGAGTTAAAATCGCATCTTTATCAGTCATTTCTCATATGGCCTTAAGAAATTCATCTCAATATTGTGTAACCACGGAATCCATGCAACAAACATGAAACACTTAAGCAAGTATAGAATATTCAGGTAGGATCAATCAACTTGTAAAAAAATGGCTTAAACATAAACGTTCTCAGGGGCCCAAGCCCTAATCACATATAACACGTATTGGGTGCAGTTTTCTTACCTTAGGTCCGAGTATAGCATAAAATAAGGATGACCCTCGAGCACGATCACGGTTCCAAATTACTAGCGATAGCCTTAGCTGTGAATGATGATCCCCTAGCCACAAGTTATCCAAATCCCAATCCCGAGCCTTCAATTCTTTAGTTTCTAGCCAAAATCCTTCTTAATTCCTCAAAGACTAGCTTAAGGAAGCTTTAGAGAGAAAGAGAGTGAAAGAGAGAGAAAGAATCGGTCTAGAGAAGTGTTTGTGTGTTTCTTTATGTTTCTTAAGGCTTAAGTTTCACTTAAGCTACACCCGAGGCTCGGGGTACCAAAAACCTCCCCGAGGGAAAAATGGTCAAATTACCCAGTATTCCCTCCTTCCCATTACACGATACCCAATTAAATACCAAATACCCAAAATACCCCTTGACTCGCCCTGAGTCGGGTATTGGGTCCCGTTGTGACTTTCCCGCTAACTTGCTCCCTAGGATCGTCTCATGTCGAGTAACTCAAATAAACCCACATAATAATGTGGTCTCACACATATATCAAATAAACATATAACTCCATATATTTCCATCCTGGGCCCCTAATCAAGGCCCTAAGCCTTATTAGGTAATTTTGGGATGTTATAACTATCCCCTCTCTAAAGAAATTTCGTCCTCGAAATTTTACCTGAATAGCTCGGGATATTGAGTCTACATAAGCTCCCAAGTCGCTTCCTTGACCTTGCTGTTCCTCCATAATACCTTAACTAAATGTATAGTCTTGTTCCTCAGGACCTTGTCCTTCCTGTCTAAAATATGGACTGGTTGTTCTTCATAGGACAAGTCTGCCTCCAGCTCCAGATCCTCATGACTCAGTACATGATTTCCATGTAACACATACTTCCTCAGCATGAAAATATGGAATACATTATGCACACTAGACAATGCAGGGGTAAGGCCAACGTATAGGCCACCTACCCGATCCTCTCCACGATCTCAAACGGTCCCACAAACCTAAGGTTTAGCTTTCCCTTCTTCCCAAACCTTCTCACCTCTCTCAGAGGTGAAACCCTAAGGAAGACATAGTCTCCCACATGGAACTCTATATTCCTCTGCCTTGGGTCTGAATAACTCTTCTGTCTACTCTAAGACGCGAGCATCCAAGCTTTAATCTTCTCGATAGCCTCGGTGGTCCTCTAAACTACATCAGGACCAAAATATTTCCTCCCACCCATCTCATCCCAGTGAATAGACGGTCTGCACTTCCTACCATACAACATATCATAAGGTGCCACCCCAATGGTAGACTGGTAGCTGTTATTATAAGAAAACTCTATCAGAGGCAAATATTTACTCCAGGACCCTTCAAAGTCCAACACACATGCTCTCAGCATGTCCTTCAATATCTGGATAGTCCTCTCAGAATGACCATCGATTTGAGGATGATAAGTTGTACTGAACTTTAATTGTGTGCCCATCGCCCTCTTCAAACTTCCCCAAAACTTGGAAGTAAAGATAAGGTCCTATCAGACACGCTAGACCTCGGAGTCCCATAAAGACAAACTATCTCTCTCACATAGAGATTTCCATACAGGTCAATAGTGTAATTTGTCTTCACTGGTAGAAAATGAGCTAATTTCGTATACCGATCCATGATGACCCAAATAGAATCATGCTGGCCCACTGTCCTGGGCAACCCCACCACGAAATCCATCGTGATATCCTCCCACTTCCACTCTCGGATATTCAGAGGCTGTAACAGCCCTGCTGGCCTCTAATGCTTAGTCTTGACTTGCTGACAGGTTAGACACCTTGCCACATACTCTGTCACATCCCTCTTCATCCCAGGCCACCAATATAGAACTCTTAGATATTAGTACATCTTCGTGGTGCCCGGATGTAGAGAATAAGGGGTAGTATGAGATTCATCCAGAATCTCCCGTCTGATCCTGGTGTCCATCGGAACGCATATGCGATCTCTGTATCTCAATAAGCCCATGCTTGACATTGTATAGTCCTTGGCTATTTCAGCTAGGACATCTCCTCTAATCTATCCCAACTGTGAGTCATCTAACTACTTCTCCTTGAACCTCTCTAAGAGAGTAGACTGTAGGGTGATATTGGCTAATTGGCCCACCACTAACTTGATTCTTGCTCTAGCCATATCATCAGCCAATTCCCTTGATATCTGCCTGACACTATATAACTGTTCCGGACCCTTCCGGCTTAAGGCATCTGCTACCACATTGGCTTTCCCAGAGTGATAGAGGATCTTACAATCATAATCCTTTACCAGTTCTAACCAAGGTCTTTGGCTCATGTTCAGATCCTTCTAGGTGAAAAAGTATTTTAAGCTCTTATGGCAGTCTATATCTCACACTTCTCACCATATAAGTAGTGCAGCCACACCTTCAGTGCAAAAACTACAACTGCAGGTTCTAAATCATGTGTGGGGTATCTCTGCTCGTATTCCTTCAACTGACGTGATTTGTAGGCAATAACCTTAAATGTCTGCATAAGAACACACCCCAAACCCTGCCTCAAGGTGTCACAATAGACTACAAACTTGTCTCGATCTGTAGGAAGACTCAAAATCAGAGCGGTGATCAAACTCTTCTTGAGCTTCTGGAAGCTTTTTTCACACTTATCTGACCATACAAACTTCTGATTCTTGCGTGTTAACTCTATCAATGATGATGCAATCTTGGAGAAACTCCTGATCTCTGAAGCGCTCTTCAGTCTTGGCTAATCTCTGATCGCCTCGATCTTCACTGGATCCACCTTAATTCCATCCTTACTAACTATGTGACCTAAGAACATCACCTGTGGCAACCAAAACTCGCATTTCTTGAACTTTACATACAGCATGTGTTCTTTCAACCTCTATAGTACCAATCTGAGGTGATGCTCGTGTTCTGTCTCTGTCCGAGAGTATATCAATATATCGTCAATAAAGACGATCACAAATTAGTCTAGGTAATCTTTAAACACCCTGTTCATTAAATCCATAAATTTTGTCGGGGCATTAGTCAATCCAAACAACATCACCAAAAACTCATAATGCCCGTACCTGGTGCAAAAAGTTTTCTTTTGTATATCCTCCTCCCTGATCCTCAGCTGGTGATAACCAGATCGAAGATCTATCTTAGAGAATACCGTTCTACCTTGCAACTAATCAAACAAATCATCAATCCCTGGTAGTGGATATCTATTCTTGATAGTCAATTGTTCAGTTCTCTGTAATCGATACACATCCTTAGAGAACCGTCATTTTTCTTCACAAAGAGAATTGGTGCGCCCCATGGTGAGAAAATGGGCCTGATAAAACCCAAGTCTAGTAACTCCTGTAGTTGAACCTTTAGTTCCTTCAGCTCAACTGGGGCCATCCTATAAGGTGCCCTAGACACGGGCTCTATCCTCGACACCAATTCAATTAAAAACTCAATCTCCCTGTATGGAGGTAACCCTGGTAGATCCTCTGGAAACACGTCAAGAAACTCACAGACTAATCGGGTCTATTCTGGTCCCACTGGCATGACCTGAGTGGTATCCACCACGCTTGCTAGGAACCCAATGCATCCCCCTGTAATAGGTCTCTAGCTCTAAGTACAGATATCATAGGTATACGGGGTCCATGTACAGTGCCAATGAATACAAAAAGGTCCTCACCCTTGGACTCAAAGGTTACCATCTTCTTCTTGCAATCTATCGTTGCCCTATACTTCTCTAGCCAATCCATACCCATAATTATATCAAAATCAGTCATCACCAATTCTACCAAATAAACTGATAATTCCCTGCCATCCACTATAACTTGTAGTGATCTAACCCATCTCCTAAAAACCACTAACTCCCCAGTAGGAAACATAGTATCAAACCCCACAGGATAAAAGTCACATGGTCTACACAATCCATCTATAATCCTACTAGCAACAAAAGAGTGTGTGGCATCCGAATTAATCAAAACAGTATAGAAAGTTCCAGCACTAGAAAGCTGACCTGTAACTACCAAGGGACTAGCCTCGACCTCTGCCTAGGTCAAGGTGAACACCCGAGCTGGCGTCAAGCTATCCACCTTCTTCGATAATTCCTTTCTTGCTCTCAGGCAGTATTTTTTCAAATGCCCCGTACTACCACAAACAAAATAGGCCTTCACTCGACATTCCCCAATATGGCACCTCCTGCACCTAGCACACTCTGGGAACGTTCAACAAGTCTCACCGCCATTTTGGTGGCCTATCTGTATGCCCCGTGGCCTCTTATCTGGCCCTGAAGCTGAAACTGTATCCAGAGTCTTCCTCTTCTGGTCACTGGGGCCTCTGCCCCTACCAAAACCTTTAAATGGAGATCTCGGCCTCCTAAAATCCCTTCTGGCTGCATTGTCATGTCAAATCTTGTTCTCTGCGCTCTTAGTAGTAAGTGCCTTCTCCACAGCCTGTGCATAGGTAGTCACTCCTGGCACAGTGGTAATACGAACATCCCAGGCTATCGTAGGTTGTAGCCCATGAAAAAACCTCTATATTCTGGTCCCATTAGTGGGCACCAGATCCCCGGAAAATTTTTCTAATATGTCGAACTTCAGGGCGTAGTCAGTTACTGTCATATTACCCTGAAGTAACTTGCTCAACTCTTCAGCATTCGCAACTTTAACTACGTCATTGTAGTATTTCTCATTGAATAAGGTTTTGAACTCTTCCCATTCTATGGTGGTTATGACTCTGGTCTAGTATACCACCTCTCACCATATTCGGGCATCCTCCCGAAACATATAAGTGGCACAGGCCACTCTCTCATTACCATCTACCCTCATAAAATCCAGGATTTTGGTTATCATTGTCATCCACTGCTCAGCCTTCAGTGGATCTAAGCCACCCCCTTAAAGATTGGAGGGTGTTGCTTCCTAAACCTCTCATACAGAGGTTCCCATCTATCTCCCCCTGCCTGGGGCTGCACTACCGCTAGTACCTCTGGTTGTATCACTGTCAGTACTATGGGCTGTGGGTTCCCTGCTGGAACCTTTTGCTGTCTCAAGAGGCGTATCTCTTCTTCGTGCCTCCCTAATCTGGTTTGCATGTTAGCAACCACCTGTTGCCAGTTTTCTGGAGCTGGCGGTGGGGCCTGGCCTTGGCCATTCCCTTCACTGACCTGTAACTCTTGGCCATCCAACCTCTCTGACCTTTGAGGATTCATACTGTTACTCAATCCACCCTACAGTGAACAAATCGGTCGTTAGGTAAGTAATAACTATACCTTTTTCCGCCTGACGGTCCAAGATCAAACAGATAAACAAACAAGTGCAATACTAATAAGCATGCCATCACTCAACATATTCATTCATGGTGCTAATAAGCACTTACGGATATCCATCAACCTATAACAATGAACATAAACATATCCAAGCATTTACGCAAGTATAACATTGTTAATAAGCATGTTCTCTTAATCCCTACCAATGTTAATAGTGCTAATAAGCATGTTCTTTATCACTCATGCAATAGTCAAGAACCAGGCCCTATCAGATTATCTCATGCTTCCTAAACAGGCACACAGATAAGGCATTCATATCATGTTTAAGAATTTAAGATCATGACCACATAATAATTACTGATCCCTGAGTCGAACTTGTCTTTAGTGGCGAGTGTACAGGCCCGGCCAGTCTTCAGGAACCTTTAAACCTTGGTAGCTCTGATACCAAGTTGTAACGTCCTAATCCATGACCTTTACACTGTGTACTTTAAATTATGTCAGATCTGAGATATCCTCAGTCGTGGTGGTCAAGTAGCCGCGTATGTACACGCCGCCACCAAAGCTCTCCAACTCATGGCTTGTCAAGCTTTCCCTTCCCCTTACCTGCACCACAAAGTACCCATGAGCCAAGACTCAACTTGAAAACTCTACATGTGCATAAACACAAAATATAGATTTCCAGATACTTATCTAGCATGTCCAACAATAATAACCTACACATACAGTCATTCAGTTACAAATAAATGTTCATTGGACCACTTTGGGGTCGCTGGCTTGAATAGTTGACCATAGAGCCAACCCCGAGGCCTATGCCCTAGCTATGTGACCATAGAGTCACCTAGGGCCATCGCCCTTAGCTTTGAGTAACTAGCCATAGAGCTAGCCCAACACCTTTGGTTAACCAACGACCATAGAGTCGGCCAACGTAATAGTACTATTTACCCAAAAATGGTTATTGATGACGTGGAAAATATTTTTCACACGTGGATTGACACGTGTTGTAATTAAAGGGCAAAGGTGCTGTTCGACTATCGACCAGAAGCACACATCATCGTCAGTGTTAATTTTTTATACGACCAGGCTGATCGTGAAACCTGATTTATTTCCTTCTTAAGTTGTAATCTAATATTAACTGCATTTGAATATTTCTTCATAATTATCCTTGATATGCGATTATTAAGGAAAGATAGGACATGTTAGCATGTGTAACCCTCCTTGAGCCTATAAATATGCATGAAATAGCTCAAGGAAAGGACTTTTTGGATTCATTAGCTTTTTTGCTTGATATTGAGAGAGAAAGAGTTATAATGATTGTTCATCGTTCTATTGTAATCCTTCCAAGGTTTGTGAAACTCAAAGAACCCTAGCTTTTTTATCACGACTTTGAAGTTCAATAATAACAATACACTAAGTGGACGTAGGTTGTTACCAATCATTGGGGTCGAACCACTATAATTCCTTGGTGTTTTTTCCCTTTCCATTGGATTATCTTTTCAAGTGTCGTTCCATATTTTGTCGTATATTTGACACCGTGTCATTGGCCAATTCAAGGGTCAACATTCTGGTGTTTTCATTGAGAGCTTGTGAAAGAATCTAATGGCAAAAACACCCAAGAGGACCGGACAGGCCGCTGGCGCTGCATCATCCCAGCCTCCTCCCCCAAATGTGGCTAAAGACGAACCACATTTTGAGTTTGATGAGGAGGAGTTAGATTCTGAAACACTGAAGGCAATGCTAGGGGTGTTGTAGGATGAGCTGGCCAATCTGAGGGCCAATCAAGAGAATGTTGCAGAGATAATGGCGTCTCAGCAAAGAGAAATAGAACGCCAACGACAGGAGCTGAGCGAGCGGCAGGTTGAGATGGATCATCGGCAGAGGGATGCCATGGCCGCCCTTGAAACAGCTATCCAGCTGGCTAAGAATCAGGCTGCACCAGCCTCCCAGCCAGATCAGCCACCAAATGGGCCACCTCAAAGGGGTCCCATTCCTAGCCCTCCGCTCCAACCGGCAATCCCTCAAAGGCCGGAGCAGCCGCCTGTGGCTCAGAATGATGTCCCACCTAGGGATCCTGAGCAGCAGCCTCCATCTCAGGCTGGTCGAGGCAATCCCCAGTGCCCAATGCAGAATAGGGCCGGGCAGCCGACCCGCAGCCCTAGACGTCCAGGGGATGAAGAGCTGAATCTACCGAGCAGGGGGCAGCGTCCTTCTGCCAACAGGAGGAACTCCAAGATAGGCTCTGTGGTCAGGGGCCCCCCACGACATAACAACGCATGGGGACCCCCCAACCAGCACAGGCCTCCCGCTGACGCTCGGGAAATGCCAGCCCGAGGAGGCAACAAAGTGAATAGCCGGTCACACCATAGTCAGCCACAATTCAGAGATGGCCACGACTACAATGAAGCGGATTCCAGCAGAAGAAATGATGGTCAGAGAAACGAAGAAAGAGGTGGAGGCAGGAGCCCCCCACCTAGAGAGGACCGACCAGCGAGCCATAACGTTGGGGGACAGTCAAGGCAGCAGAACGTCTTTAGTCGGCTGGGAGCTAGCGAGCAGAGACGGAGAGATGATGATGTGAGGGACGTACTTAACGACTGCCATGAAAGGCACGATGAGTACGTTTCCCCGGCACCAGTGGCCCCGGCAGTCCCAGAAGCTGTTTAGGCTCAGATCGATGCCCTAAACCAGGCGGTGCAGCAGTTGGTTGGGGAGCAAACATCCCACATTAAGTACGATCGAATGAGAGGCACCCCCTTCATACAGAGGATTTTTGTGGCTGTAACCCCATAAAATTCAAGATGCCAACACTGCCAAATTTTGACGGGTATGGAGACCCTGTATCTCACGTTAATAAGTTTGAGATACAAATGGATATACAAAAGGTGTCAGAAGATGCCCGCTGCCGCATCTTCCCTGCAACACTGTCTGACACCCCCGAGGAGTGGTTCTTTAAGTTCCCTCCTACTAGTATAGTATCATGGGAAATGTTCGTAAAGGAGTTTTATAGACAGTTCTATGTGGGTCGCGTGCACCCCACTGAGGCCAACCAGCTGGTCGAGATACGCCAGAAAGAGGGAAAGCCCTTGAAGGAGTATGTTCAGCGCTTCATGTGAGCTGGAGCTGGAGCCAAGCCTGTGGGCGATGAAGGTAAGATGATGGCCCTAACTGCTGGGGTGAGATGCCATTCACCCCTTTGGAGCAGCCGCAGAAATAATGGGGTAAGGAGCACCCAAGAGTTCTTAGATCGAGCTGATCGGTACATCAAGCTCGAAGACGCGATTGCCAATGAAGGGAAATCACCAACAAAATACAAGGGGCCCAAGGAAGAACCTGCCAAAGCTGCCAATGGGTCGGAAAAACCCAATAGCAACGGGAATGGCAATGGTAGAAATGGTGGAAAGCGGGCGAACAATGAACCCTCGACCTCCGAGAGTAAGCGCCCCAAAGGCAATCGATATGAATCGAGATTCACCAACTACACTGCCCATATCGAAAGCTAAGCTGAGGTCTATCAGGCGACCAGCTCAAACATGCCTTATAAACAACCCGCACCTATAAGGAAAGATATCTCCAAGAGAGATACAACAAAGTTCTGTCGTTTTCACAACGACTACGGGCACGACACCAACAAGTGTAACCAGCTGAAGGATGAGATTGATCTCCTGATAAGGCAGGGGCATTTAAGAAGATATGTGCGAGCCGTAGGAGGTTCTTAGCAAGAGGCTCAAGGTGGCAACAAGTAGGCGCCTACACGCCAATGCTCGCCACCTTTGCAGCCAGCTTCTGTGGCAGGTACTCTACTCACCATATGCGGAGCCCCGCATCTTGCAGGAGATAGTGGGCAGGCAACGGAACGATTCGTTCGAACCCTGTGCCACGACCAGGACATCGAGATGATGAATGTCGAGGATCGAGCACCAAAAAAGGCTTGAACAGAGGAGGAACTGATAACCTTCTCTGACAATGATGCCCAGCACGTGCGATTCCCACACTCTGATCCGCTGGTCGTGGACGTGCAAATTGCAAACATGATGGTGAAGAGGGTATTGGTCGATACAGGAAGTTCGGTCAATATCCTATACAAGTCTTCGCTAGAAAGAATGAAGTTGTCCGTGAAGGACCTGGATCCATGCAACCAAACCATTTACGGTTTCTCCGTAGAAGGGCTCGCCCCAACAGGGTCAATTAGACTCCCAATTACAACAGGCACCGCACCTACTAATAGGAAATCACTCACTACTTTTATAGTAGTTGATTGTCCTTCAGCATACAACACTGTAATTGGGAGACCAATTTTGGTCGACCTACGAGCCGTCACCTCGATATAGCACCTCGCCATGAAATTCCCAATGGACGCAGGGATAGGTTGCGTATTAGGAAACTAGAGGTAAGTGAGGGAGTGATACAATGCCTCGATCACCAAGGCAAAGAAGGGTGTATCGAGAGACGCCACCGGAAAGGAGTTGCAAATGGCGACTGATATTCAGGCCCACTCGGGTGATAATGTCACCAAATAGGGCGTTGCCCAAAGTGAGGATAGGGACTTAGATCCTCGCTTTGGGGATTTTGAAGAAGAAGTGGGACCCATCAAGGACCTTAAAGAGGTCCAACTCGATGAAGAAAATCCGACCAGAGTTGTGAAAGTCGGTAAAAACTTAGAGACAACAACGAAACAAGCACTGGTGGAGTTTTTAAGGAAGAACCAGGAGGTCTTTGCCTGGTCCCACAAAGACATGGTCGGGATAGATCCTGTAGTCATCAGCCATGTCCTAAACATCGACAAGAGTTTTCCACCAGTGCAACAAAAAAGAAGGCTGCTCAACAAAGATAGATCAAGGGCCTTAAAAGAAGAAGTTGAGAAGCTGAAGGAGAATGGGTTCATCAAGGTGGCATTTTATGCATCATGGGTCTCTAATCTCGTACTAGTGCCCAAGCTGAATGGAAAATGGCGTACGTGCATGGATTTTACAGACCTAAATAAAGCCTGCCCCAAAGATTGTTTCCCACTCCCAAGGATCGACCAGCTGGTCGATGCCACTGCAGGGCATGAGATCATCTCATTTATGGATGCGTACTCCGGGTATAATCAAATTAGTATGCATCCCCCTGATGAAGATCGCACTAGCTTTCGGACTAAAACAGGGCTCTACTGTTACAAAGTGATGCCCTTCGGTTTGAAAAACGATGGTGCGACTTACCAGCGACTCGTCAACCACATGTTTAAGGAGCTGATTGGCACAAACATGGAGGTCTACGTCGATGACATGCTGCTCAAGTCGAAGAAAGCAGAAGGGCATGTAAAGTATTTCCATGAGTGCTTCAATGTCTTGAACAAATATCAGATGAAGCTAAATCCCCTTAAATGCTCTTTCGGAGTAGGATCAGGGAAGTTCTTGGGATTTATAGTTAACTCGAGAGGAATTGAGGCCAATCCCAAGAAAATTAAAGCCCTGATCGACATGAAATCACCAGCAAAGATTAAGAATATTCAAAGCTTAACTGAAAGAATTGCCGCTCTTAGTATATTCATTTCAAAGTCAACAGATAAGTGCATCCCATTTTTTAATCTACTTAGAGGCAATAAAAAGTTTGAATGGACGGAGGAGTGTGAACAGGCATTTCAAGCACTAAAAACACATATGGTGCAACCACCCATCCTGTCAAAGTCGGTCAATGAAGAAACTTTATTCATCTACCTGGCGATCACGGAGTACGCTGCTAGTGCCGTTTTAGCAAGGGAAGAAGAAGGTGTGCAGAAGGTTGTTTACTATGTAAGCAAAAGGCTGATTGAAGCAGAACAGCAGTACCCGCCCATCGAAAAGCTAGCCTATTACCTAGTTTTGGCCTCCAGGAAGCTGCGGCCTTACTTTCAAGCTCATCCAATTATAGTCTTGACCGACCAGCCTCTTCGACAAGTCCTACAAAAACCAGAGGCTGCAGGTAGATTGCTAAAATGGGCAGTCGAACTCGGGCAGTTCGACATATCTTACTTGCCGTGAGCAGCGATAAAAGGACAAGCCCTGGCGGACTTCATTGCAGAATTCACTGAACTTATGAATGGTGAGCAGATTGAAGAGCCTAACGAGCCTGAATGTCAAAGCCAAGCCCCCATGTGGAAATTATTTACAGATGATTCTTCCAACGAGTGCCACGCTGGGGTAGGAGTGATATTGATAACGTCGGAGGGGCATCGATTTCACTGCGCAATCATATTTGACTTCACTGCTTCTAACAATGAGGCCGAGTATGAAACACTACTCGCTGGATTGCGGTTAGCCAGGGACATGAATATAAAAGTGCTTGACATTTACAGTGATTCTCGGCTGGTGGTGAATCAAATCATGGGAGAGTACCAAGCCCGAGGTTTAAAGATGGTTGCCTACTTGAACAAAACAAAGCATCTATTGGCTCAGTTCGACAAATATTGTCTCCAGCAAGTACATCGCGGTCAGAATTCCAATGCAGACGCTTTGGCCAAATTAGTAAGTGTGAAGGATGCTGATACTCTGAATATAGTGCCGGTTGAGCGACTAGCAATGCCAAGCATCCAAGAAAAAGAGACCGCTATGGTGATCCAGATGACAGATGCATGGATGACACCATATATAGAGTATCTAATGCAAGGCACATTACCAACGGACAGAAACAAAGCCTGGACCCTTCAGTGGCAAGCTGCTAGGTATATCCTGGTCGATGGTATCTTGTACCGAAGGGGATACTCAATGCCACTCCTCAGATGTATTACAAAGGAGAAAGCCAAAGAATTGATGAAAGAGGTGCACGAAGGTTTTTGTGGAGACCACGCTGGGGGGCAGAGTTTGTCAAAAAAGATCCTAAGGCAAGGATATTTCTGGCCAACGATGAATGAAGACTCGATGGAATTCGTGCGAAAGTGTGACAAATGACAGAGATTCTCCAAAATCCCATGAGCGGCCCCTAATGAGCTTAAGCAGATGCAAAGCCCATGGCTGTTTGCAGTTTGGGGTATCGACCTAATCAGATCTTTGCCCACGGGAAAAGGCGGTGTTAAATATGTTGTGGTTCCCATCGACTACTTCACCAAATGGGCCAAAGATAAACTGCTTGCAACCATAACGACCAAGAAAGTGCTGGATTTCATGATCAAAAACATCATTTGTCGTTATGGATTTCCAAGGAAGATCATCTCAGATAACGGCACCCAGTTTGACAGTGATTTATTCACGGACTTCTGCGAGCGTCATGGTATTATTAAGAGCTTATCTTCAGTCGCTCATCCCCAAGAAAATGGACAAGTTGAAGAAATCAACAAAACGTTGAAGGATACATTGAAGAAAATACTAGAAAAAGCTAAGGGGGCGTGGCCAGAACAATTGCCTGAAGTACTTTGGTCGTACAGAACTTCCTACCGAACAGCAACGGGTCATACTCCATTCTCTTTGGCTTATGGATATGAAGCTATGTTTCCTGTCGAGTTAGATCTGCCTTCACATCGTAGAATAACGTACGATCAAGGTTCAAACAGCCAGCTATTGATGGAATCCCTGGACTCGATCGATGAGAAACGTGAACAAGCCCAACTCCGAGTAGCTGCGTACCAGCAAAAAGTCGCCCGGTATTTCAACTCTAAAGTGCGAGAAAGAAAGTTCAGTATTGGAGATCTTGTACTCCGAAGAGTTTTTCTAAACACTCGCGACCAAGCTGCTGGAGTACTCGGACCTAATTGGGAAAGGCCATACCAGATTGAAGAAGTCCTTCACCCAGGCACCTATAAACTTGCTCGCTTAAACGGAGATCTCGTTCCTCGCTATTGGAATGGAGAACACCTGCGCAAGTATTACCAATAAACAATTCTTCTTAAAGAATTGGCTTGTATTAATTTTACTTTTTACAAGTTTTGAAAAAGGGTTGGTCATTTTATGTGACCGATCGCTTATAAGTGTAAGATCTTATTACTCGTACAGATATGTTTTGTCCATTTATTACGAGAAATATAAGGGACTGTGCGCAGCCAGTCATTTCTTGCCAATTATTGTATTTATTATAAGTATTTTCTCATTACGTGTGTTGTTTTGTTGTATTACAATTTCAATTATTTTGCTCCGAGTAGTATTGTTCAAATAGGTTTTGGTCAAGGCAAGTGACCAAGGACCTAAAGCTCCTCGATCACTTGGGGGGCATATAAGGTACAAGTAAGCAAAGCATATCATCAAAAGGTATGTAAACACATGAGCAAAATAAGTGAAAGCATGCTAGGGTACTTAGAGTATTTTTCAAAAAAAATTATTTTGTTAAATCAAACCAAAGTGCTATGCTAAGTTCGATCATGCGAACAGATGTTATAATAAAATGAAAATGTATTATAATATCAAAAACGGATTACTTTACACCGTGAGCAGTATCGCTCGGATCTAATTGTTTGATTAAAAGGAAAATAGCTGCCCGCGCAGCAATAAAAAATTAAAGTCTTTACATCACGACCAGTAGGTCGTGTAATTAAAAGATTAAAAGAGAAAAAGGAAAAAGACTAAGGGGCTGGAGGGTCTTGAGGAGCGTCCTGGTTGACAGCTGCACTAGTTTCATTGTCTGCACCATCTATCCCTATTGCTAGAGAGATCTCCGGGGAAGCAAGTACTTTAGCCCTCTCTTCTTTCTCCAAGCAAATGGCACACCGAGACATTAGAGTCCGCCTCAGGCGTTCTGACAGATAGTTGAAGTTAGCCTCCTGATTATGCTTCCAAAACTCGTAGAAGCAAAGATGAATGGCTTCCTTGTACTTCTCCAAGTTCTTGGCTTCAAGTTCCTCAAGCTCCTTCACGAACTTCTCCAACTCCTTCGTCTCCTACCTGCTCGCAATCAAATCAAGCTCGAGTTGTACGGATTGTTGGTAGTTGAGTTTGGAGCTTTCCTTGAATTTTTCTTTGTCTTCGTTGGATTTCTTCAGGTCGTCCCGAACCTCCACCAGCTCCTCGGTCAGAGTGGCTTTTTGCTCGAGCAGTTCCTCTTTCTACTTAGACAGCTCCGTACTCTTCTCAAGCAACTCGTCGTTCTGTTTAGTTAGCTCATTGTTCTTCTCGAGCAACTCAACGTTTTTCTCTTCAAGCGCTTTCTTAGCCTCAGCAAGCCTGGTGTCGAAATTTTTGGCCCGGGACACCTCAGCAAGCAGTCATGGTCAGTAATCCCTGTAATCAGATAAAAAAGGGTAAGGCGATGGCAAATAATCAAAAATAAATTATTCAGCATCAGGAGGTAACTTACGCTAACTATCTTGTTCAACCCTCTGTTGAGTATTTGGTCAGGCTCCATGGAAATGGTTTCGGTAATGGCCTCTTGACTGTGTTTATGTTTGGAGAGCTTGTATATCCTCTCCCTGGCTGAGCTGGCCACGATGCTGGACAGGGAGCCTTCGGGCTGAGTACGCTCTGTTTGGTTGGTAGGGACCTAAGGAGTAGGTTGCTAATCGACGGGTGTTGAAGGAGCGGAATGTTGGTCGACCAGAGGAGTTGAGGCCACCTGCTCAAGTGGTGATGAAGGTGGTGTGTTCTCCTTCAAAGGGACAGTGGCTGGAGGGTTCTAAGTTTGAGCCTTCTTTGAGGCTGTTTTACTGCTCTCCCCTCGAGACCTCTTGCTGTCTTTCTTCTTGCCAGAAGATGTAGCGGTAGCCTTGTAATGCTCAAAAATGTCTTCAGATGACATATCTGCACAAAAGGAAACAACACGAGCAATGAGACAAGATATTTATACGGGGCTAAAAATGAAAGTGAAGAGATTATAAGTAAAGTACCCGTGCTACAACTACTGGTCGCTACATTACTTACTGCCTGGAAGAAATCTGAACTTAAGATTGGAGTATACTTAAAGTTGTCGTCCCCGTCAAATAAGTGATAGGGAATTGCCAAACTATCTAAGAGCAAAAGATCAGTACCATTCTCATCTGAAGATTCGTCGATGGGAGCGGGGGGTTCAGTGGCCTTCTTTTTTCCTTTTCCCTTTGGGGCGGGGGGAGCAGTAGCCCGCGGAGTGCTGGAAGGTTCCCTAATTGTTACTCCAGTGGCCCTCCTCGGAAGAGGTTGTTCCACGTCTGGGTGCTGCTCGGGAACCTTTCCACCGGTAGCACTCCCCGCTATTGACTCCCTCACATCCTGATGAGGGGCCAAAAGGCCGACCAGCATAAGGTTAGCCTCTATGACCAGATGCTTGACGCTTTTCTCCACATCAATCATACTGGGCAAGAGGGCTGATCTTAACTCCATGTCTAGAGTGGGGTCTGGTCGCAACCATGGGCCTGAAAGGCACTAAAAATCTAAGAAAATGTAGAGAAAAAATTAACGACCAAAGGTAAAAAGGCGTTACCTCCTTGAGTGAAGGCCAGGTTGTTCGCGACCATGTCAGTCGTGAGGAAATACTCCTGGTAGTACCTCCCCGCATTCGATATGTGGGTGGTGTCAGTTAAGAAGGTGCGCCCTGTTTCCTGATGACAAAAATGAAAGAACACCGTACCTTCTTGGTTGGGGTTAGACTTGAGGTCGAACAAGTAATTAACCTCATGGGGTGTTGGCACAGGCCATTTTGTGTGGCTATAAAAGATATAGAGTGCTGCAAGAATTATATACCCATTGGGAGTTATTTGGAAAGGGGCGACCACGAAGTAGTTGGCCACCCCTTGGAAGAATGGATGAAGAGGCAAGGTATCCCCTGCCTCAACATGGTATCTCGACCAGGCGCTGAAAGCACCTCCGGGAAAGTTCGCACGTTGGTCTTGATTGGGTCGAACTAATGTCACCCCCGGGAGTCCATATTTTCTAATGTAGTTGGTGATCATCCTGATCGTCACCCGGCTTTCAGGTACAACATACCATTCAACATCTGGTTGAATGGCAGTTCGGGGTTGAGCATGAGTTTGGATATTGGGGTCAGGAGTATTTTCTGCTCGACCACTAGTTAAGGGAATTTCAGCCCGAGGAGTAGGCTAATTTGAAGGTTTGGGAGTTTTCTTTTTCTGGGCTGTAGGTTTTGCTCGGGCCATGTTTTGGATGAGGATAGATGAAGTGTTTGAAGTGGCACGAGAAAAGGGAATGTCAGGTATTAGCGATGATGGTTGCTCCTCGTCCTCAAGCAGCTGAGCTAGTAAGTTTTCGTCGATGGGTCTTTCTCCTCCCCATGAATCTTGCATGAAAGCTGCGAACAAAGAAAGGGGGAGATAAGACGTAAGCTTGTGTTGAAAGTTGGAATAACGTTGCTCGTGTATACGACCAGCAGCATTCTAATAGAAACACTAAGTTCTATACGAGCAGTTTGAAAAATGGATTGAAAAGCAGAAGTAAAAAGATTTTTAGGAAAAAGCTTTTTCGACTCCGAAGGGAAAAACCCAGTTTTTCAACTAGCTTAAAAATTGAATTTTTACTTCGATTTTATGCCCTAAATCTACAATCTCGACTACCAAACTAGCTCTTAACTCCTATGGAACAATATTTCACTACCCTATCAATCATCTGTCAACATGCACACAATCCCCATACATTTTCAGCCAAGAACATGAAAGGGTTCAAAGATGAAAGCAAGCATAAGGCAGTTTCGTATGGTAACTCAAAAGACAAGAAAGTTTGTGAAACTTACTCAGATAAAGATTGAAGTCCGAAGGTGAAAGCTTTTGAATGTCCGAGCGTAGATGCTTGAAAATTTCTGGGCTCTGAAGCACGAGTTCTTCAATGTTCTTCAGGAAGGCAAAAGTATGTAAAAAGTGAAAAGTGATTCTGAAGGGTCATTTATACTAGCCGAGGAGCGGTTACCAAGGTAATCATAAAGGGTAATTTTTCAAGGAATGAGGAAGCATGATAGCCATCGGACACATTCTTGGGAAACCGAAAAGACCTGATTAGACATGATTGGTCACCTTTTTCGACAGAGCATGGGCGGTTCTGACAGATTTTGTGGGGTATTCGAAGAGTCAGTTTTACTTATTGCTGGTCGCAATAAATAAACTTGGGGGGAAAATGTTTACCCAAAATGGTTATTGATGATGTGGCAAAGATTTTTCACACGTGGATTGACACGTGGTGTAATTAAAGGGCAAAGGTGTTGTTCGACTATCAACCAGAAGCACACATCATCGTCAGTGTTAATTTTTTATATGACCAGGCTGATCGTGAAACCTGATTTATTTCCTTCTTAAGTTGTAATCTAATATTAACTGCATTTGAATATTTCTTCATAATTATCCTTGATACGCGATTATTAAGGAAATATAGGACACGTTAGCATGTGTAACCCTCCTTGAGCCTATAAATATGCATGAAATAGCTCAAGGAAAGGACTTTTTGGATTCATTAGCTTTTTTGCTTGATATTGAGAGAGAAAGAGCTATAGTGATTGTTCATCGTTCTATTGTAATCCTTCCAAGGTTTGTGAAACTCAAAGAACCCTAGTTTTTTTATCACGACTTTGAAGTTCAATAATAACAACACACTAAGTGGAAGTAGGTTGTTACCAATCATTGGGGTCGAACCACTATAATTCCTTGGTGTTTTTTCCCTTTCCATTAGATTATCTTTTCAAGTGTCGTTCCATATTTTTTCGTATATTTGACTCCATGTCGTTGGCCAATTCGAGGGTCAACAAGTACGTTGCTAATTTAGGCCTAAGCCTTTCGACCAGCGCGCAGTGCGAGTTATCCAAATCCCAATCTCGAGCCTTCAATTCTTTGGTTAATAGCCAAAATCCTTCTTAATTCCTCAAAGTCTAGCTTAAGGAAGCTTTAGAGTGAAAGAGAGAGAAATAGTCTGTCCAAAGAAGTGTTTGTGTGTTTCTTTATGTTTTCTAAGGCTTAAGTTTCACTTAAGCTAATCCCGAGGCTTGGGGTACCAAAATCGTCCCCAGGGGCAAAATGGTCAAATTCCCCAGTATTCCCTTCCAAACTCTCTAATTCCAAATATATCCCCAATTATTCTTTCCCATTACCTGATAACCCAATTAAATACCAAATACCCAAAATACCCCTTGACTCACCCCAAGTCGGGTATTGGGTCCTGTTGTAACTTTCTCGCTAACTTGCTCCCTAGGATCGTCTCGTGCCGAGTAACTCAAATAAACCCACATAATAATGTGGTCTCACACATATATCAAATAAACATATAACTCCATATATTGCCATCCTGGCCCCCTAATCAAGACCCTAATCCTTATTAGGTAATTTTGGGATACTACACAACTTATGTATTGAGTTATGAGGATCTGGAGCTACAAACAGACTTGTCCTATGAGGAGCGTCCAATACAGACCTTAGATAAGAAGGATAAAGTCTTGAGGAACTAGACTATACCCTTGGTTAAAGTGTTATGGAGGAACAACAAGGTCGAGGAGGCGACCTAAGAATTAGAATCAGACATGCGGGATCAATATCCCGAGCTGTTCAGGTAAATTTCGAGGATGAAATTTTTATAAAGAAGGGATAGTTGTAACGTCCCAAATTTACCAATAAGGTTTAATGCCTTGATTAATGTGCCAAAATGGCATAATTAGATGTTTATGTGTTAGTATGATTTAATTGTGATTATATATGTGAATTTTATGAGTTATATTATGATATGACTGCTCATGCATGCTTAAGTGTATTAAATGTGCTTGTAGACCCGTTTTTGTTAAAAATTGCATTTTTCGTAATTTTGACCCATTAAGGGTATTTCTGTAATCATATGTGCTTTGAGTGGGACCACATTATCATGTGGATATATTTGAGATGTGTGGCACGAGGCGATCCTAGTGAGAAATTTGGCAAAAAAGTCATATCAGGTATTAATATAGGATCAGGGTGAGCCTAGGGGTATTTTAGTAATTTGGTGAAATATCGGTAATTTTTGGAGTATGAGTTTAACGAGGGAAAATATTGGTATTTGAAAGATTAGTGAGATTAATTGGGAATTTTAAGTGGAATAATATGATAATGAGAAGTTAGGGCAAATGACTATTTTGCCCTTGTGAGCTTTAAGGAGTGAGTTATGGGGCAGGGGTATTTTGGTCATTTCTCAGCCATGGGATAGGCTTATTGTTGGGAAGCTTTCAGAACAAACCAAAAACACAAAAGAATAGCTTCTCTCTCTCTCCCTCGTTTTCTCTTTTCTCAGTTGGGTGTGTGAGTGTCACTACTACAAATATAGGTTTTCTTTACGCTTTTTTTTTTTAACCTTAAATAAAAAGCGCAGAGAAAATGTTTTAATGAGTCTAAAGTTGTAAGAGTGGGGAGGCGGGGAATTTTCTCTAAATAATCACGGAGAAAGGTGCCATTTTACCTGCATATTAAACCCGAACCTCAGAAAACTGCTCATTTTTCATTTCAGAGATACAAGAGAGGAACGGCGGAGCCATTCGTCCCAAGCCCCGATAAATTCCATTTTCACCATTTTTCAATGTTTTTTTTCCTCATTTTCTTGCATATTAACGCTTTAAATCATGTAAACATATATAATATTGATTTATTTTGAAGTTTTAGGGAAAAAATGAAGAAATATTGAGTGGGCTTAATGGGGTTTTAATGTATGTGCATAGAATGGTTTTCAACCATAAGCCGCCGGTGGCTTATAGTGATTTTGACGATCATCATATGGAATTTTTCGATGAAGCACAAGAAGAGTTTGTTGATGATCCTTCAAATTTTAATAAATTTGTTAGAGAAGCAGACAAACCATTATTCAATTGTTGTCTGAAACAAGGATTACCAACGATGGTGAAATTTTTCAACATAAAAGTTGAAAATGGAGTGAGCGATAAATATTTTAGTCAATTTTTAGCAGCTTTTAAGGAGATTTTGCCGTCAGATAATTGCTTCCATGAGTCTACGTATAAAGTGAAGAAAACTTTAAATTGCATAGGGTTGAAGTATGAGAAGATCCATGCATGTCTGAACAATTGTGTGTTATATCATAAAGAGTATGCAGACATGGACACTTGGCCAGAATGTGATTTACCTCGTTACAAACCTAACAAGAGTAAGGAGATTAGAAAACTTATTCCTCAAAAATTGATGTGGAACTTGCCTTTGATTTTGTGGCTTAAGCGGTTATATCGAAGTGCAGAACACTCTAACAGCTTAATATGGCATGAGACTAGGAGAGTGAAAGATGGTAAACTCTGACATCCTACAGATTCGCAGGCCTGGAAAATAGTTGATAACTTAAATCCATAGTTTAAAACCGAAGCAAGACATCTTCGTCTAGGTCTAGCTACCGATGGTGTAAAACCATATAAGTCTCTTAGTAGTAGGCATAGTTTGTGGCTTTTCTTCCTTGTTATGTACAATCTTCCTCCGTGGTTAGTGATGAGAAGAAAGTTTTTGATGCTCACTTTAATGATTTCAATCCAAAAACAACTGGGACATGATATAGATATTTATTTGAAAACATTAATTGATGATTTGGAAGATTTGTATGAAAATGGTGTTGAGGCATATGACAGTTTTAAGAAAGAAGTCTTTAAATTAAAAGTTGTGTTGTTGTGGACTGTTAATGATTTCTCAGCTTATGGTAATCTATTAGGATTAAGCACAAAAGGTTACCAGGGATGTCCAACATGTTGCACTAACACAAGGGCTCTTCGTCTATTGAATGGCTACAAAATGTGTTATATGGCTCATAGGAAAAAATATTTGATGGTGATAATGAACAAGGTGTTGTTCCTTTGCCACTATCGAGACAAAAAATTCTTAAAGAAGTAGAGAAAAGTGATTTCAAGTATGGAAAAATGAAGAAAAATAAGAAAGTAAATGGATGTTTCCAAAGGAAATCAATTTTTTTCGTCTCCTTTACTGGAAAAATTTACTTGTTCGACATTATTTGGATGTCATGCACATAGAAAAAAAATATGTATGAAAATATTATAGGTACATTACTTGATATTCTCGGTAAAACTAAGGATGGTCTAACTGGTCGCTTAGATCTTGTTGAAATGGGTATACGAACTGACCTAGCACCTGAAGAGAAAGGTAAATGCACATATTTAACTCCTTCTTGTTTCACGTTGTCCAAAGAAGAGAAAAAAGTCGTATGTAAATCAAGGAGTGTTGATTGAGTTGAAGCGCATATCTCTTGGAGCAAGCATTGATGTAAAAAAGCCCCAAGCTTACATTGTCTGGGGGAAACGATTTCATGCTAAGTAAAGAGATGATGCTCAATTCAAAATAGTGGAGTAAGTATATGTAACGCCCTAGAGAGCCAAGACCGTTACACTGTGTGTTTATAAAGGTGCAAGACTTGCTAATCAAGTCATTTAGTTAGAAACGTGTTACTGAAACTACAGTTGAACTAGGGTTAAAAGATTTTGGTCTCAAAAGTTTCATTTCTTATAATCAAACATTTTCTTTACATGGGATCCCAGAAGTAGTAAAGTTAAAAGACAGTTTACAAAATTTCAGGATTAAAATACAGTTACTAGCCACTCTAAGGCAAAACAAACAATTAGGCTTTTCTCGTCCTGTACCACTCCTTGGTCGTGGCAGCCGATCAGCTGACTATGTACATTCAGCCCCAAAGCTCTCCATCTCAGGACTGGTCCATTTTTCCCTTGCCTTTACCTGCACCACGTAGCACCCGTGAGCCAAGGCCTAGCAAGAAAACACAATAACAGAGCATAATCATCAAGTTAACAACCAAATAACTCATGCAGTATAAACATATACTCAACATTCCAAATATTCACGTTAATCAAGTATTCAGCATACCAAGTACATCATTTTATATCAATAATCAATTCACATATGATAACCAGGATCAATGCCCTTAGGCCGCACCCTCTATTTATCCCACTGACTCCGGCCCGCTTAAACAGAGCTCAATGAATATTAAGCTGTCCTCAACTACCAGTGGCCGAGTCGCGCCCTGTGCACAAGTATTATTTATGGCACCCTTAGGCCGTTTAGCACATGTCCCATGGCATAATACCATCTATGATATCATACAAATATAGGGAGCTCTTAGTCCCAACACAATCACATAACCGGGTGCAGTTTTCTTACCTTTAGATTCCGATAGCTTTGTTCAAGCACGATCCCGTCTAAGCCCTAGCGTGCACCTAGTCATGGTCACAAGTTAGAACCAAATACAAACTTCAATTCCAAAACCTAGCCTAGGGACCAATCCTGAGCCCTCGGGAAGCCCTAATTCCACCAAACGGGGTGGTGGAATCAAACCCCGAGCCCCCAGGCAAAAACCCTAAGAAATAACCCAAAAATCCCTTTCTGGGAATAGGGTAGCACTACAGCACCCTAAAGTGGGCGCTACAGCACTACAAACAGAGGCATCAGGCTCCCAGACACCCAAGCCTAGCGCTGCAGCGCCCTAAGGCTAGCGCTACAGCGCTAGTCACAGCCAGGCAATACCCAGACTTCTCCTCTTCGAACTTCCTCGAGCCAAAGCCTTCCAAAATCCTTCCAAACCTTAACAAAACTCCAAAACAAACCTACCAACATCTATATCTCACCCCATAAATCCCAACCATAAAAAACTCAATCACATGCACCCCAAGTCAAAGAAATCACCATAGCTGAACTTAGAGCTCAAAAACTCAACAAGAAAAACAATTAAAACCACAGAGTTCAAGTGACCAAGTTCTGAACTTCTTACCTTCAACAGAGAAGTTCAACCTTAGGCTATCCTCCACTCTTCATTAGCTTTCACTCCTCAAAACTTCAGCCTCAATTCCCTAGAATTCCCACCAAAACTCAACTCAAAATCCAATTCAATACCAAAACCAAGAACTGAATAACAATCTCAAAACCTTACCTCAAATGATGAATATCCTCTGCTAATTCCCCAAGCCAAATCAAGGATCCTAGTGTTGAGTCCTAGCCTAAGCCTTCTCTGAATTTTAGCTCCAAATTTCCAGAGAATTGGTGAAGAGAAGCCCAAACCGTCCAAGAGAGAAGACTCCTGTTTTTTTTTCCCTTTTTTCCTTTTCCTTCTTTCCTTTCTTTTCTTTCTTTTCTTTTCTTCAGACTTCCAACACTTTCTACACAATCCACTAAGGCATAAAGCAGCATAACCCTTATCTCTAATTTTAAACACCAAAAGACCAAACTGCCCTCCCATTTAAAACTAAGCTTTTAAGCCTCCTAAGGGCATTTTAGTCATTACACCCAATTCCCGCTAATTCCTCGAATGTCTCTAATATTTATTGCTTACTTCCCGACACCTAACTAATCACTAGTTATATTCCTCAGTATCAAAATAGACTCCAATATATTTCCTGAATTCCCAGAAATACCACCAAGCTCGCCCCGAGCCGAGTATAAATCCCCGCCGTGAATTTTCGCTAAACCGCTCACTAGGATCGTCTCAAGTCACGGATTACAAATATATCCACATAATAATGTGGTCTCAACAATTTATCACATTTATTTACATTTATGCCCTCAACAGGCCAAAATTACGAATATGTCCTTCTAACCTAATCAGGGCCTACATACATACTAATACACATAATCATGCTTTACAGATATCCAAATAATCATATAACATGCTTTTAATTATTAAATCACATATAATCCAATTGTGCCCTCCCATCACACTAATCAAGGCCCTTAA
Source organism: Humulus lupulus (assembly GCF_963169125.1). Classification (NCBI taxonomy): domain Eukaryota; kingdom Viridiplantae; phylum Streptophyta; class Magnoliopsida; order Rosales; family Cannabaceae; genus Humulus; species Humulus lupulus. The sequence continues at coordinate 58,901,766 of NC_084794.1, read as the reverse complement.
ACCTTATTAGTAAATTTGGGTCGTTACAGTATAGTTGTAGACAGTATACATTTTGCCAGTGCAAAAGGTAATAACCCAATTTCAGGCACAATGACATACTACGGGATTGTTGAAGAAATATGGTAGCTAGATTATTCATTGTTTCATATTCCTCTTCTTAAATGTACTTGGGTAGACAACAATACTGGAGTTAAAACTGGCGAACTTGGATTCACTCTGGTCGATTTAAGTAAGAAGGGAAGCAAGAATAATGTAACGTCCCAAATTACCTAATAAGGCTTAGGGCCTTGATTAGGGGGACAGGATGATAAATTATGGACATTATGTGATTATGTGATATATATATGTGTATCATAAGGTGATTATGTGAGTTATATTATGATATGACTTGATATGCATGTTTAGGTGTATTAAATATGCATGTGGGCTCGTTTCTGGTTAAAAGGGCAATTGTAGAGTCCCAAAATATTTACTTAGCTAGCTAGATAGTAGTAGAAGCAGCAGCAGCAGTAGCAAGGGCAATTGTAGAGTCTCAAAATATTTACTTAGCTAGCTAGATAGTAGTAGTAGTAGTAGTAGTAGTAGTAGTAGCAGTAGCAGAAGTAGCAGCAGCAGTAGCAGCAGTAGCAGAAGTAGCAGTAGCAGAAGTAGCAGCAGCAGCAGCAGCAGGAGCAGTAGTAGCAGTAGCAGTAGCAGTAGCAGTAGCAGTAGCAGTAGCAGTAGTAGTAGCAGTAGCAGTAGTAGTAGTAGTAGTAGCAGTAGTAGTAGCAGCAGTAGTAGTAGTAGCAGCAGTAGTAGTAGTAGCAGTAGTAGCAGCAGCAGCAGCAGCAGCAGCAGCAGCAGCAGTAGCAGTAGCAGTAGCAGTAGCAGTAGCAGTAGCAGTAGCAGTAGCAGTAGCAGTAGTCGTAGCCGTAGCAGTAGCAGTAGCAGTAGCAGTAGCAGTAGCAGTAGCAGTAGCAGTAGCAGTAGCAGTAGTAGTAGTAGTAGTTAGTTTGTAGTATGTTAGTTATCGTAGTAGTAGTCGTAGCAGTAGCAGTAGCAGTAGCAGTAGCAGTAGCAGTAGCAGTAGCAGTAGTAGTAGTAGTAGTAGTTAGTTTGTAGTATGTTAGTTATCGTGGATTTTGGTTCAAGTCGGGACTTAGTTGGAAACTCATAGCAACAGTTGTGGATTTTATAAGTTTAACCTATAGTTTAAGAATATTAATTATAACATAAGGTTTGATTAATATTGCTGGTCCTAGATATGTTATTTATTATAACCTAAGGTTTAGATAGAATTAATAAGAGCATGACACTTGTCACAATCATGATTATTAAAGAATTAAGTACTTTGATGAATAGTTTTAATAAAAGAAAGCTCTAGAACCTTCCAGCAGGTGTTAGGATCGTATTATGACTCAGTCAAAGCTATTTATCCAATTCAAAATATGCTGAAAAAGTGCAAATACATGTTTGATATATCAGCGTATGCCGATATATCGCAGCATAAGGGCCGATATATCGCCTACGGAAGATACAGAGAACACGTCGACTTTGCACGAACGATCGAACGGGGCTCTGGAACATAGGGGGAGGCGATATATCGCCCATAGGGGCGATATATTGGCTCCATGTGTGTTTTTGAAAAGTTTGGTTTTTCAATTTTAAAAATAGTCTTAATCACTTAGACCTGCCTTTGAACGATTTTGACCGAGTTATGGGCGTCAGTTGAACGAAAATTCAAAATTTTCATTTTATATTCATTTATTTATTCAAATTAAAAGGGGTTAGTTTCACTCCTTGAACTCTATAAATAGGACCTAGTACTCAGCCATTTTCTTCATTCTTCAGGCATTTGATCAGAGCCTCCAAGGTGCTAGTGTTACTATAGAGATATACACTTGGGTTTTGGGATAAAAGCTTTATCATTCTAAGCTTTTCTAAACACTTGGGAAGTGAGATTTAGTGTGTTTTCGGTATTGAGGTTTAGATCAATCCATAAGATCAACCAAGGTATTCTTATTCCTAAGTTCAATTCTTTATGATTCTATAGTTTTCTTTAGTTTTCTTTTATTCAGATCCTAACTCTTGTTTATGATTCTTGACTAGGTATTTAAGTTCTTGAAACTTAAGGTTCTTCTTGGTAAGTTTCTACTTGGATGGTTTAGTGTTCTTTTCATCTCTTTTTCTTTAGAAACTCACCATTTTTACTGTTGGTTTATAGGAGTGTTCTAATCCCGTTCTTGTTCCCAAATATCCTGGCTTTTGGTAAGGAAAATAGGATAGATTTTATGTGCTTATATGTTATGATATATATGTATAAATATGTCTTGTAGTCCTTGGGGCTTATAGTTTTTTAGCTAGCAAACCTCAATGCTTTTATGTTGCTTAGGGCTTATAGTTGCTTAGCTAGCAAACCCCAATGTTTTTATGTTGCTTGGGGCTTATAGTTGCTTAGATAGCAAACCCCAAGAATAACATTTTCATGGGTTAGAGTTATGATTTACCCTACCTTGACTAGTAGAGGACCTAGATGGGTTATCATATACTACCATGTGATCTACCTACATCAGTTAGTAGACAAAGGACCTAGATGGTTTTTCACATGCCATGTTAATGAGTTAATGGCCATTAATATTGTAGTCCTATACGATATATGTTCTTATAGTCATATGTTTTATAGTATAAGTTTATGATATAGTCTTATGTTTATGACTTATGATGTATGTTTTTTAGTAGATTTTCCTTGTTGGGCATTAGGCTCACTCCTTTATTTTTAGTGTGATGCAGGAAAATAAATATGGAAGGCGGAAGGATTCTTGGCAGCTTGGCTTGTGTGTTGAGGATGAATGGAATGAATGGACTGCGTGTCGATCGAGGATGATGTTATTTAGTCTTTTGAACTATGTCTCTTTTGTAATTTCGCACTTAGTTTTTGAACAATTGAATCAAAGTTTATGTTTTATGTTTTATAAACAATGGGATCTCATACCATATCACATTTTATTTTATATTTTCACCTTATTTTGTTTTGATACAATATTTTGGGTTTTAAATAAAGTTATTTTCTTTATTATGTATGTTTCCCAAAATAGTAGCTAAGTCTAGTAGTTTTAATGGTCCAAGGTCTTAGAAATAGTTGGGTCATTACAATTGGTATCAGAGCAACGGTTCATATGCATGGAGTTCTCCTTTATACACACGCTCAAGCTCCGAATCTAACCACCAATGTAAGTGTTTATGTTATAGTTATTATGTTTATGTGTTTAGCTAACGTTTTAGTCCTTATGTTTCAGTTAAGAATGGATGGAGCCTTGTCCTATGAGGATAACCGAGCCATTAAGGCATTAAAAAAGATTAGAGAGCCAAGGAATACAGTAGGAGTGTTAAAAAGAATCACTCGGAGATTACTCTTATTCCACAAGGAGATAGTTCACCTCCAAACTACTAAGCAAATCATGATGAGAGCTACGGAGCAATATGTTTTAGTGATTAGGCTTTTTAAAGATTATCCTTCTGTAATTTCAGCTTTAGAAGAAATATGGGAGACTATAGACGATGAAGATGAATTACCGGTAGCTATGAGATATTATTTTCTCATACTTAGGTTCACCTCTAAGATGGAATTCCAATTCACTAATGAGCAAAAACATAGAATCTTTACGAATCTTCCCCGAGAAAATTTTGAGGCTCAAGATAATGATGATCATGAGGAGATAGATGATGATATGTTAGATGAAGGGTCAGATATAGAAGATCCTAATTTTTAGATTAGTTTATTTCTTTATTTATTTCTTCATTTTGCATTTATGATTGTACATAGTGAAAACATTTTTCCAAATGAATATTATTGTTATTTTTGAATGACATGTATGAGTTTGATTTTTTTTACAATCATAGTAAATAATGACCAAGATCAGTGAGGGTGGATACAAATCAATGGACTGAGTTCTATATTGATAGTTAGGGGGTCATAGTAGTGGGAACGATTTTATTGATCCCAACCCTCCCTCAATATGGTTAACTTTGGAACAACGATGAGTTTCAAGCCTGAGAACTAAGTCATATAGGATGATTAGAAACAGGCTTAGAAAATAATAAAGATGGCTGATTTTCTAAGTATAGAAACACACCCTAATTATAAAGAAGGCTTATATAATTCTTCAAAAGAAATCTTAATTAACATTTTTTTTCTCGACTGTTAGGACTCTGCTGAAGATGTCACTCAGAAGGTCTGCACGCACAAACGCCAATGCCTCCAGCGTTGCTCACAAAAGTAATGAAGCCCCTCCACTTCGCAGAAGGGGAGCGCGTGCTACCACTGCTACTGCTAACCAAAGTGCACTGCCGCCGCCGGTTGACAACACCACAGAAATTGTCATACTACGATAGCAAATGGAGGAATTGTTGCAGCAACAGTGACAACAGGCCCAGCCGCAGCCTCAGCCTCAGCCGCAACTGCAGCCTCAGCAAATGGCTCAAGCACCCCAACAAGTAGGTCCTTATGGGGGATGGCCAATGGCGAACTATGTGCCCTACCTAGCTCAGCACATGAAGCCAATCTACGAGTGGTTTCATAAGCAACACGCTTCAAACTTTGAAGGGACAACCGACCCCTTCGAGTTGAAAGAATGGCTCAAAAATGTAGAGCCGATACTAGCGCACATGAATCTCGGCAACGCAAACTGCATATCCTGCGTTTCGTCTCTTTCAAAGAAGGATGCTAGAATATGGTGGGACTTGGTTCAGCAGACTCACGACATCCCCACCATGACATGGACCAGATTTGTGGAGCTGTTCCACAAGAAGTACTACAACTTTGCAGTCATTTCTACAAAGGTCGAGGAGTTCACCAGTCTGAAATAGGGTAACTTAACAGTAGTAGAGTATGCTCGGTAGATCGACCGACTAGCCAAGTTTGCACCAGAGTTGGTTCCAACTGACATTCTGAGGGTTACCAAGTTCGTTAAAGGACTTAGACCAAAGATTGAGCTAGGGGTTAAGCTAGCAAACCCTGGAACTACTACGTATGCCAATGTTCTAGAAACGGCTATAGAAGTAGAATGGCTGCAGGCGAATGTTTATAAGGAGGAGGCCAGTAAGCCTGAACCTAAGCAGTAGAGTCAACCTCAGAATGGTTAGAACAGCCACCACAATAGCCATCAACATAGTAACAATAATGGTCAGAAGAGAAGGCATCCTGACAATAAGCATTCCGACAACGATAAAAGAGCACGGACAAACAATGGAGGCAATAAGTCGGGTTATGTAGAATACACACAGTGCTCTAAGTGCCAAAAGAAACATCCCGGTGAGTGTCATGAAAACACCAAGGGATGCTACAATTGTGGTCAAGAAGGTCACCAAAAGAAAGAATGTCCCCAGCTCAAGCAAGAGGAGAAAAGGGACAACAAGATGGTTTTTGCCAGAGTATTTGCCTTGACCCAGGGAGCTAGTAATAAAGTGGTCACAGGTCAGATTCCTATCCTCAATAATATATGTTCAGTATTATTTGATTCGAGAGCCACTCACTCATATATCTCGTTAGGAATGATAGAGAAATTAGACAAACCTTGTGAAAGATTTAGAACTAGGTTTGTGATATAATTGCCTTCAGGTGAAGTAGTCCTATCATCACGGATAGTACGAGGCATACCGATCAAAATTAAGGACGTAGAACTAGAAGGAGGCCTGATAGAGCTAGAGATCAAAGACTTCGACGTGATACTGGGCATGGATTGGTTAGTAAGGCATGGTGCAACCATCGACTGTAGACGCAAGCAAGTGATGTTCGAGACTCCTGACAATCAGAGACTATTCTTTATGGGAAAGGTTTCAGGACTACGTGTTAGAGAATATATGTTATTGCTCAATGGAAATATGGAAAAACCAAAACACAACTCTATGCAAAACATACAATAGACAAGTTAATTGATTAAATAAATATTACAACTCAATTACTCAAAATACAAGTAAATAGAAATAAGAGAAGGAAGAGAATTATAAGAACTAAAACCCTAAAACAAAAGACACCAATAAATATGTAAATAGAAATATAAGTAGAGGATTACAAACTCAATACACTAATAATACAAGAAGAACAACAGAATGAAAAGATCAATGAAAAAAAAAACTCTTACACAACCAAAGTGTAGAGTAGTGGGGATCACCAACTTGAACAATGTTCAAAACCTTTGTCAAAAAGCTTATTTCCCCCTATTCTCTAAGCACTAAGGGATCTCTCTATGAAATAGCTCTTTGGAATTATCAAGCCTCTATGGTGTATTTTCCAACCAAGTGCTTTGTGGATGGAAAATGGTGTGTCTTACAAGTGAGCATTAGGCTCCTATTTATAGAGTTTTGAGACACCCTTTGATTTTCAAATTCCACCAGCCCCCATGGCTGTTACCAATGATTAATTTGATATTTATGGAATTAAAATAGATATTTGGGAATTACTTGGTTGTTGGAAACATTCAAAATTGGATAAAACCAAAGTTTGGAAAATGATGTCAGTCGCTCAGGCCGCGGCCCAAGACGTTTTTTCAGCAACCAATTTTCCAAATTTGCCAAAACGTTCCAAATTCATTCCCACTTGATTTTGTAACTTCCATACACATTATGGGAGTTAAAATCACATCTCTAACAGTCATATATCTTATGTCTTTAAGAAATTCAAATCAAAATGTGTAATATCAAATCTACACATTATTGGGTAATATTTGGGAGTTACAAGTTTGTAATTGTTTTTGTAACTCCAAAATATGTCACATTTGCCACACACATGTGTCCAAATTTTGTGACTCTCAATAATATGTTACAAGGTGTGATAAATCACATTTGTGTGACAAATCACATTTTGTCACATTATTTAATCTAACATTATATTATATGAAATAATATAACACTACGTACGCCGCTTATATCATCTCTCAAAGCTCAGAGTATGATAGAAAAAGGATGTCACACATTTTTAGCCAGCGTCACGGATGTGGTAAAGGAAACACCACTAAAGGTTGGAGACGTCCGCATCATAAAAGAATTCCCAAAAGTATTTCCTGACGACTTACCAGGGTTGCCGCCAACTCAGAAAATTGACTTCACAATCAAACTAGTACTGGGCACCGAGCCTATCTCCAAGGCACCATACCAGATGGTACCTACTGAACTTAAGGAGTTCAAGACGCTGCTACAAGAACTCTTAGACTTAGGTTTCATTAGACCGAGCCATTCGCCATGGGGAGCACCGGAACTATTTGTGAAGAAGAAAGACGAAAGCATGCGAATGTGTATAGATTACCGCGAGCTAAATAAGGTTACGATTAAGAATAAGTACCCGCTACCCTGAATTGACAACTTGTTTGATCAACTTCGAGGAGCAACCATGTTTTCAAAGATTGATCTTCGGTCTGGGTATCACCAACTCAAGGTACGGGAAGAGGATATTCCCAAGATAGCTTCTAGAACTCGTTATGGACATTACGAGTTTTTAGATATGTATTTTGGTCTTACCAATGCTCCAGCCGCATTTATGAATTTAATGAATAGGGTCTTCAAGGATTTCTTGGAAAAATTCATCGTAGTGTTCATCGACGATATTTTTGTGTACTCAAAGGACGATGTTGAGCACGAGGAACATTTACGAATGACCATGTTGCGACTGAAGGATCATCAACTTTACGCCAAGTTCAAGAAGTGTGAATTTTGGCTTTCACAAGTAGCATTCCTCGGCCACATAGTATCCAAGGAAAGATTTGTTTTAGACCCATCTAAGGTAGAGGCTATGAAGGATTGGCCAAGACCTAAGAATGCGTCAGAGGTTAGAAGTTTTCTTGGGCTAGCAGGTTATTATCGAAGGCATGTAGAGGGCTTTTCTAAGATAGCCACTCTGCTCACCAACCTGACCCGGAAGCAGCAAAGATTCCACTGGACGGATAAGTGTGAAGAGAGCTTCTAGTTCCTTAAGGATAAGTTGTGCTCAGCACCAGTACTTTGTGTACCAACACCCAACGACAAGTTTGTAGTCTACTGTTATGCGTCGAAGCAAGGTTTGGGTTGTGTGCTGATGCAGAATGACAAGGTAATAGCCTACGCCTCAAGGCAGCTGAAGGAGTACGAGCAATGCTATCCAACACACGATATGGAGTTGGCAGCGGTGGTCTTTGTATTGAAAATCTGGCACCATTATCTTTATGGAGATCGGTGTGAGAATTATACAGACCACAAAAGCTTAAAGTATTTCTTCACGCAAAATGTAGAGTCCAAGAATTTTACTTAGCTAGTTAGATAATAGTAGCAGTAGTAATAGCTAGTAGTATTTATAGTATGTGTTATTACTGTGGATTTTGGTTCAAGCCGGGACTTAGTTGAACACTCGTGGCAACACTCATAGATTTTATAAGTATAACCTATAGTTTAAGAATATTAATTATAACATAAGGTTTTATTAATATAGCTGATTATAAAGATGATATTTATTATACTATAAGGTTTAGATAGAACTAATAAGATCATGACACTTGTCATGTGCATGTTTATTGAGAAATTAAGTATTTTTTAGGAATAATTTTATAAGAGAAATATTTGAAAACCCCAGAATCTGCCAGCAGCTTTAAAATTGTTTTATGACTCAGTCAAAGCTGTTTACCCAATTCAAATTAAGCTAAAAACGTGCAATTATGTGTATAATATTTCAGCATATGCCGATATATTGCAACTCTAGGGGCGATATATCGCCACACGGGGAATACAAAAAACACGTAACTTCGCACAAACGCATTGTCGAGCCTCAGGATATAGGCCCAGGCGATATATCGCCTACAGTGGGCGATATATCGGCCCTAGGGCAAGACTTTTAAATGGTTTTGAAACCGAGCTCAATTCAACACTCAACCTCTTAGCAAGCCTCTGAACCTTTTGACCGAGTCTTAAGCCTCTACTGAACGCATATTCAAATGTTTTTCAATTAAATATTCATTATTTTTATTCAAGCTAAAAGAGGATCTTTTCATTCTTGGAACTCTATAAATAGGACCTAGTACCTAGCCATTTCTTTCATTCTTCAAGCTAAGTTCAGAGCCTTCAAGCTGCTAGGTTTACTCTTGAGTGATAAACACTTGGGTTGGGGTTATAAGCTTTATCATCTTAAGCTTATTAAACACTTAGGAAGTAAAGTTAATAGTATGTTTTTCAATATAGAGGTATAGTTCGGTTATAGTGCATTCAAAGGTATTCCTATTCCTAGTTCATTTATGTATGTTTCATTAGTTTCTTATAGTTTTCTCTACTTAAATCCTAACTCGTTGTTTTCCATTCTTGGTTAGGTATTTAAGTTCTTTGAACTTAAGATTTCTTGTCGGTAAGTTTCTTCTCGGTGGTTTAGTCCTCTTGTTATCATCTCTTTAGAATACTCACATTATTATTGTTGGTTTTAGGAGCGTTCTAAAATCCCGTCCTTGTTCTCATATCTCGGTTTTTGGTATGGAAAATAGGATAGTTTCTATATGCTTATGTGTTATGTTTATGTATAATATGTTATGATATGTTTATGCTATAATACGTTATGTTATGTTTTTATCTAGGGCTCATAGTTGCTTAGTTAGAAATCCCTAGTGTTTATCATTTTCATGTTTAGAGTTATGATTTACCCTACCTCAGATATTAGACAGAGGACCTAGATGGGTTATCATATACTATCATGTGATCTAACCTATCTCAAATATTAGATAGGGGACGTAGATGGTTTATCACATGCCATAATGGCCATTAATATTGTAGTCCTATATGGTATACATTTTTATAGTCATATGTTTATGTTTATGTTTATGTTTATGTTTATGTTTTATGCTTTTAGTAGATTTTCCTTGCTAGGCATTAGGCTCATTCCTTTATTTTTATGTATGCAGGAAAATAGTCATGGCGGCGGAAAGATTCTTGGCAGCTTGAGATTGTGTATTGAAGAAGAATGGATTCGGTGGACTGCGTGAATGATTTGAAGACGACGTTGTTTCAGTCTTTTTATTATGTTTCTATGTATTTTTCGCACTTGGTTTTGTAACAATTTTATTCAAGATTTAAGTTATGTTTTATTTTCAAACAATGGGATCTCATACCCCGAATTTTATGTATTTCAACATTTACTTTATAGTTTTTAATAGAATTATGAATGTTTCATATGTATGTTTTCCTAAGAAAAGTGTTTATGTATAAGCAATTTTAATGGTCCAAAGTCGAGAATTAGTTGGGTCATTACCGTTGGTATTAGAGCAACGGTTCATTCGCATGAAGTTCTCCTTGATACACACACTCAAGCTCTGAATCTTACTATAACGGCCTAAACTCCAGGGACCATTACGGTGTACCTTATAAATAGTGTTAAACTCGCTAATCGAGTCATTTGGCCAAAATCGTGTAACTAAGTATGATTAGCGATTTAGGGATTTAAAAATTTTGGTTAAGATGTAATGTTTCACTAGAACTTTTACTGTATACATTGGGATCCCAAAAATATAATTTAAAGGTTTATTACAACAAAATATTTACAGCCAACCGATCTAAGCGGCAAAACAGGGTTTAACCCTATTCCTCTCCTTCAAACTTTGGCTGTGGTGGTCGAGCAACTACATATGTACACATCGTCACCTAAGCTCTCCAACTCAAGGATGGTCTAGCTTTCTTTTGCCTTTACCTGCACCACAAAGCACCCGTGAGCCGAAGCCCAGTAAGAAAACTCAATATGCTCATAAACAGTCATATCATGATATCAAATCATATCTGGCATGCCTAGAAAACATAGCTCTATTCAAGCATGCAAATAAACTCAAATAATATTGGGGAATCAAGGATAAGAAATCATTCCCTCCTGATTGGATGACTATTAAGTCAATCCTAATCAGATGAGTGATTTAACACTTGAGGTTCTGGTAAACCATACTGAGTGACCGACAAGCAAGTCACTACAAGGCTCAGTACCCAAAGCCATGCAAATGATGATCAGAATGATCATACAGAGCTTATAGCCCTGAACAGATGAGTGAATATCACTTTGAGGTTCTGTTAACCATACTGAGTGACTGACAAGCAAGTCACTATGGGGCTCGGTGCCCATAGCCGTGTAACGAAACCGTTACCAGGGCTTTCCTGCAATGGCTCTAATCATATGAGTGACTGATGGGTAGTCACTAGCTTAACAGATGAGTGACTGCTGGGTAAGTCACTAGCTTAAACAGATGAGTGACTGATGGGTAGTCACTAGCTTAAACAGATGAGTGACGGCTGGGTAAGTCACTAGCTTAAACAGATGAGTGACTGCTGGGTAAGTCACACAAGCGCTTTTAGTTTACATCGAACTTGAGGTCGGTCCGGCATTAATGCTCTTGTTGAGTCATCTAATGCAGATGTTGATTAGATCTAATCTCTGTTGGCTTGCATTGAATACGCCAAGGCCGTTCCTGACTTATGAGTCAGCACTGTGTGACCAGTGCCCAGTACCTCTGCCGAACTTGACTAATGAGTCATAACTTCACAGTTGATACTGACACCTTTGCCAATTCTGACTAATTAGTCAGTGCCATGCACAAGTAAGCAATGCTACCAAGTATATGTCATATGTTGAATATTCAAACGTAGGGCATTCAGCATGCTTACTTAACAGTTGCTAGCACAATTATGATCATACACAAACACAGAGACTCAAGCTCTGATTAGTCTCATAGTCAATATTCATGGCATGCCCTAATCACATGTTTCTCGTGCATCATATGCATCACACTTAAACATCCAGCATACCTCAATAATAACCATATCCACATGAGCAATATTTCTAAGCATTCAATATGCTATCAATATTCCCATTTAAACATCCAACACGCATCAAGAATAAAAATGCATGTCACGTATGGGGTGCAGTTTTCTTACCTTTGGTCCAAGCATAGGTTACCAATAAACGAGCCACAAGCACGATCCCGATTCCAAGCCTCTAGTGATAACCTAGTCACAACCACAAAACGGTGATCCAATGAGTTCAAGTTCTAAAACCAATCTGGGAACAAAGACCTAGCCTCTGAGACATCAAATCCCACTAAACCGGGTATTAGGAATGATCCCGAGGCCTAAGGTTTGAGTTCCCATGACTAAAAACCCACTTTGGTCACTTTTCCTCTTTTGAGCCGTAGCCCCACTCAAGTCAGGCCCAAAAACTCTTCTCTGACAGCAATTAGAGTCACAGCTACCCAATAGAGCTGCAGCTCAAATAGCCCATCAGCCCCAAACCACCAGCTTCTTCAAGCTTGAGCCGCAGTGCCCAAGAACAGAGCTGCGGCTCAACCTCAAACCCAGCCAAAAAAAACTCCATTTCTTCATCTAAAAACCTTTCAAATACATATACAAACATCTCCAAACTCAAAAATCAAAGTTCCCAAACATCCCCATGATCCAAAACCCATAATACCCAAGCTTCAAATCTAACAAAAACTCATCAAAACACAATGTCCAATTCAAGTTTAAAAACTTAGAACTTAAAACTTGAATTACCTCTGATTGAGTTGTTTCCCAACTAAATCCTTCAGCTAATAAGCTTCTAATCTTCCCTAGGATCGCTATGCCTCGATCCTCGCTTGAATCCGAGTCCTAGAACTCAAGTTTCCTTCAAAAATGCGATCAGGAGGCAAAAAGGGAACTTTGAGGGAGAGAGAACGTACAAAACGTTCTTTTTTATTTCTTAAAAGGTTGTTTCAAGCTTAAGTAGCCTCAAAGAAATCCTAACGCTCGGGGTCCTGAAAACACTCCCGGGGGCAAAATAGTCAAAACCTCCAGAATTTCCCCCTGATCTTACTAATTCCCAATTTATCACCAAATTCGTATTCCCATTACCTAATAACCCGGTAATGCTCTAAATACCCCTTGACTCACTCCAAGTCAAGAATAAATCCCGCTGTGACTTTCCCACTAGCTTACCTCCAAGGATCGTCTTGTGCTGAGTAACCCTAGCATAACCAAATAATAATAAAGTACCACACACATATCACATATATGCCAAATATGCCCGAAATGGCCAAAATATGAAAATCACCCAATTACTCAGAAATGAGTTCACGTGCATATTTAATACACCTAAACATGCATATTATCATTTAATAGCATATTAAATCAATTATGGCCCTCCCGGCCTCCTAATCAAGGTCCTAATCCTTATTAGGAAATTTGGGGCATTACAACTATCCCCTCCTTACAGAAATTTCGTCCTCGAAATTTATCTGAACTGCCCGGAATATAAATTCCGCACAACTGATTCCAGTTTCCCATGTTGTTCCCTCGACCTCACTGTTTCTGTAACATACCTTAACCCAAGGTATAATTTTGTTCCTCAGAACCTTATTCTTTCTGTTTCATACCTGAACTGGCTATTCCTTACAGGATAACTTAGCCTCGATCTTTAGATTCTCATAACTCAACTCATGAGCTCCTTTCAACCCATGTCCTCAGCATGGAAATACAAAATACACTGTTCACAACTGACAGTGCCAAAGATGAGGTCGAACCAAAGTCAACCTGACCAGTCCTATCCAGGACTCAAACGGTTATACTACTCTAGGGCTCAACTTTCCCTCAACTCATCACCCCTTTCCATGGTGATACTTTTAAGGAAGATACAATCCTCTACCTGGAACTTCATGTTTCTACTTTTCTATTCAGTAAAACTTTTCTATTTACTCTGAGAAGTGAGCATCCAAGCTCCAACCTCTAATAACCTCAATGATCCCCTAAACCATCTCAAGATCCAAATATAACATCTCACCCATCTCATTCCAATGATTGGGTGATGAACACACTCCACCATACCTTATCTCATAAGGTACCTTTTCAACACTGAATAACTCTCTCTCTGATTAACATCAGTCTGAGGACAATGAACTGTACTGAATCTCATCTATATACTTATCGCCTTTCTTAACCCTTCCAAAACCTGGAAGTAACAATAGGGTCTCCATCTGATAAGATAGACCTTGAATTTCATGAAGGCACACTATCCCTCTCACATAGAGATCTGAGTACTGATCAGTTGTATTATTCGTCCTTGCTAACAAAAATAAACTCACTTTAAACACTGGTCCATAATGACCCAAACCAATTCACGATATCCCACTAACCTGGGCAATCCCACCGCGAAACCCATCGCGATGCTTTCTTGTTTCCATTATGAAATACTCAAAGGCTACAATGGCCCCACTAATTTTTGATGCTCTGTCTTGACCTGCTAACAGGATAAGAACTTTACCACGCACTCCATTACATCCCTCTCCATCTCAGGCCACCACTATAAATCTTTCATATCCTGTTACATGTCCATGATGCCTGAATGAAGAGAATAAAAGAATAGCATGAGATTCATCCAGAATCTCTCAATTAATCCCAGTGTCCATCGGATTCCAAATCTGATCCTTATACCACGATAAATTCATACCTGACACTGATTAACTCTTAGCTAATCCAGCTAAGACATTCCTCTCAATCTTTCCTATCTGTGGTTCACTTAATTGTTTTCCTTTTTTATTTTCTCTGAGATAGTAATCTCAAGCATAAAATTGGCCACTTGACCCACCAGAACTCTACTCTAGTTCTGGTCAGATCCTTTAACCAACATGTTGCATAGGCAATCACTTCTATCTATCACTGAGGTGTCATAACCACCTACTAACTGGCTCTGATCTACAAGAAGACTCAGAACTCTTCCCAAGGTACATGTGATATCCTTACCACCCAAGGAAACTCTTGCCTTCTGAGGTGTTCCTTGACCTTGGCAAATCTTCGCAGAGAATACATCACGGTACCATCATCCAAGACGATCACAAATCCCATTCAAATAATCCTTTGAATGCTCTATCCATCTGACTCAACAAGACAACTCAACATTAATTACCCTCTCAAATAACTCAGCACTCCCAGTGCTTTTATCTGATATAAAATAATCTTATGATTAATCTTCTCCCTGATCTCTAACTGGTACTAACCAGATCAAAAATCCACTTTTGAGAATTCCATCTCACTCAATATCTAAGCCTCGAGTTCTTACAACCCTACTGAGCCATTCAATACAGTGCCCTAAAATCTGTTTCCATTCCTGGCACCAATCAAATCACCATTCTATCTCTTCACATAAAGGAAACCCTGGCAAATCCCCTGGAAGCACATCTAGAAACTCACAGACTAATCCAGTCTGTCCTGACCCCACTAGCACAATCTAAGTGGTATCCACCACACTAGCTAAGAGTTCCATGCATCTCCCTGCAATAAAACCCCAGCTCTCACTACAGATATCATCAGCATACCAAATATATGCACAGTGCCAACTGCCACAAGGCTTTCCGCTCTCAAACCCAAGATCTACTATTCTTTCCCTGTCATTTAGCATTGCCCCATAAATACATAACCAATCCATATCCCATATCATACCAAAGTCAGTCATAACCAGCTTTATCATAATCACTGATGAGTCATTTTATCATAACCCAACTCATCTCTTAAATCACCAATACAGTATTACTTTCCCATCATAACATAACCATGTGATCTGCATATCATCTTCATGTTGTTATAGATGCAACAAGCAAAGAATAACATGGCACCAAGCCAGTCAGCACAATACCAAATCAGGACTAGAAAACTGACCTACCACCCCTGAGGAACTAGTCTCAGTCTCAGACTCTGACTGCCTCGGAATAAACACTTGAGTTGGAATCGAGTTGTCTATCCCCTTTTGCTCATCCTTCCTTTGCATTGGCAATCCTTCTTACGATGTCCAAACATTTTACATGAGGAACATGCCCTTGCTTGACATTCTCCTAGATGATGCCTCTTACACCGAGCGCATACTGGATATGTAACGACCCAAATTCACTAATAAGGCTTAAGGGCCTTGATTAGTGTGCCAGGAGGGCATGATGGGAATTATGTGTGATTATTATGACTTAAGCATGTTATATGATTACTTGAGTACTTGAGATGCATGACTATGTGTGTTAGTGTGCATATAGGCCCAGACTAGGTTAGAAGGGCATAATCGTAATTTTAGCCATTATGGGCATAACTGCTTTGATATATGTGATAATTGTTGAGACCACATTTTTATGTGGATATATCTGTAATCTGTGACTCGAGACGATCCTAGTGAGCAAAGTAGCGTAAAAGTCATAGCGGGGATTTATACCCGGCTCGGGGTGAGCTCAGGGGTGTAAATGGGAATTTAGTGGATAAGCTGGAGATTATTGTGATATTGAGGAAGGCTATTGGTGATTAGTAAGGTATCGGGAACTAAGCGGGAAATAATAGGGACACTCGAGGAAGTAGCGGGAATTGGGTAAAAAGACTAAAATGCCCTTCAGAGGACTAAAGGATTAGAGATAACTGTGAGGGCATAAAGGTCATTTGACTTTTAAGGAAGGGTATTACTGAGGTTTTAAGATAGTGGGATTTATAGAATATCAAAAGGGTCCGAAAAAGAAGGGAAAAGAAGGAGGGAAAACAGAGAGAGTTTCATGAGTCGGTTTACACTTTCCTTCATCTATTTCTGGAGAATTTCTGGAGTAAAGCTTAGAGGAGAGCTGGGATATCTAAACCTCAAGGACTTTGATCTAAGGCTAAGGAATTGACAGAGGTTTAACAGGGTTTCACCAATACTTGAGGTAAGATTCTAGAGTTCATCCATTTCTGTTTCTGGTTTTTAAGTTGTGGTACTTGTGTTGAATTGAATGGAATTGAATGGAACTTTTGGGGAATTCAGGCTTAGGGCTGAGGAGCAGCAAGCCAAGGGGAGCCTAGGGTTAGCTTGTGGGCGAAATTCTATCAAAGGTATGAATTCTAAACTCTAGTTCTGATGTTCAGCTGGTTTATGTTAGGTTCTGAAGTTTGGAGGTGGCTATGGTGAATTTTGAGTTTGTGATTGCATGTGCTTGGAGTTTGGAGGTTTAGGGTGCTTGGGATGAGTGGAGTGTGGTCATGAGGTTGTTTTTAGGATTGGGTAAGAGTTGGAAGAGGTTTGGTTGAGGTTGGCTCGAGAGAAAACGCACAAAGGAAATTCTGGTGTTGGGCTGCCTGTGACTAGCGCTACAGCGCTAGCCTTTGGGCGCTGTAGCGCTAGGCCCATATGCTGGAAGGGTTTTGGTTCTGTCTGTAGCGCTATAGCGCCCTTCCAAGAGCGCTGTAGCGCTACCCTGCCTTCTGAAGGGGATTTTGGGGTATTTTGCAAGGGTTTTTGACCTAAGGTTTGGGGTTTGGTTCCACCACCTTGTTTGGTGGAACTAGGACATCCCGGGGGCTCGGGATTAGCCCCGGGGCTAGGTTTTGAACTTGAGGATTGATGTTGACTTTTATCATGATTGTGTTTAGGTGAGCGCTAGGGCTCGAGTGGGATCGTGCTCAAGGTGTCGTGACATCGAAAACTAGTGAATTGAAAGGTAAGAACACCGCACCCGAATGTATGATTGTGATGGGACTAAGTGCTCCCGAGAATTGTTTTGTGTCATCGTTGGTATTATGCCAAGGGACACGTATAAGCGGTCTAAGGGTACCGTTCATGAATTTAGCGCATGGGACGCGAATTGGCCACTGGGAGCCAGAAATGAAAGGATAACAAAGGGAGCAGCTTGTGAGCGCTAGCTCTGGTTATCATCTGTGCATTGTGTTATATGAGCTGATATGCTTTGTAAATGAAATACTTGACTACTGATATGCTTTGTATATGAAATACTTGATTGTTGCTATGCTTGAAGTTTATGAGATGACATATGTGAGATTGACCTGACAGCTAAATGTGCATGCTCTATTATTGATGTATGTTCTTGCTGGGCCTTGGCTCACGGGTGCTACGTGGTGCAGGTAAAGGCAAGGGCAAGTTGGACCAAGCCTGAGGTGGAGAGCTCCGAGGTGAAATGTACATAACCAGCCGTTCGATCACCATGATCGAGGAGTGTGTCAGGACAGAGATCACCTAACCGCTCATTTTGCCTTAGCATGGCTGTTAATGTATTTAAACTTTGTAACTTTTGTAAAAGGCTTCTAAACTGTCATTTTTGGGATCCCATGTACATAAACAATGTTTAGTATTGAAAATGTATCTTTTGAGACAAAAAATGCTTTTAACTCTAGTACCTCTACTATCTGAGTAACACGTTTTTACTTTAATGACTTGATTAGCGAGTCTGGCACTTTATAAACACACAGTGTAGCGGTCTTGGCTATCCAGGGCGTTACAGGATATGTCTTCCAGCTTTCCTTCTTACTTGCTCCAATAAGTGGAGGTACCACTATCTGAGCTCCGTGCTCTCTGACACTCTTCTTCCCAATCTGATGTCTTGCACTCTCAACAGCAAGAGCCTTCCCTACCACCTGAGCATAGGTAGAGACTTCATGCACTGGGGCAACTCTAATGCCCCGAGCTATTCCAGGATTCAATCCTTGAATAAAACTTTCCTTCCGACCTACATCTGTGGGCACCATGTCAAAAGCGAACTTGGACAACCCATCAAATCTATTAACATACTCGATTACTGATGCCTTTCCCTGAACGAGATTCAGAAACTCATTCATCTTAGCAGTCTTGGCTGCATCACAGTAATACTTTTCATTAAACAACTGCCTAAATTCTTTCCATTCCATCACAGTTGTGTCTCGTGTCTGGGATACTACTTCCCACCACGTTCGGCATCATCCCGCAGTGCAAATGTCGCACAAGCCACCCTATCGTGACCTACCAGCCCCATACTGTCAAGAATGGAGCTGATCATGCCCATCCATTGTTCAGCTCTAAATGGATCTAGGCCTCCATCGAAGACTGGAGGGCAATACTCCTGGAATCTTCCACAGAGAAATTCCCACCTGTTCTCAACTCTAGGCTGAGCCAAAGCCGGTGCCACTCCTGGCATAACCAAGGAAGAAGTGCTCCCCAACAGATTCTGTTGTTGCTTCAGGCACCTAATCTCTTCCTCATGCCTCTGCAATCTTAATTGAAAATCTGTGAATATCTGTTGAAAATTCATAGGAGCAGATGAAGAATTGATACCCTGGCTGTAATTCCCAGGCTCTGTATAACCACCACCAGGCCTCATTATCTGCCTTGGTTATAAACCTGTTGTTTGAATCTGCAGTCAATAACTTGACACATTAATCATGATGAGCATATTAAGAGTTTTCCCCACGGGATCAATCTTACCAAACCCCATTCATAAACCATTTTCAGTGCTATAAACATGCCCACAGCATTCATACATCAATTATAATCCCTGCTCTTCAAACATTCACACCATGCCTCCAACTCCAGCATGCAAAGATTACAATTATATATTCATGGACCAGGTAATCATATGATCACATTCATATATATATTCACGGAGCATATAATCATTTAGTCAAGAGCCAGGCTCTATCAGAATCTCATGCTCCCTAATACAATGTGCAGGTAAAGCATTTACATTCTATTTAAGCAGTTAAGCACATAACTACAGAAATAGTTACCATTCCCTGAGTGAAGCTATCTTCAGTGACGAGTGTACATGCCCAGCTTGTCTTCAGGAAGCCATAAAACTTGGCTCGCTCAGATACCAAGTTGTAACGCCCTAAACTCCAGTTTCGTTACAGTGTACCTTATAAACAGTGCTAAACTCGCTAATCGAGTCATTTGGCCAAAATCGTGTAACTAAGTATGATTAGCGATTTAGGGATTTAAAAATGTTGGTTTAGATGTAACGTTTCACTAGAACTTTTACTGTATACATTGGGATCCCAAAAATATAATTTAAAGGTTTATTACAACAAAATATTTACAGCCAGCCGATCTAAGCGGCAAAACAGGGTTTAACCCTAATTCCTCTCCTTCAAACTTTGGCTGTGGTGGTCGAGCAACTACATATGTACACATCGTCACCTAAGCTCTCCAACTCAAGGATGGTCCAGCTTTCTTTTGCCTTTACCTGCACCACAAAGCACCCGTGAGCCGAAGCCCAGTAAGAAAACTCAATATGCTCATAAACAGTCATATCATGATATCAAATCATATCTGGCATGCCTAGCAAACATAGCTCTATTCAAGCATGCAAATAAACTCAAATAATACTGGGGAATCAAGGATAAGAAATCATGCCCTCCTGATTGGATGACTATTAAGTCAATCCTAATCAGATGAGTGATTTAACACTTGAGGTTCTGGTAAACCATACTGAGTGACCGACAAGCAAGTCACTACAAGGCTCAGTACCCAAAGCCATGCAAATGATGATCAGAATGATCATACAGAGCTTATAGCCCTGAACAGATGAGTGAATATCACTTTGAGGTTCTGTTAACCATACTGAGTGACTGACAAGCAAGTCACTATGGGGCTCGGTGCCCATAGCCGTGTAACGAAACCGTTACCAGGGCTTTCCTGCAATGGCTCTAATCATATGAGTGACTGATGGGTAGTCACTAGCTTAACAGATGAGTGACTGCTGGGTAAGTCACTAGCTTAAACAGATGAGTGACTGATGGGTAGTCACTAGCTTAAACAGATGAGTGACGGCTGGGTAAGTCACTAGCTTAAACAGATGAGTGACTGCTGGGTAAGTCACACAAGCGCTTTTAGTTTACATCGAACTTGAGGTCGGTCCGGCATTAATGCTCTTGTTGAGTCATCTAATGCAGATGTTGATTAGATCTAATCTCTGTTGGCTTGCATTGAATACGCCAAGGCCGTTCCTGACTTATGAGTCAGCACTGTGTGACCAGTGCCCAGTACCTCTGCCGAACTTGACTAATGAGTCATAACTTCACAGTTGATACTGACACCTTTGCCAATTCTGACTAATTAGTCAGTGCCATGCACAAGTAAGCAATGCTACCAAGTATATGTCATATGTTGAATATTCAAACGTAGGGCATTCAGCATGCTTACTTAACAGTTGCTAGCACAATTATGATCATACACAAACACAGAGACTCAAGCTCTGATTAGTCTCATAGTCAATATTCATGGCATGCCCTAATCACATGTTTCTCGTGCATCATATGCATCACACTTAAACATCCAGCATACCTCAATAATAACCATATCCACATGAGCAATATTTCTAAGCATTCAATATGCTATCAATATTCCCATTTAAACATCCAACACGCATCAAGAATAAAAATGCATGTCACGTATGGGGTGCAGTTTTCTTACCTTTGGTCCAAGCATAGGTTACCAATAAACGAGCCACAAGCACGATCCCGATTCCAAGCCTCTAGTGATAACCTAGTCACAACCACAAAACGGTGATCCAAGGAGTTCAAGTTCTAAAACCAATCTGGGAACAAAGACCTAGCCTCTGAGACATCAAATCCCACTAAACCGGGTATTAGGAATGAGCCCGAGGCCTAAGGTTTGAGTTCCCATGACTAAAAACCCACTTTGGTCACTTTTCCTCTTTTGAGCCGTAGCCCCACTCAAGTCAGGCCCAAAAACTCTTCTCTGACAGCAATTAGAGTCACAGCTACCCAATAGAGCTGCAGCTCAAATAGCCCATCAGCCCCAAACCACCAGCTTCTTCAAGCTTGAGCCGCAGTGCCCAAGAACAGAGCTGCGGCTCAACCTCAAACCCAGCCAAAAAAAACTCCATTTCTTCATCTAAAAACCTTTCAAATACATATACAAACATCTCCAAACTCAAAAATCAAAGTTCCCAAACATCCCCATGATCCAAAACCCATAATACCCAAGCTTCAAATCTAACAAAAACTCATCAAAACACAATGTCCAATTCAAGTTTAAAAACTTAGAACTTAAAACTTGAATTACCTCTGATTGAGTTGTTTCCCAACTAAATCCTTCCGCTAATAAGCTTCTAATCTTCCCTAGGATCGCTATGCCTCGATCCTCGCTTGAATCCGAGTCCTAGAACTCAAGTTTCCTTCAAAAATGCGATCAGGAGGCAAAAAGGGAACTTTGAGGGAGAGAGAACGTACAAAACGTTCTTTTTTATTTCTTAAAAGGTTGTTTCAAGCTTAAGTAGCCTCAAAGAAATCCTAACACTCGGGGTCCTGAAAACACTCCCGGGGGCAAAATAATCAAAACCTCCAGAATTTCCCCCTGATCTTACTAATTCCCAATTTATCACCAAATTCGTATTCCCATTACCTAATAACCCGGTAATGCTCTAAATACCCCTTGACTCACTCCAAGTCAAGAATAAATCCCGCTGTGACTTTCCCACTAGCTTACCTCCAAGGATCGTCTTGTGCTGAGTAACCCTAGCATAACCAAATAATAATAAAGTACCACACACATATCACATATATGCCAAATATGCCCAAAATGGCCAAAATATGAAAATCACCCAATTACTCAGAAATGAGTTCACGTGCATATTTAATACACCTAAACATGCATATTATCATTTAATAGCATATTAAATCAATTATGGCCCTCCCGGCCTCCTAATCAAGGTCCTAAACCTTATTAGGAAATTTGGGGCATTACACTTACCGCCAAGTAAGTATTTAAGTTATAGTTATTATGCTTATATGTATAGCTAACGATTTTAGCCTTTATGTTTTCAGTTAAGAATGAATGGAGCATTAACTTATGAGGATATCCGAGCCATTAAGGCCTTAAAAAGAATTAGAGAACCAAGAAACATCGTAGGAGTGCTAGAAAGAATCACTCGAAGACTAATTTTGTTCCACAGGGAGATAGGTCACCTCCAATAATATAAGTAGATCATGATGGGATCAACGGAGCAATACGTTTTAATAATTAGACTTTTTAGAGATTATCCTACTGTGATTACAGCCTTAGAAGAAATTTGGGAAACGATAGATGATGAAGATGAATTGCCGATAGCTATGAGATATTATTTTCTCATACTTAGGTTCACTTCAAAAATGGAATTTCAATTTCCAAATGAGCAAAAACATAGAATTTTTACGAATCTTCCTCGAGGGCATTTTGAGGCACAAGACAATGATGACTATGAAGAGATAGATGACGATATGTTAGATGAAGGATCGGATGTAGAAGATCCCGATTTTTAGAATAGATTAGTTTCCTTGTTTATTTTGTTTATTTGCATTTATGATTGTAAATAGTGAAAACCTTTTTCCAAATAAATATCATTGTTATTTTGTTAGCATGTATGAGTTTGATTTTCTTTTACAATCATAATAAATAATAAATCTAATAAATAATGACAAAGTTCGGTGAGGGTGGATACAAATCAATGAACCGGGTTCTCTATATTGATCCTAGCCCTCCCTCAATATGGTTAACTTTGGAACAACAATGAGTTTCGAGCCTGAGAATTTAGTCATATAGGATGATTAGAAACAGACTTAGAAAATAATAAAGATGGCTTATTTTTCTAAGTATAGAAACCCGCTCTAATAATAAAGAAGACTTATATAATTTTCATAAGAAGTCAAAATTAATAGGTCCGAGTTATGTTTGTTTAGATTAAGTTTTTGCCTTAGACCCTATTAGGGTAAAGTTCTAACATGTTTTTCTCAACAGTTAGAACTCTACTGAGATATCGCTTCGAAGGTTTGCTCACACCAATGGCAATACCTCCAATGCTGCTCTAGTGAGCAATGAAGCCCCTCTGGTTCGCAGAAGGGGAGTACGTGCTACTGCCGACCGCAATGCGCCACCGCCGCCAGTTGAAAACACTACGGAAATTGCTAGACTACGACAGCAAGTGGAGGAATTACTGCAGCAACAACGATAACAGGCTTAGACTCAGACTCAGCCTCCACCTCCGCCGCAACCACAGCCGCAGAAAATGGCCCCAGCACCCCATCAAGTTGGTCCATATGGGGGATGGCTAGTGGTGAACTATGCGCCATACCCAACTCAGCACATGGAGCCAGTTTATGAGCAGTTTCGTAAGCAACACGCTTCAAACTTTGAAGGGACTACAGACCCCTTTGAGGCGGAAGATTGGCTTAGAAATGTGGAGCCAATCCTGACGCACATGAATCTCGGCCACGCAGACCGCATATCCTGCATTTCGTCTCTGCTCAAGAAAGATGCCAGAATATGGTGGGATTTAGTTCAACAGACGCATGATGTTGCCACCATGACTTGGACCCGATTTGTGGAGCTGTTCCAAAAAAAGTACTACAATTTGGCAGTCATCGCTTCAAGAGTCGAGGAGTTCGTTGGCCTGAAGCAAGGGAGTTGATAAGTGGCAAAATATGCTCAGCAGATCGACCAGTTAGCTAAGTTTGCACCAGAAATGGTTCCAATTGACTATCTGAGGGTGACCAAGTACGTTAGAGGACTTCGACCGAAGATTGAGCTAGGGGTTAAGCTAGCAAACCCAGGAAATACTAAGGCTTCAGGCAAATGTTAGTAAAGAAGAAGCTAGTAAGCCTGAGCCTAAATAGCAGAGTCAACCTCAGACTAGTCGGAACAACAACCACAACAACAACAGCAATCAGTCCAACAACAACAATGGTCAGAAAAGGAGGCATCCTGACAATAAGCAGTCCGATAGTGATAAAAAGGCACGGACAAATAATGGAGGTAATAGGCCAGGTTATGTAAAATACCTACAATGTGCTAAGTGCCAGAAGAAACATCCTTAGGAATGTCGGGCAAACACCAAGGGATGTTACAACTGTGGTCAAGAACGACACTGGAAGAGAGACTGTCCCCGGCTCAAGCCATAGGGGAAAAAGGAAGACAAGATGGTTCCTGCCAGGGTATATGCCTTAACCCAAGGAGAAGCTGATGCTAGCAATAAGGTGGTCACAGGTCAGGTTTCTATCCTCAACAATATATGTTCTGTATTATTTGATTCGAGAGCCACTCATTCGTATATCTCTTTAGGAATGATAGAAAAACTAGGCAAACCTTGTGAAAGATTTAGAACAAGGTTTGTAACAGAGTTGCCTTCGAGCAAAGTAGTTCTATCATCACGGATAGTACGAGGCGTACCGATCAAGATTGAGGACGTAGAACTAGATGGAGACCTAATAGAACTGGAGATCAAAGACTTCGACGTGATACTAGGCATTGACTGGTTAAGAGGCATGGTGCAACCATCGACTGCAAATGCAAGAAAGTGACATTAGAGACTCCTAACGGCCAGAAACTATGCTTCATGGGACAAGTTTCAGGACTACGCACCCCGCTAATATCATCTCTCAAAGCTCAAAGGATGATAGAAAAAGGATGTCAAGCATACTTAGCTAGCGTCACGGATATGGTAAAGGAAACACCACTTAAGGTTGAAGACGTCCGCATTGTAAGAGAATTCCCAGAAGTATTTCCCGATGACTTACCAGGGTTGTCGCCGACTCGGGAAATTGACTTCACAATCGAATTAGTACCGGGCACCGAGCCTACCTCCAAGGCACCATACCGAATGGCACCTGCAGAACTCAAGGAGTTAAAGATGCAGCTACAAGAACTCCTAGACTTGGGTTTCATTAGACCGAGCCATTCGCCATGGGGAGCATCGATTCTATTTGTGAAGAAAAAGGACAGAAGCATGCAGATGTGCATAGATTACTGCAAGCTGAATAAGGTGACGATTAAGAATAAGTACCCGCTACCCAGGATTGATGATTTGTTTGATCAATTCTGAGACGTGACCGTGTTTTCAAAGATTGATCTACGGTCCGGGTATCATCAGCTCAAGGTGCGGGGAGAGGATATTCCTAAGACAGCTTTTAGAACTCGTTATGGGCATTACGAGTTCTTAGTTATGTCTTTTGGTCTTACCAACGCTCCAGTTGTGTTTATGAATTTAATGGATAGAGTCTTTAAGGACTACTTGGATAAATTTATCGTAGTATTCATTGACAATATCTTAGTATACTCAAAGGACAAAGTCGAGCACGAGGAGCACTTAAGGTTGATCTTGTTATGACTAAAGGAGCATCAACTCTACGCCAAGTTCAAGAAATATGAGTTTTGGCTTTCACAAGTGGCGTTCCTCGGGCACATTATATCCAAGGACGGAGTTGCAGTAGACCCATCCAAGGTAGAGGCTATGAAGGATTGGCCAAGACCAAAGAATGCATCAGAGGTAAGAAGCTTTCTAGGATTAGTAGGTTATTATCGGAGGTTCATGGAGGGATTTTCTAAGATAGCCACTCCGCTCACCAACCTGACTCGGAAACAGCAAAGGTTCAACTGGACTGATAAGTGTGAAGAAAGCTACCAGTTGCTTAAAGATAAGATGTGCTCAGCACCAGTACTCTGTGTACCGACACCCAACGACAAGTTTGTAGTCTACTGCGATGCATCGAAGCAAGGATTGGGTTGTGTGCTGATGCAGAATGACAAGGTGATAGCCTACGCCTCAAGGTAGCTGAAGGAGTACGAGCAACGCTATCAAACTCACGATATGGAGTTGGCAGCGGTGGTATTTGCATTAAAAATCTGGCGCCATTATCTTTACTGAGAACAGTGTGAGATTTATACGGACCACAAATGCTTAAAGTACTTCTTCACTCAGAAGGAGCTCAACATGAGGCAGCGCAGGTGGTTAGAGTTAGTGAAGGATTACGACTGCAAAATCTATACCACCTGGGCAAGGCAAACGTAGTTGCTAATGCGCTAAGTAAGAAGAGTTATGGAAGTATTGCAGCACTATCCGGAATAGAAAAGTTGCTACAGCAGGAGCTGATCAATGCCGGAATAGAAGAAGTCATCGGTAAGCTGGCTAATTTTTCTATCCAGTCAAATCTGTTAGAAGATATACGGATTGGGCAAGGGCATGATGACACATTAGTGGCACATATGGATGAAGTTAGAATAGGCAAGGCCACAAATTTCTCAATATCAGGTCAAGGGTTATTGAGATATAAGGATCGGGTATGCATGCTAAATGATCAAAGGATTAAGATGACGATTCTAGAAGAAGCGCACAGTACCCCATACTCAGTTCACCCAGGGTCGACCAAGATGACTCACGACATCAAGGCAATATATTGGTGGCCAGGGATGAAGAAGGACATAGCCGAATTTATGTCTAAATGTTTAGTATGCCAGCAAGTGAAAGCAGAACATCAGCGGCCTGCAGGTTTATTGCAACCACTTAGCATACTAGAATGGAAATGGGACGATATAGCTATGGATTTCAGGATGGGTTTGCCACAAACAAGTAAGCAGCATGATTTAGCTTGGGTAGTAATAGATAGACTAACCAAGTCAGCTCATTTCCTGCCTTTTAAGACTTCATACACAGCAGATCAATACACAAACATCTATGTCCAAGAAATAGTAAGGTTGCATGGAATCCCCAAGACAATAGTGTCTGATAAATGATCGATGATTACATCAAGATTTTGGGGAAGTTTACAGGAAGCCATGGGTACTAAGTTAAGTCTTAGTACAGCTTTTCATCCTCAGACAGACGGTCAGTCCAAGCGCACGATACAGATTTTATAAGATATGTTGCGCGCTTGTGTACTTGATTTTGGAGGATCGTGGAATAAATGCTTACCACTTATAGAATTCTCCTACAACAATAGCTACCAGTCAACAATCGGGTGATGAGTCAGTTTTTAGCATAGTTTTTAACCTGTGTTTAGGGTAAGTTTGAGTCATTTTGGTGGAATGTTATGCGATATTATGCTTGTTTTGGTATGTTTGCAGGAAATAGAATAAGGAAACGTGGAGTTGGGGAAATGAATGAAAAATCATAACAATTTGGGAAATTTATGCTAAAAGTTGACAAGAAGACATTTGAGGATTCATATGCAGAGAGACTTGTTCATTTTGGAGCTTTGGAACAAGTTTTTGGGTCAACATGAAGGGTCGTGGCGCGTGTATTTTTTTTCGTGGCTATCAGAAGGGCGAAATCGTCATTTATTTTGAAAAACAGTTTTAGGGTTTCTATTTAAATACGTTTTTAAGAGTTAATTAGGAGATAGAGGATTCATTAATTTTGATGTGGAGAAATTACTAGAGACTTGGGAGAACATTGAAGATCTGAGAGTTTGATTTCTTGATCTCTTCTTTATTTCTCTATTCTTGAGTTTATGTTTATATTTAATTTGATGGATTCCATTATGTTTGTTTTGAACTAATCTTGTTATTAGGGTGTTAGTGGATTCTTCTTGAAGCTTTTGATTTCTCAATGCAATTTTCCTTAATTTCTTTCTCCTGCTATGAATTATTTATCTTATGCTTAATGCTTGTGAATGATTGATCACCATTTACATGTTTATATGATTTTAACCTATGCTCTGAAAAGAGAAGGCTAATTATGCTATAGGTAGATAATCATAATTTTATATTAGACGAAAGTACTTCTATGAATTGTGTAGTTTAGGGATTACGTGTTTAAAGCCTGCAATATGTTGATTTCCCACAGAGATGTAGGAAATAATATGTTGTTGAGAATTATAGATTCTAGCAAGACTATAATATATAGTTGTGATCTGCTATCACAATAGAATTAAGAAATATTGAGAATTGGTTAGAAATCATAAGTGGATGGTTGATGAAACTAAAGCCCTAACTTTTACATCCATTGAATTAAATCATATTTTTATCTTTGAATTTCTCTAGTGCTTAATAGTTTCCTTAATTTTAGTAATAATTATTTTACTCATAATTCTGAAATTATTATTTAAATCAATTAGAATTAGAAGTTAATTATTGGTAATTAATATCAGTCTTCGTGGGATCGACAATTTACTTATCGTATATTACTTGATTTGACCATGTATACTTGCATGTTAATTTTAAAGAGATCATCGGGATGGCACCTTACGAGCTACTTTATGGAAGAAGGTGTCGATTGTCGTTACATTGGGACGAGGTAGGAGAAAGGCAGCTTCTTGGTCCCGAAGCTGGTAGAAAAGCTCAAGAAGCAGTAGCGCTGATTAGAAAGTGTATGCTCGCTGCTCAAAGCCGTCAGAAAAGTTATGTGGATGCCAAGCGGCGGGATATGGAATTCAAAGTCGGAGATCAAGTCTTCCTGAAGATATCTCCTATGAAAGGTGTGAAGCGTTTTGGGAAGAAATGCAAGCTTAGTCCCCGGTTTATAGGTCCTTTTGAGGTATTGGACAAAGTGGGAGCAATTGCATATAGATTAGCCTTACCGCCAGCTTTAGCAGATAGCCACAATGTGTTCCACATCTCAATGCTACGAAAGTATGTGTCAGACCCATCTCACGTCCTCAAGTATGATACAATAGCACTCCAAAAAGACTTGAGTTACGAGGAACGACCGGTTAGCATCCTAGATAGAGGGATGAAGCAGTTACGGTCCAAGAGTATTTTGATAGTCAAAGTCCTATGGAGTAATAGTTCTGAACGGGAGGCAACGCGGGAGTTGGAGGAGGACATGCAAGCCCGGTATCTGGAATTGTTTGGTAAGTAAATTTCAAGGACGAAATTCTTTTTAGTAGGGGAGAATTGTAGAGTCCAAGAATTTTACTTAGCTAGTTAGATAGTAGTAGCAGTAGTAATAGCTAGTAGTAGTTATAGTATGTTTATTACTGTGGATTTTGGTTCAAGCCGGGACTTAGTTGAACACTCGTAGCAATACTCATAGATTTTATAAGTTAATCTATAGTTTAAGAATATTAATTTTAACATAAGGTTTGATTAATATAGCTGATTATAAAGATGATATTTATTATACTATAAGGTTTAAATAGAACTAATAAGATCATGACACTTTTCATATGCATATTTATTGAGAAATTAAGTATTTTTGAGGAATAATTTTATAAGAGAAATATTTGAAAACCCCAAAATCTGCCAACAGCTTTAAAATCGTTTTATGACTCAATCAATGCTGTTTACCCAATTCAAATTAAGTTGAAAAAGTGCAATTACGTGTATAATATTTCAGCGTATGCCGATATATCGCAGCTTTAGGGGCGATATATCTCCACACGGGGAATACGAAAAACACGTAACTTCGCACAAACGCACCGTCGAGCCTCGAGATATTGGCCCAGGCGATATATCGCCTACAGTGGATGATATATCGGTCCTAGGGCAAGATTTTTAAATGGTTTTAAAACCAAGCTCAATTCAACACTCAACCTCTTAGCAAGCCTCTGAACCTTTTGACCGAGTCTTAAGCCTCTGCTGAACGCATATTCAAATGTTTTTCAATTAAATATTCATTATTTTTATTCAAGCTAAAAGAGGATCTTTTCATTCTTGGAACTCTATAAATAGGACCTAGTACCCAGCCATTTCTTTCATTCTTCAAGCTAAGTTCAGAGCCATCAAGCTGCTAGGTTTACTCTTGAGTGATAAACACTTGGGTTGGGGTTATAAGCTTTATCATCTTAAGCTTATTAAACACTTGGGAAGTAAAGTTAATAGTATGTTTTTAAATATAGAGGTATAGTTCGGTTATAGTGCATTCAAAGGTATTCCTATTCCTAGTTCATTTATGTATGTTTCATTAGTTTCTTATAGTTTTCTCTACTTAAATCTTAACTCGTTGTTTTCCATTCTTGGTTAGGTATTTAAGTTCTTTGAACTTAAGATTTCTTGTCGGTAAGTTTCTTCTTGGTGGTTTAGTCCTCTTGTTATCATCTCTTTAGAATACTCACATAATTATTGTTGGTTTTAGGAGCGTTCCAAAATCCCATCCTTGTTCTCATATCTCAGTTTTTGGTATGGAAAATAGGATAGTTTCTATATGCTTATGTGTTATGTTTATGTATAATATGTTATGATATGTTTATGCTATAATACGTTATGTTATGTTTTTATCTAGGGCTCATAGTTGCTTAGTTAGAAAGCCCTAGTGTTTATCATTTTCATGTTTAGAGTTATGATTTACCCTACCTCAGATATTAGACTGAGGACCTAGATGGGTTATCATATACTATCATGTGATCTAACCTACCTCAAATATTAGACAGGGGACGTAGATGGTTTATCACATGCCATAATGGCCATTAATATTGTAGTCCTATATGGTATACATTTTTATAGTCATATGTTTATGTTTATGCTTTTAGTAGATTTTCCTTGCTGGGCATTAGGCTCATTCCTTTATTTTTATGTATGTAGGAAAATAGTCATGGCGGCAGAAAGATTCTTGGCAGCTTGAGATTGTGTATTGAGGAAGAATGGATTCGGTGGACTGCGTGAACGATTCGAGGACGACGTTGTTTCAATCTTTTTATTATGTTTCTATGTATTTTCCGCACTTGGTTTTGTAACAAATTTATTCAAGATTTAAGTTATGTTTTATTTTCAAACAATGGGATCCCATACCCCGAATTTTATGTATTGCAACATTTACTTTATAGTTTTTAATAGAATTATGAATGTTTTGTATGTATGTTTTCCTAAGAATAGTGTCTATGTATAAGCATTTTTAATGGTCCAAAGTCTAGAATTAGTTGGGTCATTATACAAAAGAAGCTCAACATGAGGCAGCGCAGGTGGTTAGAATTAGTAAAGGATTATGACTGCGAAATCCTATACCACCCGGGAAAAGCAAATGTAGTTGTTGATGCGCTAAGTAGGAAGAGTTATGGAAGTCTAGCAGCGTTAGCTGGAATAGAAAAGCTGCTACAGCAAGAGCTGATCAATGCCGGAATAGAAGTAGTCACTGGTCAACTGGCTAACTTGTCCATCCAGTCAAGTCTGTTAGAAGATATATGGATCAGGCAAGGACATGATAACACATTAGTATCTCACATAATTGTAGTTAAAGAAGGCAAAGCCACAAATTTCTCGATATCAGGACAGGGGTTCTTGAGATATAAGGACCAGGTTTGTGTGTCGAATGATCATGGAATTAAGATGAAGATTTTGGAAGAAGCGCGCAATACCCCATACTCAGTTCACCCAGGGTCGACAAAGATAACTCACGACCTTAAGGCGTTATATTCGTGGCCAGGAATGAAGAAAGACGTAGCGGAGTATGTGTCTAAATGCTTAGTATGCCAACAAGTGAAAGCAGAACATCAGCGGCCTGTAGGCTTATTGCAACCACTTAGTATTCCAGAATGGAAGTGGGAAGACATAGCCATGGATTTTGTGACAGGACTACCACGAACAAGCATCACGAATCGGCTTGGGTAGTAGTAGATAGACTAACCAAGTCAGCTCACTTCCTGCCTGTCAAGACTATGTACACAGCAGATCAGTATGCAGACATTTATGTTCAAGAAATAGTATGACTGCATGGAATCCCTAAGACCATAGTATTCGATAGAGGATCGGTGTTTACATCGAGATTTTGGGGAAGCCTACAACAAGCCATGGGTACCAAGTTAAGTCTTAGTACGGCATTTCATCCTTAGACCGATGGTTAGTCTGAGCATACCATACAAATTTTAAAGGATATGTTGAGCGCTTGTGTACTTGATTTCGGAGGATCATGGAGTAAGTATTTGCCGCTGATAGAATTCTCCTACAACAATAGCTACCAGTCAACGATCGGGATGGCACCCTATGAGCTACTTTATGGAAGAAGGTGTCGATCGCCATTACATTGGGACAAAGTAGGAGAAAGACAACTTCTTGGATCTGAAGCTGTTAGATAAGCTCAGGATGCAGTAGCACTTATTAGAAAACGTATGCTTGCTGCTTAGAGCCGTCAAAAAAGTTATGCGGATGCCAAGCAGCGTGATGTGGAATTAAAAGTGGGAGATCAAGTCTTCCTAAAGATATCTCCTATGAAATGTGTGAAGCGGTTTGGGAAGAAAGGCAAGCTTAGTCCCTGGTTTATAGGTACTTTTGAGATATTGAACAAAGTGGGAGCAGCTGCATATAGATTAGCCCTACCGCCAGCTCTAGCAGATAGCCACAATGTGTTCCACATCTCGATGCTGCGTAGATATGTGTCAGACCCATCTCACGTCCTCAAGTATGATACAATAGCACTCCAGAAAGACTTGAGTTACGGGGAACGACCAGTTAGCATCCTAGATAGAGGGATGAAGGAATTACGGTCTAAGAGTATTTCGATAGTCAAGGTCCTATGGAGTAATAGTTCTGAACGGGAGGCAACGTAGGAATTGGAGGAGGACATGTTAGCACGGTATCCAAAATTGTTTGGTAAGTAAATTTCGGGGACGAAATTCTTTTAAGTAGGGGAGAATTGTAGAGTCCCAGAATATTTACGCAGCTAGCTAGATAGTAGTAGTAGTAGTAGTAGCAGTAGTAGCAGTAGTAGCAGTAACAGTAGCAGTAGCAGTAGCAGTAGCAGTAGCAGTAGTGGCAGTAGCAGTAGCAGTAGCAGTAGCAGTAGCAATAGCAGTAGCAGTAGCAGTAGCAGTAGCAGTAGCAGTAGTAGTAGTAGTTAGTATTAGTTTGTAGTATGTTAGTTACCGTGGATTTTGGTTCAAGTAGTAGTAGTAGTAGTAGTAGTAGTAGTAGTTAGTATTAGTTTGTAGTATGTTAGTTACCGTGGATTTTGGTTCAAGTCGGGACTTAGTTGGAAACTCATAGCAACAGTTATGGATTTTATAAGTTTAACCTATAGTTTAAGAATATTAATTATAACATGAGGTTTGATTAATATTGCTGGTTCTAGATATATTATTTATTATAACCTAAGGTTTAGATAGAATTAATAAGAGCATGACACTTGTCACAATCATCATGATTAAGGAATTAAGTATTTTGATGAATAGTTTTAATAAAAGAAAGATCTAGAAGCTCTAGAACATTCCAGCAGGTGTTAGGATCATATTATGACTTAGTCAAAGTTGTTTATCCAATTCAAAATGTGCTGAAAAAGTGCAAATATGTGTTTGATATATCAACGTATGTCGATATATGGCATCGTAGGGGCCGATATATCGCCTACAGAAGATACGGAGAACACGTCAACTTTGCACGAACGATCGAACGGGGCTCAGGAACATAGGGGGAGGTGATATATCGCCTATGGGGGGCGATATATCAGCTCCATGTGTGTTTTTTGAAAAGTTTGGTTTTTCAATTTTAAAAATAGTCTTAATCACTTAGACATGCCTTTGAACGATTTTGACCGAGTTATGGGCATCAATTGAGCAAAAATTCAAATCTTTTCATTTTATATTCGTTTATTTATTCAAATTAAAAGGGGTTAGTTTCACTCCTTGAACTCTATAAATAGGACCTAGTACTCAGCCATTTTCTTCATTCTTCAAGCATTTGATCAGAGCCTTCAAGGTGCTAGTGTTACTATAGAGAGATACACTTGGGTTTTTGGATAAAAGCTTTATCATTCTAAGCTTTTCTAAACACTTGGGAAGTGAGATTTAGTGTGTTTTCGGTATTGAGGTTTAGATCAATCCATAAGATCAACCAAGGTATTCTTATTCCTAAGTTCAATTCAAATATGATTCTATAGTTTTCTTTAGTTTTCTTTTATTCAGATCCTAACTCTTGTTTATGATTCTTGACTAGGTATTTGAGTTCTTGAAACTTAAGGTTCTTCTTGGTAAGTTTCTACTTGGATGGTTTAGTGTTCTTTTCATCTCTTTTTCTTTAGAAACTCACCATTGTTACTGTTGGTTTATAGGAGTGTTCTAATCCCGTTCTTTTTCCCAAATATCTCGGCTTTTGGTAAGGAAAATAGGATAGATTTTATGTGCTTATATGTTATGATATATATGTATAAATATATCTTGTAGTCCTTGGGGCTTATAGTTGCTTAGCTAGCAAATCTCAATGTTTTTATGTTGCTTGGGGCTTATAGTTGCTTAGCTAGCAAACCCCAATGTTTTTATGTTGCTTGGGGCTTATAGTTGCTTAGATAGCAAACCCCAAGATTATCATTTTCATGGGTTAGAGTTATGATTTACCCTACCTCGACTAGTAGAGGACCTAGATGGGTTATCATATACTACCATGTAATCTACCTACCACGATTAGTAGACAGAGGACCTAGATGGTTTATTACATGCCATGTTAATGAGTTAATGGCCATTAATATTGTAGTCCTATACGATATATGTTTTTATAGTCATATGTTTTATATTATATGTTTATGATATAGTCTTATGCTTATGACTTATGATGTATGTTTTTTAGTAGATTTTCCTTGCTGGGCATTAAGCTCACTCCTTTATTTTTAAAGTGATGCAGGAAAATAAATATGGAAGGCAGAAGGATTCTTGGCAGCTTGGCTTGTGTGTTAAGGATGAATGGAATGAATGGACTGCGTGTCGATCGAGGATGACGTTATTTAGTCTTTTGAACTATGTTTCTTTTGTAATTTCGCACTTAGTTTTTGAACAATTGAATCAAAGTTTATGTTTTATGTTTTATAAACAATCGGATCTCATACCATATCACATTTTATTTTATATTTTCACCTTATTTTGTATTGATACAATATTTTGGGTTTTAAATAAAGTTATGTTCTTTATTATGTATGTTTCCCAAAATAGTAGCTATGTCTAGAAGTTTTAATGGTCCAAGGTCTTAGAAATAGTTGGGT
Source organism: Humulus lupulus (assembly GCF_963169125.1). Taxonomy (NCBI): domain Eukaryota; kingdom Viridiplantae; phylum Streptophyta; class Magnoliopsida; order Rosales; family Cannabaceae; genus Humulus; species Humulus lupulus. The sequence continues at coordinate 58,866,403 of NC_084794.1, read as the reverse complement.
CATTATAGTAATTTTTGTAATTTGGCTGGTTATGGGTATATTTGACATATATGTGATATATGTGTGAGACCACATTATTATGTGGATATATCTGGGTTACTCGGCACAAGACGATCCTAGGGAGCAAGATAGTGGGAAAGTTGTTGGGGTTTTATACCCTAATTAAAACTCAATTTCTTTGTAATCTCATTTATTATCAATAAAAGAATAGAAATCATTTTTTGACTTGGTCAATCACTTTGCTCACATGTTTTATTTTCATGATTATTTGTTTAATATAAACTTCTATTAAATTCCGAGCATATAGCTAATCGTATTTATAGTGACGTAATCACAGTGAAGAAGCTTCAAGCTTCAAGCAATTGGGCAATATCCCGGTAATGTACTAAATACCCATTGACTTATTATATTTAACTAAAAAGTGTCCAATGCCTTCGAGCTTACTACTAAGGCTCGAACAATACCTTCGAGCTTGCTTAAGGCATAAACAACTTAACCATTATATTTAACAAATCTCAACAAATAGTCTGGGGAATTTCATTTGGATTCACGCACAAAATTGTATTGAGAATACTCTGCCAAATTTCTCTAAAAAAGCTTTGAGAGAGTGTCAAGATCAATAATATTGACTCGTGGACTAGGTAGATTTTAACTGCTGAACCACGTAAAAACACTTATGTTCTTCTATTCTTCTGAAATATTGTTTAGTGCTCTTCAAAATTAAGTTGACGAAAAACGACGTCAATATTAGTTTATTTTGATTTATTAATTTGCAAAAGCAAGACACACCCCTTTGAAAGTAACATTCACTTGGTTGCTTTCTTTTATATTTCACAAAATGAAATATGTGAACACAAATAGCATGTGAAAATTTCTCAAGCAAATAATCACTAATTGTAATTTTTAGTTGTCTAAATATTCTCAACATCACTTAAACAACTTTCGTGCATTTTCTAAGAATCTTTTTTAGATTCTTTTAAAAACATCACTTTGACATCCATTGATTTTCTCATTAAAATCAATTTGAAGATGTCAATTTTAAACACTTAAATCAAAGAAAATTAAACTCTCGTTGATTTATTTAAATGCTTTGATTTCTCATGCTTTAGTTTAAAATTATCTCATCATTGAGATTAATTTAATCATATCACCATCTTTAACAAAAATAAATAAAATCTTCTTCAATCTATTCACCATTAGTGTAAATATTCAAAATTGCTTCTCCAATTCTGTAATGTCTCATCATTGCAACATTGAATATTTAATAATTATTGTCACTAAATAATTCTCAAACATTTTCATTTGACCACACTTTAGACTCCAAGTCTATTGGACAATATGTTATCTCAAAATTTTTGACCCACCTTGATCCATTTTTCTTGCAATAACAATGTACTTCCACCAAAAGATGTAATCCACTTAGGTTCATCTTTTCATATCTCATAAAATGATATGCTCATCTCTTTAAGTGGGGAAATTAAAATTCTAAAATAATTCTATTTATTTACCAAATAAATGGTAACTCATTACAACATAATAGGATAAATACATTCATATTAGCATTACTTTATTTATTATATAACACACCACATTAATATGATAACTCACACATATACATATGATTAAAACCCAAGATGTTAAAATATCTTCTAATCTAACAACTATATTTGCAAAAGCAAAGGAGATTAGAAAAAACAATGAGCCTCATTTATGAAATTTTCTTCTTCTTATTTTTATCACTATATGAAAAGCCATTAGATCTTCTAAGAAAAAAACAAAGAAGAACATTACCTTATCTTACCACCTTTTAAAGTTGGATCCTTACAAGATCTATATGGTTTCTTCTTCCATTGAAAAATGAAATGATTAAGCTTTTGATTGTTAGAGAATATATGTTATTCAATGGAAATAGGGAAAACCAAAATACAACTCTAAGAAAAATAAAATAGACAAGGTGTGTTGATTAAGATAAATGTTACAACTTAATTGCTAAAAATACAAATAAATAGAAAGATATAGAAGAAGAAGAAGAAGAAGAAGATTACAAACTCAAAACAATAAGAAGAAGAACAAAATAATGAAATAAGAACAATAGAAAGAACACAAACCCTCACACAACAAAAGTGCAGAGTAGTGAGATCACCAACTTGAACAAGGTTCAAGACCTTTGTCCAAAAGCTTATTTCCCCCTCTATTCTCTAAGCACTAATGGATCTCACAAGGAAATAGCTCTTTGGAATTATCAAGCCTCTTTGGTGTATTTTCCAGCCAAGTGCTTTGTGGATAGAAAATTGTGTGTCTTACAAGTGAGCATTAGACTCCTATTTATAGAGTTTTGAGACGCCCTTTGAATTTCAAATTCCACCAACCTACATGGATGTTACCAATGTTTAATTGGATGTTCATGGAATTAAAATGAAGATATGGTAGTTACTTGGGATGTTAAAACCGTTCAATTTGGAGAAAACTGAAAATTGGAATTGGCTGTCAACACCCCAGGCCACGACCTGGGACATGCCTAGCTGCGGCTGCTGGCTTCTAACTCCCACGTTGTGGTCTGGGAAGCTTGTGGTTGCGGCCACCAGGCTGTTTCAACCTCCAAATTTTAGCTTTTCCAAAAACGTCACAATCTCTTCTTACGTGATTTTGTAACCTCCATACACCTAATGGGAGTTGAAAACATGTCTTCAACAACCATATCACATAAGAGCAACTACAACGTGAAAGTTTAAATAAGAGCTTGTTGACCAAGACTCTGACAGACAACGTGGTCAAGCATTGGAGTCATTGATTGCTTCAACAAAATTAAGGCACCGTTGCTTGACAGAGGCAACGGTGCTTTCCTTTTTTTTTTTATTGTACATATATATATATAAATTTAACATTTTACATATATAACAAATATGTGAATTTTATTACCGTTTTTTTATAACCGTTTGTCACATTATTTTTTTATTATTATTTTTCAATAAATACTCATTTATTTCATTCAATTTTCACACCATTGCATACATCTTCTTCCAAATTATCAATATCACAAAATTTCTTTTCTTACCAATGGATTCCCAAAATTCTCCAAATTCTCCAAATACCAACTCCCAAAATCTAAATGTAACGACCCAACTATTCTAGACTTTGGATCATTAATGACTACTATACTAATCTTAAGAAAACGTACATATGAAATAACCGTAACTTTATTTAAAAACTATAAAGTAAAGGTTAAATACATAAAAATTCATTTAGGATATGGGATCCCATTGTTTTGAAAACAAAACATAACTTAAATAAATTGGTTACAAAATTAAGTGCGGAAAAATAATACATAGAAATCATAACTTAAAGAAAAAGAAAACTTCATCCTCTAATCGAATGCGCAATCCAGCGATTCCATCCTGCCTCAATACATATCTCCAAGCTGCCAAGAATCTTTCCGCCGCCATAACTATTTTCCTGCACATATAAACATAGAGGAATGAGCCTAATGCCCAGCAAGGAAAATCTACTACAAGCATGAAACATAATCATACACATAACTATAAGCTATAAACATATAACATATATCTATAAAGACGTACATCATATAAGACTATACTATTAATGGCCATTAAAACATGTGATAAACCATCTACGTCCCATTTCTAATATCTGAGGTAGGTTAGATCACATGGTAGGTTTATGATAACCCATCTACGTCCCCTATCTAATATCTGAGGTAGGGTAAATCATAACCATGAAACATAAGAAAACATAACATAACATACTATAGCATAACTTATCATAACATATCAACATAACATATAAGCATATAAAACTATCCTATTTTCCTTACCAATATACTGGGATGATGAGAACAAAGTCGGGATTTTGGAACACTCCTAAAACCCATTAATATAGAGGTGAGTATTCTAAAAGAAAGAGATGAATGAACTAAAAACCATCAAAAATATTCTTACCGACAAGAAACCTCAAGTTCGAAGAACTTAGATGCCTAACCAAGAATAGAGAAGACTGAGTTAGGACTATAAAACTAATGAAACAATACTAAAAGGAACTAAGAATAGGAATACCTTGAATGCTTCTATGACCGAACTATACCTCGAAACTGAAATACACTATAACCTTACTTCCCAAATGTTTATTAAGCTTATAATGATTAAGCTTATAACCCCAACCCAAGTGTTTATCACTCTATAGTCTCACTAGCACCTAGAAGGCTCTGATCAATGCTTGAAGAATGAATGAAAAGGCTTGGTGCTAGGTCCTATTTATAGAGTTCTAAAAATCTTCTAACTTTCTAAATCCCGTAACTCTAAACTAACCTATATTAAAATCAACATATCTGGAGATGTAGGACTCCGATTTAGAATATATTTATACCGTTAGAAAACTAATTAAATTATCTACAACTTTTAGAAATACTATTTTTCGAAATTCATAACATAACTGGGTCAAAAATAGGTCAGAAGTTACAGTACCCTAAAGTTACGAAAAATCTATTTAATTATCTTAATCACAAATAAATAAAATATCTAAATCACAATAAATAAAATTGTGAGTCTAAATATCTTAATATATAAATAAATATCATGCTCCTAACAGATTCTGGTGAAGACTAAGTCTTATATTTCCCTTATTTTATCATTAAAATAATAATTCCTTAATAATCATGCATATGACAAGTGTCATAATCCTATTGGCTTTATCTAAACCTTAGGTTATAATAATCATCATATTAATAACCAGCAATATTAATCAAACATTATGTTATAATTAATATTCTTAAACTATAGGTTAAACTTATAAAATCCATAACTATTGCTAGGAGTTTCCAACTAAATCCCGACTTGAATCAAAATCCATAGTAATAAACATACTATAACTACTACTAGCCATTACTATTACTACTATTATCTAACTAGCTAAGTAAAGTTCTTGGACTCTACACTAAATTTTCAATATTCTCAAGTTTTTCAAAATTCATCATTTTCTCCACATACCAATCCCCAAAATCCAAAATTTTCAATATTCTCATTTCAGTCAAAATTTTCAAAATACTCCCTCTACTAATCCTCAAAATCCAAATTTTCAATATTCTCAATTTAACTAAAGTTTTCCAAATTCTCAAAATTATCCCATGTCCTCTTACCCTTACCAAAGTTTTGGCTATTTTGAGACACCCCAACAAGCTCCATTCTTCACACCAACAAATTCACTACCATATGCCTTTCATATGCCTTCCCTACACCAACCCGAAATAGTTTCAAGAAATTACAGGCCAAGTATGGAAAAGTCTAGTATTGATTTGAATCGTGAAACATCATCGACATCTGTCTCTGAAACCCAACCTGAACATGATGTTGAAGGGTTGGAAAATGTAGTTCTACACAATGAAGATGAATCAAGGCCTAAAGGTAAAGTCAAATTGAGCAAGAAAGTCACTATACTTCTAATAAGTGGATGGCTTAATACATCTAAGGATGCCATTGTGAGGAATGACCAAACTTCTACACATTTCTGGGCTCGGATTGCAGAATACTACAACACCAACCAAAAAGGCGAGCAAGCAAGAACTAGAAGGCAATGCAAAGATCATTGGAACAAGATGAATCAAAAGGTGGCACGTTTCAATGGGTGTTATAAACGAGTACAACAAGCACATCACAGTGGTTGGTCTGATGAGCAAATTCTTGAGAATGCACATCAATTGTACAAATCTGAAAATAGCAACTCAAATTTTCAGCTTGTGGATTGTTGGAGATTGCTAAAGGATGAGTTGGAATGGAATACAATGTACCAACCAAAAGGTGGTAAGAGAACAAAGGTGTCAGAATCAGGGACATTTACTTCTTCTTCCAATGCAGATATCAGTGATGATGAAGTACGTGAAGTGCGCCCTACTGGCCAAAAGGCAGCAAAAAGAAAAGGGAAGGAAAAAAAAGACACACATACTATATTTATATAGATTAGTGAACTGAAAGCATCTGCATTGGAGAAATTGGTGGCGATAAAGGAGAAAGAGGCTAAAGATAATAGGATGACAAAATACATGGATTATCTCATCGTGGACACGTCACATATGACTCTGAACAAAAGATCATGAAAACTTGTGTACTGACATTAAGAATAATATCCTGAAATTGTAATTGCTATGTATTTTTATCAACAACATTATTATGTATTTTATTTTATTTAAATAAATTATCCTTTATTTTAACGACTACATTTTAACGGCTAAATTTTAACGGCTACATTTTAACGATTACATTTTAATGGCTATATTTTAACGGCTAAATTTTAACGACTATATTTTAATGACTATATTTGAATGGTTATATTTTAATGGCTACATTTTAACGGCTATATTTTAACAGCTACATTTTATCGGCTATATTTTAACGGCTACATTTTAACGACTATATTTTAACGGCTACATTTTAACAGCTACATATATAAGTCACCATGTCTATAAATACCAAATTTCAATCTTCCTTTTACTCAACTCTCCATTCAATCCTTCATTTTACTCTCTCATTCATCTTTCATTCCCAAATATCATATACTCTAAGTTCGACAATGGATTCGCCAAATTCTCTAAATCCATACAACAACATGAGTCTAGAGGATATCATAATTGCAGAGTGTACTGACGATCATGATGATCAATATTTCAAAGTGCTCATGGATGGGGGTAGCTCAACAAGACAAGGAAAAAAGAGAGCCCACATTGATAGGGGTCATGTAGAAGGACACCAACGTTTGTTCGATGACTACTTTTCTGATGAACCAGTGTATATAGAATATCAATTTCGAAGAAGATTTAGAATGCGTAGACATGTATTCCTACGCATAGTGCAAGCTCTAGAAAATCATTCGGATATTTCCATATGAGGTTTGATGCAGTCGGTAGAAGGGAACTTTCGCCATTACAGAAGTGCACCGCTGCTATGCGAATGTTGGCATATGGATCACTTGCCGATTATGTTGATGAGTATGTTCGAATTGGTGAAACCACTGCTATTGAATGTCTAGTCAATTTCGTTCGGGGAGTGGATGATATTTTTGGGACCGAATATTTAAGACGGCCCAATGCTGGGGACATTCATCGCTTACTTCAAATGGGGGAGGCGCATGGTTTTCCAGGCATGTTGGGAAGCATTGATTGTATGCACTGGGAATGGAAAAATTGCCCAGTTGCATGGAAAGTCCAATTCACGCGAGGTGATCACGGCAGACCAACAATCATGCTCGAAGTAGTTGCGTCACAAGATCTTTGGATATGGCATGCATTTTTTGGTGTTCCAGGATCCAATAATGATCTCAATGTGTTGAATCAATCCCCATTATTCATTGATATCTTACAAGGGCAAGCTCCGAAAGTTGAGTTTACGATAAATGACACAGAATACAACAAGGGGTACTATCTAGCAGATGGTATCTATCCAAAGTGGGGTACATTTGTTAAAACTATCCCACCGCCTCAAGGAGAGAAAATAAAATTATTTGCCCGATGCCAAGAAGCGGTATGCAAAGATGTTGAGCGAGCATTCAGAGTACATGAACCTATTTCTGACTTCCTGATAATGCTTCAAAGAAATGTTGAAACTCGTGATGAAACATTCATCGCAATCTTCAGGCGGACTTGGTAGAGCACATATAGTCAAAATTTGGAAATCATTTTAATTAGCATTTTTTTTAATTATGTTAGATTGATTAATTATGATTGTGTCATTTTATAAGCTCCTTTAAATTTCGTCGAATTTAAATTTAATGTAATATTTATTTATATTAATATATGGATTTAAAAAATTTAATGTGACAATATTTATAATTACAAAATAATATATTAAATAATAATGTGTAGGACCATTGATAATTTTTGGGATGGCTTAGCATTGAAACATTTATATAGAAAAAGTTGACAAAAATGATGTGGATGAGAGAGAAAATAAAAAATTATATTTTTGGATGATTTGGACATATTAAGCAACTAATGGGTTAGCCACCATTGGAGTTGCTCTAATGACTCTATGAAATTCAAACACAAATGTGCAACTCTCATTCTACAAATTATTGGGTTATATTTGAGAGTCACAAATTTATAACTGATTTTGTAACTCCAAATATATTACATTTGGACACACACATATGTATAATTTTGCAACTCTCAATCTTATATTACAAAGTATGACAAATCACATTTGTATGACAAATTCCTATCACATTATTTAATATAATATTATATTATATAAAATAATATAACACATAATGAAATATCATATTCAATTTGATACATCATTTTTTACACTTAATATACCGTATAATTAACTATGCAATATATTGCCAATATGATTATCCCCAATTAGATTGAGAAAATTAAAACGATATAACATATATTCAGAACTTTTTTTGTCAGTATATATTTAGAACTTTAATAAATAAAATGGAGTTGATCAATAATAATATGAAATTTTAGGAATACATTGTTTTTTTTTCCTTGAAAATTATTGGAGGAGGAATTGAGGGAAGGGACAGGTGTCAAACAGGGGTGATGAGTTGATGAAATAAGTATCAACTACAGGTTCCATTATCATTCTCTAGTTTTCCCCGGTCTTCCACTTTATAAAAACATTCATCCAATCCAAGGCTCCAACTCCACTCGAGCCCACTCGATCTCGCGTAATTCGATCCAGTCCAGTTCAGTCCACTGGTTCCGGTGTTCCATAGGGTTTAAACTCCAAGGCGTCTTCTTCATCTTCAATTTCTACTTCACTGAATTTCTGAGCTCATCGACCTCACACAGTTACTGCTATTAATGTTTGCAGCAGATCCGAAACCCTAGAAATCACGGGTGAGCACGCTGCCGAGCTCATTTCATTTCAATTCTTTTTCATTTTAATTCCGAAGCCCCAGGGTTTCTTACTTTGTTTAGGCTCTTAGGGCTCGCTTTTGACTCTTTAGGGTACAGAGGAGAAGTTGTGTGGATTTCATTTAATTGAATTCATATGAATTGGATTCAAATCAGTTCATTATGTAATTTTCTAGTTTTAATTTTTTTGTTAATGTTTCTTCAATTTCAGCTGCCAAGAAAGCGTAAATGGTGGTTCGATAAGTTTTTAAGGCAGTAATGTGGGATCGTTTGGGTTATTCAGAAAGAGCGGTGCTTTCGGGTATACTATGTTGTGCGAAGTGATATGAAGAGTTGAATATGAGCGATGGAGGTGGTGAGAATGGAAGAGAACGTACACAATCGAGAAAGTCAGGTGGTGCCGATGATTTTGCTAGGGCAATTGCGAAAGTTGCAGTAGCGCAAATATGTGAGAGTGAGGGATTTCAGGCTTTCCAGAGCTCTGCTCTTGAGACACTCTCTGACATTGCTCTTAGGTATATACAGAGCATTGGGAAGAGTGCACATTTATATGCTAATTTAGCTGGCAGAACGGAGTGTAACGTTTTTGATATTATTCAAGGATTGGAGGATTTGGGTTCTGTGCAAGGGTTTTCTGGTGCTTCATTTGTTGGCCATAGTCTTTCGAGCTCAGGTGTAGTTAGAGAAATTGTTCAGTACGTGGATGAATCTGATCATATACCTTTTGCCTACACTATTCCGGAATTTCCAGTTGTTAAGGAGAGGAAGCTGACGCCTAGTTTTCTGCAAACTGGGGAAGAGCCTCCTGAAGAGCACATTCCTCCTTGGTTGCCTGTGTTCCCTGAACCACATACTTATGCCCAATTGCCAATACCAGATGAGAAAGCTGTAGAGCCTATGGTCAGAATGGAACTGCAGAAACATCGAAAGGTTGACCAGACTCTCATGAATTTGCATCAACAAATGGTTTCCAATGGCTCGGAGGGTCCCTCCTCTGTATACCCTGGAGATCCTGATAAGGTGAAACAAGCGGAAGAGAGTAACCCATTTCTTGCTGCACCGCTTGAATTTGGGGAGAAAGAAGTATCAGGTCTTGTTCTCCCTGCTAAGCTTTCAGATAAAGGGACCATGACGAATCTTGTTGTGGACAACCATGTCATGGATAACCGTATTGCTGTGCTGGAAACTTTTGCTCCAGCTATTGAAGCGATGAAGGAGAGTTCATTTGATACTGAGGAACAGAAAGGGGTTCTTTTGAACAGGAGGCCTACTGTGCGATTTAAGATTGGAATTGGGAAAAAATCCTTGGGTAACTTGATACATTCAAGTCTAGAGAATGAAAGTTCTGAGAAGATTTCACCCTGGTTTGAGGGAGAAAGTGAGAAGGATGAGAAGAAAAGGAGGGCTGGGGAAATTTTGAAGGAATCCATGGAAAACTCACAGGGGCTGGCTCAGTTGTAAAGTAGGTTGGTTTGATTAGATTTTGTATACTTTGTTTAGGAGACTGGCAGTGGAAGCTAGTTCCAGGGTAGTCAAAGTTAAGGGCATAATGTTGTCTGCACATGGCACTATAGAATGGATTTACAAATTTCTAGAAGAAATGTTCCCACTTTAACAATTTTCTGAGGTATGTTCCATGTCAGTTGCCAGGATTGATCTATTAATGATTCTTTCAACTTAAAATTCATTTTTCTCTTCTATGTTTTAACTCAGAATTGGTATTTTAATATCTCCTTTAGCTCACTATGAACTTCTACTTTGTATACTATGCTTCTGAAGTTGAAACTTTGTACGATATTGCATCAGTGGCAATTATTAGTGAGAAGTTGGTATTACATATAATGCACATTTGCTTCAATGCATATCATTTTCATCTTGCAGTAAATTTCTTTGCTACCTTGATGCTTTTCCCTTCCCGATAGAGGCAATTCCAAAATAAAAACGAGAGAGAGAGAGAGGGCCTGCGCAATATGGTGCTGTATGCTTATTATGCGAAGTAATATGTTTCAGCTAATTTTTAGCCTTGAATTTCATCACATTCTCTGACATGTACCACAAATTCCATTATAGATTTTATTTTGGTTGAAAAAATGCAACATGTATTTCTGAGGACAACTAGAGCACTAACTTGAGGGAAAATATAATATTTTAAAAAGTGGTTCTTTTTTAACACTAGTTGGGTGCCTGTCGCAGAGCGTGCTACTTAAGATAGTATAAGTAGTCTTTCAAATAATGAATGGGAATTTCCGGACAATTTTGAAGGTCAATACCGTTTGAGTAGTTGCCGTAGCATATTTGAACACGTACACTAATGGGAGATTGGAGTTACTTGAACCAATATAGTATGGTTTAGTTTGTCCCCGGATGCTCCTTTTTGAGTAGAGTGAACATAGCTGATAAGAGAATTTGTGAAGCTAAAGTTTTACTTGTATATACATGTTGGTTGGTTGTACCTTACATTTTACCTTATACATCTCTGGTAGAGATTTACATCTATTGAATGTATAGTACACCTATCATTAGACTAAGGTAGGGATTTACATGCTAGCAAAGTGCTAAAAGGTTTGCTAAGAGTTTTGCAGTTATATGGATAGACAAGATAACTATAGAAGTGGAAGCTAGGACTAAAAGATAGCTTAGAGTAAGAAAAGGCTACATATTCATTCAATCAATACCCTACTTGGGAAACAGTTGCCTGCAATGTCCACCAGATCGGCATGGCATAATTGCTGCTTTGTCACTCAGAACTTCATTGATCAAATCCTTGAAGATCAACCTCTCTACATCCAACACCACCGCTGGTATTTCTCTGCCATAGTCTGACAAATTCATAGGCCATTGCGTCATATCTTCACATATGATGCTTCCCAAGCCATTTTCATCCAGACTACTGCTTGAGCTGTTGCCCTGAAGCTGGTCAATCTCCGAGCACAAGTCCTTAAGAAGTTGCTGCCCATTTGGCCTTTTCCATTTCACTTTGTCTGGTGAAAGCCACTGCATAAATAAATTTGTCTCCACAAATTTGTTAACTAGAATCTCATTGACAACATCAAATACTAGTTTTCTGTTAACTTTTTTATCATTTTTCTGCAGTTGACTCTTTTCATTTCTGTGTTCATTGTGTGAAAGCTGTGTTCTAGCCGTGAGTTGTTCCAATGCAAAGAACATGTTGGGGTTGATCAGTTGGTATGATGAGTAGAATTGAATGTCCATCCAGTCTGACTCAAATTTTCTGAAGAGATTTGACGCTGACAATATATCAGAAATGTATATGTGGTCTGGATTCGTGCTATCACAGATAACTGCATTATTGGCAATGATTTGCTCCAGGTCAGTGCAGTTCATCTCCTGTGTAGTTTGAGCCCAGATGTATGCTAGTGTTTTATAATCAACTTCCGAGCTGAGATTAGATTTTCTGCCGTTGGATGGCTGATATATATCCATCAGCTCCCAATCCACTTCATTAGGGCATGGTGTCTCATCATCTATAGCAAGAAATTTGAGGAGAATTTAGTACTTAATAAAATAACTTATAGAGGACTATGCATATCTAATGCGTACTCTCCCAGTAAGCATAATGTGTTAGGTATAATTTCTTATGCAACATTTGTACATGGTTTGAGTTTATCTTCTTGGGTTTGTAATACTAGGTTTCTGTTTACCCTGTAACCAAGAGAAAGCTACAGCTTCTAACTAATTAGTATAAATTTCTTGTATTACTTTGCCATTTTTGTTGCATGGAACAACTACTATATTTTCAGATTATATAATTTTCTAACCCTTTCTGGTGATATGGTGTCTATAAGAAAGCATGGTCTTTCCATCTTAAACAAGAGAACTTAAGTTATCTTATGCTTCTGCATACTAAGTATTAAATACTTACATTCTTCACCTTTAAAGGCATTTGACTTCTTCTTCACTGGGGATGGCGACTCATCTCTGTAGAATGCATCAAGAACAGAGACAGGGCTTGGTTGTTCTGAGGTAGCTTTCCCAGTTTCTGTCATTGTCCTGTTTACAGTGAACCCAACAGTTGGGTTCTGAAAAAAAATTGTTAGCAGGTATTAAACTAAATTGTAGAACTAAATGAGAGCAAAAACTCGTACTTTTGGTTTTAGGCCATTGCGCTCGCAGTAGATGCTGCTTATCTTATCAGCTCGCATGATGCTCGTGACTTCATTGTCTACATCTGAGGCCAAGCTGATACTACTTTCAGATTGAAGAGAGATGCTGTTGTCTTGGTAGCACAAGTCTCTGCTGTAGGTCCTGGTGCCACATAATTGATTGTTATCTCGCTGCATATTGGAAGGCTTTGGTCTGCATTTTCTACCTGGGCTACTGCATTCAATTGGTTGCCTGCTCAATTGCCTTCTTGTCCTGCTTGAATCAGGGCTTGCTGGAGCAGACTGTTTGTCCAACCCAAACCTCCTTTGTTGCAATCTAGGGCTCATGGTTCCTGAGCTTGCACTGTTTTCTTCGCTGTCACTATGAGTCATCTTTGAATTCTGTGCAGATCTTGTTGTTTTCGTATTATTTTTATCTTGAGAAGAATGGTGTCGATTGAAGGCATCTGTAACTTGTGTGTTCCTTGGATTTAAATGTTTCGTCACTCGCTTCTCAACAGATACGTTTCTGTTTTCTGCAGAGTTTCTGGTACGAGGGTTGCTCGAGTCATGCAAGTTGTCAATTGAACTGATGTTGCAGGCTGGAGGGGTGTTTTTTCCAAGAAGTTTAGTTGGTTTTATGACGACAATTGGGGAGTTGTAATGTTTTGGAGCTCTAAACCCTTTGGCCGTGGGAGAAGTTGAGGTATTACTTTGTAGGTTTCTCTGACTACTGCCCAAGTTTGAGCTGTGATCGCTTCCATTGTCGCTTGCTCCAGACATAAATTTTTTATCTTTCTTATTGTCCAAGGTGTCTTTGGTCTTCTGCATTGCTTCAAGTATCTGTTTAAGAGCTCTGAGATCTTTTCCAGACTTTTTGAACTCAAGATCTGCCAACCTTTTCTCAATTTCACCATAAACCGTCAGTGGTGTGGTTGGGACCTTTGTGGGTGTTTCGTAACACTTGAAAGCTGGAGGTTGAGAACCCTTGTTCCCATGCGGTTGCCTCCATGGAGCTGTTTCCATTGGAATTTTCTGGTTTGCAGTGATCTTTGCTACCGAACCACCATTTTTCATCTGGGAGGTTGGGTCCTTCTGAAAATTCTTTGGGGATCCAGAAAAATGATCGTGCCTGTTTATGTTGGTCGCTCCTGATGATTTTGACAAGGGATCACTTTTTTCAGTTTCCAACGTATTGTGCCTTGAAGAGAGGTCATCAGTGGTTGGCATTGGCTCTACCAATCCCATCAACTTTGCTATAACACTAGATGCTCGTTTTGAACTCCCTGGCTCTTGCAGCACGGCAGTCGATTCGACACAATTCCTTTTCTCCATTCGTAGATCATTCAAGAGATAAGCTGATTTTGCTTCAGAGTTCGAACCCCTTATGCTGCTTTGTCTACTGTCAAGTGACAGCCTGGGAAGTTCTTTGAACTTTGCTGTGGATTTGAGTGTGTCTTGCAGCTCTTTTCCATCGTAAGAGAGCCTTCGTAAATCCTTTGGCCGGGAAAGAACACGATCGTCCCTCCCTTCGTGGGAATTCCTAGGCCCTTCAGTACTCCGCCTACCAAAAACTCGAAACGACTCATTCAAACCAGAAATTTTTGGTTTGACAGATTTGGCTGGTTCTGAAGGTCTGGGGGAGTCTATGTATTTCAAAGTATGAAAAGCTGCTTCTTTAGTTGTGGTTTTCACCAGTAAGCCGCGAGCTTCTCTGTGCATGGAGTCTTTAACAACATCTCGGAGATCGAGAGATTTCCGGCTTAACTGCGTAGAACCAACGAGCTGTTTTGCAGGCTGATTGCGCGGTGGGGTTTCAACGAAAGTTGCTTGGCTTGATGGAGATGGTTCTTGTTGAGATGTTTTATATTCAACAGATGAGAAGGTAGACGAACAAGAGGAAGAAACTGAAACTCTTGGTGATTCCGTGGAGTTTCGTTGTTTCTCTTTAACTACCTTCTTCTTTGCATTCTTTTCCTACAATCATAATTTTATATAGCCGTTAACACTTACGTTTAGCTCAAAAAAACACACAAGAAAAAGAAAAAAGTAATAAGGTTGAAGAGTTCTTACTGAAGCCTTTTCCAATCTAACGTCGGGTTCTACTGCTTGGTTGTCATTTTGGCCTATCAAAGAAATCCAAATTAAATGTTAAAATGAATGGTTTTATGAGCAAAAGCCTGCAAAGTGAATAGCCAAATTACTAGTATGAAAGTGGGTTATTCCTCTGAATCCTGGAAATTATATAATTATTTTTTACTAAAGGCTTTCAGTGGGCAATTAAGTAAACCGATTTGGACTTGCATAATGCATATATATTTATATTTATGATTGAATTAAACCATTTATTTACACAGCTTTGGAAATCCATTTATTTATATATACATATATATGCTCACTAAGTATAATGCCATATATTTGAAGAACAAATTGCAATTTTTTTAATTCCTGCAACGTGTGTTTAATTTGCAGAAAAATTTATTGAATGCACAGACAATAACCTACAATTCTCATTTCAAAAAAAAAAAAAACCTACAATTCTAAATTTTATCATAAATTCTTTGACCGTATAAAAAATAATGCAAAGGAAAGAAAACATGATTTTTCATTTTTCCGAAGAACCAAACTGTTAAGCAAACCAACGTTGAGAAAAAAAAAATACAAGGAACAAAGACATGGATAAAAATACATATACACATAAAGACGGAGAAATAGTAATAATATATATATATATATATACACGTACCTGGCGGAGGCAGTCCTTTCTGGCTATGGCTATTGACGCGTCCGGAGGCAAGGTAGCGGTGACGGTCAAAGAGTTGAAAAAATCCATTCATGCACCCAATTTGCTTTTGCAGATCTGGGTTTTCATCTGATAACGAATATATGAGCTTTGTAGACATTTTCTCAACTCTTTAGATATATATATCTTTTGACTTCACACACTCAATTCTATGCTTTCACACTTTCCCAGCTTCCATTTCTGCCTCTTTTTCTCTTTTCATCTTCCTATAATTAACTTCAACAAGTATTTAGAAAATGGACAACTGTATAATATATATATATGTGTATATGTATGCACTACCAGTTAAGTTGGGAAAAAAGAAAAAGGTCAGAAACACTGCAACGAAAGACTGCAGGCCGGAGTAAGTACACAGGTATACATATATATGTATTTATATATATATATGTTCCTTTAGTACTGAACAATCAAAGAGAATGGTTTAAAAATGAGAAGGATGGAACAAGAAAGAGAGAACCAAGAAGAATTTTTCCCAATCCTCGAGAAATAATAAACTCTTAGAAGAAATTAATATGGATTTCACAGACGATTTATTTTGGCAAGAACCAACAGAATGGCAGGGAATAAAGAAGAAAAAGTAAAATAAATATATATATGGTATAAGGGTTCCCAAAATAAGCCCTACAAATTATTTAAATTTATTTAAGTATATCCCTCTCTCCAAAAAGTATTATTAATGCTAAAAAAAAGAGAGCGAGAAGTGCAGATGGGAATTAGTTCTCTGCAGACCCAAGAAGAGATGTTTCTTTGGATTTCCTGAGCCAGAGATACAAAAGAGTACTGCTTTGTCTTTTTGGCTCTCTCTAGGAAAAAGCAAGCAAAATTAAAGAACTGGGCCTCATGATGAAAAAGATTATTTCTTTATACATATATAGGATTAAGAAAGAAAAAAAATAATAATAAAGAGAGGATGTAGTGTAGGTGTTAAGGCAATGTTGTATAGTTGAATAATGAATAGCAATTTGGGAAGGTGAAGTGAAGAATATGACCATGAGAAGCGGTGAATGTGAGACACATTATGCTTTTATTTTATTATTATTTTTTTTTAGGATTTTGAGTTATATAGTACGTAAGAGAGAGAGAGATTTGGAATGTGTGGGTCAAATCTGAGGAGAGATAGAGAGATTTAGATAAAATTGTAAAGAAAATTGGGGGGAAGGTTTGGAAACAAGGGAGGAAGGAAGAGGAGTTGGAATGGTATGAAAGGAAATGAATATGTGGGACAGATCTCCCATTTCCATGTGGACAAGAAAATGTGGGTGGGTCACATATTGGGTTACTGGGTCTGGACCCATTTGGGCCCATTGACCCTTTCCTTCTCTCTACATGTTAGATAGATAGAGCATGTGAAGTGTGTCAGAAACAGTGGAAAATATTTGAGAAAGTGGAATTATGTTCTGGAAAGCCTGCAATATTTGGTGAGCCTAAGAAGAAGAAAGAAAACCTTATATGCTTTTCCCTTTGCCTCTGCCTCTGCTTGCCCATATCCTAGTTACCAACATACCCTTGCTCGCACATGATGATGATGATGATGATTTTTATACTCATAGTAATCTTATATATATATATATATTTATATATGTTATATAACAAAGACAACCTATATCTCAAAGCGGTACTGCTCTACTAAATGTCATGTGTTTCTAGTTTTCTTATTATTATTATTTTGTCTCTCCTAATTGTTTTTTGGTTACTTTTATATGTATATTACATACACACACACACGTATATGTATGTGACAGAGCCTTGTATATAATTCATGGCTGTCATTTGCGTTTCCAGGTGGATATGAATGTCAAGAGGTGACACTCACATAATTATTTGGTCATGCTAGCTAGCAATAATCTTTTCTCAATTAATTCTTAACCAACATCTATTTTTAATTTCTCAATTCAGCATCTATATATATATATATATATATATATGTCAGTTCTGTTTATCTATGTGGCTATGATCAGTTTCAGGTTAGTGATATTTATATATGTATATATGCTTGTTTTTTTTTTTGGCTTAATACATGTGTATATCATATAATATTGTACCATTAATTTTAATTCCTATATAAGAAATAATTACTAACACTGTCCACATCATTTTGAATTGTTTTCCTAGAAAAATAATTATGTGTTGAACTTGATGACACAATGATGTTTAGGTATAATTTATGAATATATTGAGGATTAATACTATTATACCATAGAATTTATTCCCTTCTAATGATTCTTTTTTTTTCTTTTTTTCTACACTTATTTAATTAATTTGGACAATATGTTGTGGACATATCATGTACAATTGTCTTAATCTCGCATTGTGTTTCACACAAACTTTAATTGTTTTATCTGAATTGTATATATAAATGGACTTGGAAGGCATTAATTAGAACATTATTGCCATTGCAAGACATTACATACATGTGGGTGTCATTATTTATTCTGTATATTTTTTAGGCAGAAAATATGGGAAATAATTAGATGTAGATGGAAAATTAAATATTGTAATCAAGGAAGCTCAAACTTTGAAGTTCAAAATTATTTTCTATAGATAATAACCATCAATAATTTTATTACAGATCAGCTACTAGCTATAGGCTATAGCATTAATTATTATATATAATATATTACCAACTATATTTTGATAACTGGGAAAACGTACTAATTAAATAATTACGAAGACTGTGTTTATTATTATTTACTATAATTTTAACTTCTCAAGCTAAGCTAGGTTACCAATTGTGTGGGTGGTGGCTACAGTAGTTGTACAGTGGATTAATGCTGAAGTCAGAGTACGTTTGCCCAGTGGAAGAAGTAAAAAAAAGAGATTAGGGTTACACATAAAAGAAAGTGCACCATCAACCCACTTCTATTTGCTCCATTATTTTCTTTATAGATTTACATTTTTTACTTATCAGAATCGTATATATATATGTATAGTTGTATATGTATATGTGTATTGTCCATTAATACTATGACTTTAATTAAGAAGAAAAAAAAATGTAAAGATATGTCACTGTGTAACTTAATTGGGTCCACATGTACACTCGAGATCAAAGTGAGACATGCATATAATATATAATGGATGCGCGTGAAATATTATTATTGTGTATGTTTTAAGCGAAGTCCAGTTTGAATTTGGCAGATTAATTTACTATAATATATAATTTTTTTGTCCATTTAAATATGCATGGTACTTCATTAAAAATATATATATATATTAAATAGAACTATCTAAATATATAATATATATCCACTTTGAATTTGATGATACAGTACAATATAATATGTATACATATATTAAGTTGTAAGAATATACTCTTACGTACGGATATATACACGGTCAGCATATACTTTACTAGAGGGCAGCCTTAATATATTATGCTATTTTATTATATATATATTATAAGTATGTTATTTATATATATTTTTTATATAATAAGTGTGTAGATAGGAGAAATTTTTATTTTTATTTTTTTAATATTAATTTTAATGAAATATTTTTATATTTAATAATAATTTATAAATACTTAAATTTAATTACGTATTATTATTATTATTAATTACGTATTCGCCAAAGTCGATCGTTAAAGATATATACTTAACTAAGTGTCCATCAAAATACAAGCCAAACTGTAAGTGAAAATAAAGAAGAATGGCAAAAAATTAAAGTGTAATTTAAAAGAGAAGGAAAAAAAAAAGATCAGCTGACACCTGGTGCCGAATAAGAAAAAGTGAATTAAAAAGTGACTGAATAGAAGAAGATCAGACGAGTAAATTTTTTTTATCCTAATTACTAAAGGTACGTATAGATTATTACTATAGATCAGAAGATATCAGATAATAATTGAGACAAAAGATCATATAAAAAGAAGGAAAGAATAAAATGCTAGAGAGAAGGAGAAACTAGCTAGCTGGATATAGTGTAGATAACTTAACTTGTAGTTAATATAAAATATATATATGTGATATTTCTGCGTAATAATGGGATGGAGAAATTACTGTGCATGGAATATTGATCAATTAATGGTCAGAATAATTACGTACCACCATAGCTAGTCCCTGCGAGAATAATTCCCTTGGGGAAAACTTTTTTTTACTGGTGTTTTCATAAACTTTTAATCAGAATTTTTATAAATATTTTTTTTGTAGAGTTGTTATTTAGCATTTTAAGATGTCCAATATCACATAAAATATCACCTTTGTGGTTAACAATATCTCATAATATTTATTAAATTTAAATATGTGATACTATTATTAAATTACATTAGCAACATATTACTTGTGGTTATCTTTTCAGGGTCAGGAATTCCTATAATTATTAGATGTAAGAGATGTGTTACCACCTTCACAAATTTTAGAAAATGACAGTCAAGTAAAGTTTGGTCAAGACAGAAACTCGTAATAAAGACGTGGTCCAGAAAAATAAATTATTACTTATGACCAAAAGAATACGATCTATGCATATGGATATGTGTAATAGTTCAATATTTATTACCATAGAATCCCCATTATTGTTCATTTATATGTACTACTGTGTTTATCATAAATCATAGACGAACATTATTAATATGTGTTTATTTTTGTTTATATATATATAGTTCATGTATTTCCGTTTGCTATCCTTATGCTTTAGTAATTCTCCATAAATTTTATTTTAACAAGTCAGTTGTATACGTATTATTAATACATGCAGTCTCATAATTAAGTGAATATTTATATATATGTATATAGTACTACTAGTGATGAGTATATATATAGTGACATATATATATATATATGTCTGGTCAGTGGTCCTGGAAAAACGTCCATAATTAAGTTTATTTTTTTGGCTTTGTTTCTTACGATGATTCACAACTGAGGCCTTGTCATCAGCATCATTTTGATCTGGATCAATCGATGATGCAGCCAAGGCTGCTCTTTTTTCCATTTATAAATCTTTTTGAAGAATTTAATATTAATTATTCTAAACAAAGAGGGTTAGCTAGTTGGCTCTGATGACATGACACATCTTAATTTCATCATTAACTAATTTTAAATCTTCTAGTTTTGGTAAATTTATTTGTAGCAGTTATATATCTTTATCTTATATATATATATATATGTATATATGTATATTTATATAGATTAGTGTGACTAAAATATATATATATATATATATTCCAATTGAAAATCATACAAATTTGCATTGCTTTTCGTTCTAGCTAGCGTCATTCTCAATTCAATATTAAAAACATTAATAGGTGCGTCACGTGCTTCGCCTTAAATATGATTTGCACTTAATTATTATAATGCCAATAAGCAGCTGTGAGAGATAATAATTTAATTAACCTCTTATTACCTGTTAGAGTTTCAAGAATATATATATGTGCTTCAGAAGGATCATGGGGATTATTATCCTAATTTAAATATTTATATTTAACAAATTATGATCAAGTTATGAAAATTAGAACGAAAATTCTTTACAAGAATAGTTATTGCTTATTGGGGTATATAAAGTAGATCAGTTTATGCATGACCTGGGATTTCTATATCACCTTATAGTATTTGCCATATTTTAAGGAAGAAAAAGTTTATATGTTGAGAATAATTTAACCACTAAAATAATGAATTGTATAAAATCAATAGACAAGTGCATGTTGCATACAACAGGACAAAACGTACAATTTTAACTTCATATATATACACATAAATATATAAATATATAGCTAGTCTATGGCACACCCCATTCTCCAAAACCAAATGATTTAATTAGAATTTAGGCTAGTTTTATGATTGCCTAAGGCATCCATTTATAGTTCGTTTATAAATCTCTGTAATATATTGATTAGACTAATGACAAGGATATACAATTTTTTTTAGAATGTGTTTGGAAAGTTACTCTGTAATTGTAATTGGGTATAATTCTTAGTAATAATTCAATTTGGTGTGTTTATCTGAGCATATAATTACACAGTAATTATGTAATTTGAGGTAATTGAGGGTTCTCAATTACACTCTCCAATTTGCATAGTCCTCATGAGAATTTGGTATAATTACATTGTGTAATTACTAATTACTATCAATTTTAAATATTATTTATTACATAATATTATTTTTCCGTGTAATGTGTGTTTGGAAAGCCACCATGTAATTTGAAATGGGTATAATTCTGAGTAATTACTCAACTTTACGTGTTTGTTTCACCATGTAATTACACAGTAATAATATAATTTGAGGTAATTGATGAGTCTCAATTACACTATTTAATTCTCATATGACCCCCATGAAAATTGAGTGTAATTATACTGAGTAATTCCTAATTACTATCAATTTTAAATAGAATTTATTACATGATACTATTTTTATGTATAAATACTAATTGTTTTGCCAAACATATGACAATAGGAATTCATAAGTAACTATCACTCACTACTACAAAAAAAGACTAGCGAGCCCTAAAAAAGTTTTTAGGACTTGTGGGGTGCGAGCCCTCTATTTAAGATCCTTCAAAAGTGAGATTTTTTAAGGCTCACGTTGCGAGCCCTAAAATAATGTTTTTAGGGCTTGCAATGCGTATCCTAAAATATCTCATTGCCTTTAAAAAACCAAAAATTTATTATTTAATATTTATAATATATTAATTAAATTCAATTAATATATTTATTGGGTTATTCTATTTTTCCTAATATATATTATAAATAATTAATCAATTGCTTTAATGCATTTTTAGTTTAAAAAATTAATCATAAATACATTGTCTCTTCACAATACAAATTCTTTACAGTAATGAAAATTCTTCATCAATTCCAAAATAGATTAGAATAACAATAAAAAATAGAAAAAGAAAACTCACACAAAGATTATTCTACAACAAAATAGGAATTTTAAACAAGACAGATTTATACAACATAAGAACACTTGAACAAATTAAAACTATGCTGAAGGAGAAGCGTTTCCTCCCAAAACATCCAACAAGTAAGCAGCAATAATATTCATTTTGTCAACAAAAAAAAAATCAATGTGTGAGATAGAATGAAATAAAAGAAACCCCGAACCCCCTGACCACATAGCCACAACCCCGAAGCCCCCGACCTTCAAAAACACAAGGAAAGAGAGAGAAACTTACTCTAAGGGATGACCCCCACCATTCGTCCGAAGCCACTGTCACCGTCATTCGTCACACGCTACCGTCATCGTGTTGTGGTCGTCCTACACCATCGTCGTTCGTCCCGAGGCCCCTCCGTTCGGCCAAAGTTGTGGCTACTCCGAGCCCCACCATTTGTTCCGAGTTCTCGCCGTTCCGAGCTCCTCCGTTCAGCATTGGGAACCACGACGACGAGCCCTCCATCTTGTCATGAGATCGAGAGATGTAGTGTGAGAGAGGGAAAGACATCGAGAAAGAGGGAGAGAGAGAATGATAGTCGGCAGCGGGGAAAAATGAGGGAGAGAAAAGAGGGAAAAATAATTTAGGGTTAGAGAAAGTAGGCTTCGGCCTATGTTAATTTTTTTTAAAAAAATACACATTTATTTTTATGTTTTTTTTTTAATTTAGTTATTAATAAAACTTAATTTTTTTCTTTTTTGATTTAATATATAATAAAACTTTTGTTAAAAAAAATTATTCAAATTTTTAGGACACACATAAGTTTAGGGCTTGCACTACGTGTCCTAAAAAGTCCATGAACTTTTGTTAAAAAAAATCAAACTTTAAGGACACACATCATTTTTTTAGGGCTCGCACCACGTGTACTAAAAGAAATTCTTTAAAGACTCTCAATGAGTATCCTAAAAAGTTCAGGAGCTGTTTTTAGGGCTCGCATATAGGTGAGTGCCCTAAAAAAGTGTCCTAAAATCATATTTTTGTAGTAGTGACTTGATATTTAACCACATCTTATATTTTAAAATAGAGGGTTGCTAAGGAGACTCCATTCTCCACTCTCGTTTGCACTCTCTCGTTGATTTTATGACAAGTGTCATATTTTAAGTAATACTAATTTGTTCTTAATAATTAGACATGGTATTATAATTTTATTACACTTGTGACATCTAACTAAATTACTACACTAATTTTTAAAAATTAGAAATAAAATTAGTCATTTAAAAAAACACACAATATATATGGAAGCTTTTTTTTTCTATTGAATGCTTGTGGTGTGAAATTTATTTGGTTTACTTTGTAATGAGGAAGAAAAAACTTCTAAATTTGTATTGTGTGTTTTTTTAAAAAAAAAATAGTCATGTTGTTTTTTTAAAAAATAGTCATATTTTTTTTATAAAAAAAAAAACTATATTTTAGAAGCTTTTTTTTTTTCATTTCAAAGCAAAGCAAAAAAAATTAATACCGCGCAAGCATTCAATAGAAGAAAAAAAAACTTCTAAATATATATTTTGTTTTATTAAAAAATCTAATTTTTATTCTCTATTAAGTGAAAAAATTAGTATAGTAATTTAGTTAAAGGGGCAAAAATGTAATAAAATTATAATATCACTAATCTTAAAATATGACACTTGTCATAAAATCAATGAGAGCATGCAAAAGAGAGTATAGAATAGAGTCTCCCTAGCACTCATATTTAAAATATATAGTATAATTATAGGGCTTAGTAATTACACAATTATTTCCAAACATAACCAATTGTTTTGTCAAGAATAACAATGAGAATTTATAAGTAAATATCACTTGACATCTAAACACATATTGTATTTTAAAATATAGTGTAATTACTCAAATATGTAATTACTACCCTAATATTTACACAATCTAATAATTACACAGTTTCCAAAACATACATTAACGTGTGTGTAACTTTTTTTTTTTTTAAAAATTGTACTTATTTCAAACATTGTTTCTTGGAATAATAATAAAACCAATATTAATGCTTTTAAATAAATCGTACCCAATTTATTTTAGTATTTACTAATTATAGTTTCATAGCAATATAATTTAGTCGATCAAATTTAAACTATATTTAAATTAAACTCAAATAAGGATGTGTGTAGTGTGATTTATAAATTTTTTGTTATATTTCGTTAATTTAACATTATATAATTTTTTTTTAAAATTATACAACTTTTATGGTTATAACTTAGATTTTTTTTTAACATAATTATTTTTGAGTAAATATCTAGTTATAAATTGAAATTGTAAGGAGAATATTTGGTAATTTAAAAAAAAAAAATCAAAGTGAATTATTAAAGTAGAGCTAAGTCCGTATCCTAAACTAAATTCACATATCAAATAAATTAAAAGTTATTTATTTATAATTACACCCTTATATTTCTTACTAGATACAAGCAACGTGAAATATGCACGTTTGCTTAATTTTATTTAGAGAATTTATTAATTATTTTTATTAAATTTATATTAATGTCATATAAATTTCAAATAAATATCATATTTTAATTAAATAATTTATTTATTTTTATTTAAGTTTATGTTTGTTCTAGATTTTGAATTTGAGAGTGGCAACAATAGATTATATATTATGTGTTTATTAAATATTATACGTGGATTTTAAATTTAAGTTTCTTGCTAGTTTTAAAAAAAAACAATTTGTTACTAATTGACAGTAGATTATATTATTCTAAGTGAGTTTAAGTTTAATTAAATTTTATTTAAGTTATAAAAAGTATAATTTTATAATTTTTAAATAATTATTATTATAAAATATCTCAAAAATATCTTATTTTATTTTGTTTAATTATTTATTATTTTTAAATAATTATCATTGTAAAATATCTCAAAAATATATTTTTTAATTATTTATTTTATTTTATTTAAGTTTAAGTTTAAGTGTTTACAAACTACAGTTAAATATAAGAATATTCCATTAAAGTTAACATTAAAAAAAATAAAAACTAAAAAACCGTTAAAATCAATAATTTTTGTTATCTACACACTTATTATATAGAAGAGATATCAGGTATGTAGAATTGTGTACCTATTTTATTAAGAAAACTAAAAGTATTTGATAATAATCACACATAGTGAAGGCTTAATAAAATTCTATTATTGAATTGTTTTGAATATGAATTTTAGGAATTAGAATGTCTTAAATTCAAAAAGGAAAAAAATTATAATTTTACTGAAATTTGGATAGATATACTTAATGAAAATTTAATTTTGTAAATAAAATTAAAATATTTTCATTATTTTACACAACAATAAATATATATGAAAAAAATTAAGATAATAAAGGTATTTTCATATTATTTGGAGTGCTAAATTTTCTTTTCAACTATTGCAACTAGTAATATTATATTGGGAAAAAAGAATTCAGCTCTGATAATTCTTTGTTTGTAAGCTATTTCATTATTATTTTTTAAGTGTAAGCTTTACCTCTAACTCTAAAGGAGGGAAGTGGGTCCAAATTTTTGTTACCTCATTATTAATTGGCATGTTTCTCAAAAGGGAACCCACAAATTCCAACCTTATCGATTGAACTTAAATCAATCTACAAGTCACTTATTGTACTTAATTATAATTATTACCGTACCAATTATTTGGGCATATTTATCCCTAGCTACTTAATCTATAATACACCAAATTAAAAGCTACAAATATATACAACACGTGTCATGAGCTTATACAAACATTGTGAAACCTACGTTAAATATGAATCTCACTATAATATACCAAACATAATTTTGACAACAAAGTGGGGTTATTATAGTACTTGATACTATCTACTATTATATATAGTGGAAATTATTATGAAGAGAGGAAGATAAGATGAGTGAAGGCACATGGAAAAAGCTAAAGTGTCACATGAGAGATGCTTTAGCTTCATTATGTGGGGAGATAGAGCCATTAGGCCAACTATCTCTATCATTCCTAAACTAAGTTCCAAGATGCATTATTCCATCACTTGGCCATCGTTGGCACATGACATTCTCCCTCACAATGCACCATGTGAGTTTGCACCCTTTTAATTTTCAATACTTATATATATATATAATGGGGTCCTAAGTCAAGAGAAGGGCTTTTTTTTTTAAGTTTTTATATAGGTAACTATATGGTCAGACTCAGATGTAAAGAAAGAGAGATTCAAAAGCAAGCTAAAAAGTTAGGTTCCTTGTTCACATTCTAAGGAATTCCATAAAGGACGTCCCAAGATCGTGTGACCATTAAAAAAAAAATATTTTCGTGTTAAAGGCTCACACACATATATATACTTTTATATGGCTCATTCAATGTGGGCTAAGTCAAGATTCCCTCTTATCCCTTATTATTTCACATGAGAAATTGAGTTGTAATAGCCTTGTGATCTCTTAGATCTAATGACGATGATGATCACCTTGAGGGGCAAGAAAAGTAATGAATTGAATAATTTCAAAACCAGCTCTTATATATATATAGTATTTCTTTTTCCGAATCATTTTTCCAATAAATTAAGTAAGAAGAACAAGTGCACATTTATGTCTAGCTTAAGGAAGAAAATAATGTGATTGGGTGTGGAAATTAAACAATTTTAAAAATAACTCAGCATGCTTAGATGATGGCACTGCAAAGTATTTAATTAATTAACCCATATATAGCTATATAGCTATGTCACGTGTACTAAGAAGTGTTTCTCTAAAAAAAAACAGTTTGGTTATAAAGCTATGATGATAACATGATAAATAATTAAGATGGTATTCCTAAAAAAACTAAAATAAAAATAAGAATATTGACAATTAGAGTCAATATGTACAAACCATGCAATTGACAGGTAATTGTGATCCAAAAAGTCATCTACATCACATGCCCAAATTTGGTCTTCATATCAAATAATACACATTATATATATATATATACTCTGTACTTACCGTATCATCATCATAATAATAATGTGCATTTCGTCAATAATTTTGATATCTTGGGCATCAAACAATTGCAAAGAAAATCTCTTCCCTGAGACTCTGGATCCTTAAGAGGATGATTAAAACCAAGTTAGGTTTCATGGGGCCCTCTAATCAACCAAATGTGAAAAATAAAACCCACTTCATTATCATTCTAGTGTGGGATCCAAAGTTTTGTTATGGGTCTTTGTAGTAGTAGTAGTAGTACTAATTATCATGAGTGATATCTCTGAAAGGGTCATATCGATTTTCAACATCCAACTAGTGTACATAAATATCAGACCCTTTTAAAATTGGTCTGTGTTACACGTGATGATTTACATTATTATGGAGAATATATAGGGTACTACTACTATACTGCTACGGAGGAGTAGTACTGTGAAACAGTATTCTTCTCAATAGGAAAAGAATATTATTGGGTTTGTAATATTGGAGAAAATGTTGAAGAGGAATATGGGGCATTGGGCCTTAGTTTTGGCCGAAGAGTCAACACCAAATCTCTTTTGCAGGGAGAAAAAATGATGAGGGGAGTGAAGAGAGAGCATCATGGTGGTGGTGACAAAGTCAGTAGTTTGGTACAAGATGTGGTTATGTTTATGTATGTAGCTTTGTCAGATCCTTGGTGTGTGGACCGCATCAGTATACATTGTCCCGATTCATTTATGGGTAGACGAAAATCTTTGTGTATATTATGCAATGCAAGCCTTGATCATGAGTCATGACCACCACAATTCACTTTCACATCAATATCACACCTTAATAATACCTATCTAAACTTAATACCTAATGACTTGTTGAGGAATCAATGGGTGAATGGCATTTTTTGACGTGAAAATAACACCTAGTACCCAATTTAAGTTAATCTTTTTAATTTCTATCCACTTTTTAAAACTCTTAGATTAATACCCAAAATATTACTGATTCTACCCATTATACCCCTTCTATTTCACAACTTCTTCTCCTCACACACATATCGTCTTCTCTCCACTACAACTTATTTAAATAGTGGGGAAGTAAATGGCACGACAGAGGCAAATATTGATATTTTTACATTGATTTCTAGTAGTGTTTTAAGGGTAATATGGGAAATGTGCTTTAAAAAGTGGGTAATATTCAACTAAATATTATTAGTAGCTATTTTTAGTTAACTAATCATAAAACTGGGTATTTTTCAATTTATCCCTTTTTTGACTGTGCAATTGGGCTTTTTAAGTATCGCCTTTACAGCATTGGATGCTAAGGTCTTGATATCTAAAGCCCAACCAATGTCTTGAATTTGAAATGACACTGTTCATGGCCCAATTTTACAAGATATTCCTCGTTTGGAAAAAATAATGGATAAATACCCAATTTTGTAGTAAGGTAATCATAACTAGTCACATGAGTAATTTAATTAAATTTACACAATTTATATTGACCAAACTAGCCACATTAATATTGATTAAGATAAAACTTTCTCTCATCTGCTTTTCAAAAATAACATATGTGTTATGCTTAACATATTTGTGAGCAAATTTTAATGTTTTTTAAAATTTTATTTTGTAAATGTAGATTAGAGGAAAGAGTATAATGGGTACTTTAATTATAATTTTTTTTGTATATATTAGATGGTGTAAAAATTTGGGTAAAACTTAAATAAATATCCTAAAATTGGGTATACTTAATTTGCTCAAATATAATAAAATTAGAAAACATAATCGTAATAATTAAAAAAATATATTTTTAATTTTTTTTAGGAGATTATGTGGTAGAGATTCATTTTTGCCCTACATGTATAACATGCTTCTTATATCGACACGTGAATGCGTGTCGACCGCAATATTTTTTCATGATGGTGTCCATTGTATAGCAAACCTCCTGCAGATTTTCGAGAAATTTTGAATAAGGGTTATTTTGGTCGATTACCCGTTTGAACCCTTTATTTTTTTTAAATTAACTTTTAGACCTTGTGTTTTGTTAAAATGTTAAAAATAGGAATAGATAGATCGACTATTTGAACACTGTATTTTGGTCGATTACCCATTTTGACCATTTATTTTTAAAAATTAATCTTTGGACCATGTATTTATTCAAAATGTTGAAAATTCTTTATAAAAAGTAAATTATATATTTATATAATTTATATTTTTTGTAAGGATTCACACCATTTCGAACCTTGTATTTTAGCCGATTACCCATTTTGACCCTTTATTTTTAAAAATTAACTTGTGGACCTTGTGTTTTGTCAAAATGTTAAAAATATAAATAAATAGAAAGATTATTTGAATCATGTGTATTTTGGTCGATTACCTGTTTGAATCCTTTAGTGTTAAAAACAAACTTTTGGACCTCGTGTTTTGTCAAAAGGTTAAAAATATAAATAGATAAATTATTATTATTATTATTATTATTATTATTTGTATTGATATGTTTTATAATTATTATTAAAATAAAACTAAGAAAAAATAGAAAATAGAGAGTATTTTCCCATAGATTAATTAATAGTCATAAATTAGAAAAGTAGAATAAAAAATGAGAAAAAAATGACATTTATTATATATTTATAATTTAATTAAACAGTTATCATAATTAAATATCTAATGAAATTTGAATTCAAATTATATATTGTTTAAATAAATCAAATTAGAATTCAAATTTAAATTTAAATTACATATGTTGTTAAGATATATTTTTGTAAAATTATTTATGTTTAAATATAAAGCATAAATAATATGAATAAACGTTTTGTTATCCCAAAAAATTGGAGATCGATGACGTGGCAATAGAGGTGACAAGTGGCAGTGCATGGTCCGTAAACGACACATTAATAGTCAATAAATATATTGGCTCCTCAGAGTTGTGATAAAGTTATCTGGCTTAGGAGTGACCCGGTAGACCAATGAAGAATTTTGACTAGCCAGTCAAGTGTCATGACCGACCAGGCGTGACCTTGCCCGACCAGTCATATGATTGTCTGCCCAGGCATGACCTTGTCTGCCCAGTCATGACCATGTCCGACCAGTCATGATCTTGTCTGCCCAGGCATGACCTTGTCTGCTCAGTCATGACCTTGTCCGACCAGTTAAGTGCGTGTCTGCCCAGTTAAGTGCATGACTGCCCAGTCAAGTGCGTGACTGCCCAGTGAAGGTGTGTTTGACCAGCTTGAACGAGATATGGGTCGACCAAATAGAGGAGGACTACGTCAAGATTCCCAGAAACGACTTCAACAAGAATCGGTCTTGGCATACACGGGAATCTCTCAATTTATTCCACAAATTTAGTGTATTGTTACATTTTGAATATTAATGTAATTTAAATATAATGAGGATAATGAAATATCCCGATTATGGGGGATATCAACTGTACGATCCTGAGCCTATAAATACAAGCCTTATGGCATCATAAAGGGGACTTTTGGGGAACTTTTGATTCGAATTCTAATTTTCTAGAGAGAGAGAGTACTTGTATTTGAGAGAATTCTTGTATTCTTGTAATCTGCACTGAAGAAACTCAGTTGGCTCAGATTCATCTTATCTTGAGTGCAGATCTATAATCACAACTCTAAGTAGATTAGGCTATTACCATCACATTGGGGCTGAACCACTATAAAAATCGTCTGTGTCGTTTATTTTCTCTTGAAGGTTTTATCGTTTTTGACGTATATACGTCGTTGGCCAAAAATGCGGTTAACACGTTTGTTATATTTATTATTATTATCGATCATAGAAAAAGTAAAATGAAAAAAAAAACAGAAAAAACTTCTTGCTATAAATTATTTAAGCATGTGTATGTATAACTTGACAATAATTTATTCAATTTTGATTGGTTTAAATTAATTAATTAATTTATTTTTATTATAGATATGAAAGGTTGCTAACAAATGAATTAAAAAATAGCAAAAATGAGAAAATATTATAATATAAATACACAAAGTAAGGGATTTGGTTTTAATTATGTTTACCAAGTTTTTCGGAAACTAAGATAATAAAATATAAGAGAGATTAAGAAGAAAGGGTTTAGAAGTTGCAAGCAAGATTTTTACGTGGTTAGGGCGTTAATGAGCCTTAGTCCACGAGACAGTTGTATTAGAGCTTAGAGAATCTGTAACAATGGAGTTTTCTACAAGTTTCAGCAGAGTAACTGTGTACCCGAAAAAAGATCCTCCTTCCACAATACCCCACTACCTGTATTTATAGGTTGACGAGTGCACTGGGCTTGGGCCAGGTTGACCCGGGCCCAATAAGGGTATAAATACCGCTGACTTCTCTAATGGAAGCCCAATACAAAGGATTAAAACATAGAAAATACACTAATCTGAGCCCACTGGGCTAGCCCAAACCACATCTGTCATGCGAAAAATTGGAACTTTGGTCTGGGCATCTCGGGTTACGAGGCAGATTCAGGGGACAAGATCGGTCAGAGCAGTGGCGGCGTAGATCTGAACCAACGACGTACAATCCCGAGGTAGCCTTTTCTGCAGGTGAAGCGTGTGGACAACCCCCATGCTTCATGGGACAAAGTCAGGGTCACGAACGCTTTACCTTGCCAACCTCGGACAACCGACCCGAATTCGTTTACCCATGTCCCCCTCCGTTCGTCAAGGTCTCGCTCCATTTACCAGGGGCCCAGATCATTTACCAGGAGCCCGGATCGTTTACCAGGCTCCGGGATCATTTACTTCGGTCCCGACTGTCATCCGGAAGCTATGCTCATACCATCTCCCGTATGACCGTCCCGGATGACACTTCCCAGATGTCCTTTGGGCCTCATCCAGACTTGGGCTGCCAACGTCTATTTTACTCTTTGCCAAACGGACCTGGTCTGGGCCCAAACTCATTCGGGAGGCCCGCGGGCTTGAAGCGTGGACCCGGGCGCCCGGCAGGAAACGGGGATAACAAATTAGTTTAAATTAATTTATTTATATATATCGACGATGATAAATCACGTTTTCCAAAATTTCTTGTGTTACTATTTTCAAAGAATGAATCGAAATTGTAACGCCCTAAACTCCAGGGATATTACGGTGCGCATTTAAATAGTGCTAAACTCACTAACCGAGTCATTTGGCCCAACCACGAACCAGCCATTTTTCCCCGATTTTACCATTTTAAAACCTTCCAAAACCCTATCCAAACATCTCCAAATCCAAAAATCAAAGTTCCCAATCATCCCCATGATCCAAAACCCATAAAACTCAAGCTTCAATTCAATCAAAAACTCATCAAAATACAAAATCCAATTCAAGCTTAAAAACTTTAAAATCTTAGAACTTAAAACTTGGATTACCTCCGATTGAGTTGTTCCCAACTAAATCCTCTGGCTAATAAGCTTCTAATCTTCCCTAGGATTGTTATGCCTTAATCCTCGCTTGAATCCGAGTCCTAGAACTCAAGTTTCCTTCGAAAATGCGATCGGGAGACGAAAATGGAACTTTGAGGAAGAGAGAACTTAGTGAGCGTTCTTTTTATTTCTTAACAGGTTACTTCAAGCTGAAGTAGCCTCAAACAAATTCTAACGCTCGGGGTCCCGAAAACGTCCCCGCAGAAAAAATAGTCAAAACCTTCAGAATTTCCCCCTGATCTTACTAACTCCCAATTTATCATCAAATTCTTATTACCATTACCCAATAACCCGGTAATGCTCTAAATACCTCTTAACTCACTCTGAGTCAAGAATAAATCACGTTGTAACTATTCCACTAGCTTACCTCCTAGGATCGTCTCGTGCTGGGTAACCCTAGCATAACCAAATAATAATAAAGCACCACACACATATCACATATATGCCAAATATGCCTGAAATAGCCAAAATATGAAAATCACACAATTAATCAGAAATGAGTTCCCATGCATATTTAATATACTTAAACATCCATATAATCATTTAATAGCATAATAAATCAATTATGGACATCCCGGTCTCCTAATCAAGGTCCTAAAACTTATTAAGCAATTTGGGGCATTACAAATTATAAATGTTAGCAAAAAAAAAATATATATTAAACATACATATACCCAATAAGTCCAAATAGAAAAAAAAAATGCGTACAAAAATAGAGTGTCATCTTGGAATTCTATAAAAAAAATAGAAATTAGTGAATCAATAATAAAACTCATAATATATATATTTTTTTCTTGAATTATTATTTAACTAGAAAATATAACCGCGCTCCGCGCAGTCTTTTGTAATTATTAAAACATATATATTTTAAAATATTTTTTGGGAGACTGTGGGGTAGTGATTCATTTTGACCATACTCGTACAACATGTTCTTTATATAGACACGTGAAGACATCTTGACCATAATTTTTTATTTCATGATGGTGTTCACTGTTATTGTATAGCGAACCTCCTGTAGATTTTTGAAAAATTCTGACAAATTTTAAAGTACTAAAAATAAAGTTCAAAAAGCTTGTTGTACATTTACTTTTATTTATTATTATTATACGCTTTGCGTAGTTCTTTTTATAAAAAGTCTAAATTATGTATAAGAAAATTTATATTTTGTGTAAGATTTACTTTGGCCAATTACCTGTTTGAAGTCTTTATTTTTAAAAATTAATTTTTAGATCTCGTGTTTTGTCAAAATAATAAAAATTGGAATTGATAGATTGATTATTTGAACACTGTATTTTTGCTCATTACCCGTTTTGACCCTATGTTTTTTAAAATGAACCTTTGGACCATGTATTTATTTAAAATGTTTAAACTTCTTATGAAAATTAAATTATATATTTATATAATTTTTGTTTTCTGTAAAGGTTCACACTATTTTGAACCTTGTATTTAGTCGATCACCCATTAGAACTTTTATTTTTACAAATTGACTTGTAGACCTCAAGTTTTGTCAAAATATTAAAATAGAAATAGATAAATCTATTATTTGAACATTATATTTTGGCCGATTACTCATTTTGATTGTTTATTTTTAAAAATTAACCTGTGGATCATATATTTATTCAAAATGTTACAAATTATTTATAAAAAGTAAATTATATAAATATATATAATTTATGTTTTCTATAAGGGTTCACACCATTTTGAACCTTGTATTTTAGTTGTTTACCAATTTTGACCATTAATTTTTTTTTTTTAAATTAACTTGTGGACCTTGTGTTTTGTCAAAAATTAAAAAATAGGAATGTAAAGATAGATTATTTGAACCACGTATAATTTGGTTGATTACCCGTTTGAATATTTTATTGTTAAAAGTTAACATTTGGATCTTGTATTTTGTCAAAAAGTTAAAATATATTATTATTATTATTATTATTATTATTATTATATGTAGATATTTTTATCTATTATAATTTTTATTAAAATAAAAATGAGAAAAAAGAGAACAGACAAAATAGATAAAAAAATTCCTTAATAAATTAATAGCTATAAATTAAAAAAGTAATATAAAAAATGAGAAAAAAATATTGTTTACTTATATTTATAATTTAATTAAATAGTTGTTGTAATGAAATACCTAATCAAATTTAAATTCAAAATATACATCGTTGAAATAAATCAAATTCAAATTAAATTATACATGTTGTTAATATATATTTTTGTAAAACTATTACATTTAAATTAAAAAAAACATAAATAATTTAAATAAACATTTATTATTTTTGTTGTTGTGCATTATTTTATTTTTAGTAATATTATTTTTCATTCATAATGTGTTTCTTATTTCTAAAAAGAATTTTTCGTGTTTCACATCAATCTCCGCATCTTTTGTTGCTGCGGGAATGTCCACTAAAATTACAATCTATAAAATATTTATTTATTATAGTGAAAACAAATCACAAATCCAAAGAATGCCATTAGTAATATCTTATTTTCACAAGCTTAGTAAAATATCAAATAAGAGAAAAATACAATTATAAATATTGATAATTGATGATAATAATTATAATATTTTGTAAAACTATTCACTTTTGAATAAAAAATATAATTATAATATAATCAGAAAAATAGATGTATAGAGAACCGAAAACTATTATGTAATTTTTAATTAATTTTTTTTAGTATTTTTCAATGATTAAGTAGTTAAGATATTTAAGCAAATTAAATTTTTAATTAAATTAATGTGTATATATATATTAATAGTTGTAATTGTTAAGATATTTTAGAAAATAGAAAATGAATAAAAATTAGATTAAATGAGAAAATAGAAAGAGTGCTTTGAATAAATTTTAGAGTCTCACATAATCTTCTCGAAACTCTCATTTATATATATAGATATAGATATAGATATAAAGATATAGATTTAATATTTACTGAATTACATAACGAAAAGAAAAATTGAAAATTTGGTACGTGAGTTCTTTAAAATTCATATATACAGTGTAAATCGATATACTCAGAGTTTACTTTCTTTAGTGAAAATAATAATAATTATAATTTTAAATAAAAATGACAGCATCAAGCGATTCAACACCCGATAATAAATTTTAATTCTCATTAATATTTAGGTATTATATGTTCTTACCAATATCAATGTATTTCTCTTTCTAAGGAAGAGAACTGCCTGCAAAAGCAACATATTATTTTGTAACGACATACTTTTATGGGTTAAAACTGAAATAATGAATAAAATATTAAAGAAAATAAAAAATTAGATACTTTAGATTGTAAAATGTTAATTATAAAATGATATAATATTATAATAAAATCTAATTGTGATAACTGTTTAGTTAAATCATATGTGACCATTCTCATTGATATCTCTTTCATGCTATTATTATTGGATAACTACTGTTACGTATGACTATATTAGAATCAATGTATTTATAAGTATGTGTATTAATTTAGTTATTTCTGTTACATTTGTTGAAGGGTTGATGTACGTATATATGTATGTATATTTTTTTTTGAACACAATATAAAATTCTCACAAAATAGTAAAAATAGATTGTAAAAAATATAGGATGCCACCTTCTCATTTATATATAGATATAGATATAAATATTTTGTAAAACTATTCAGTTTGGAATAAAAAAACATAATTATAATATAATAAGAAAACTAGATATATAGATAATAAAAAATTATTACGTAATTTTTAATTAATTTTTTTAATATTTTTCAATAAATAAGTAGTTAAGATATTTAACTAAATAAATTTTTAATCAAATTAATATGTATATATATTGATATTTTCAATTGTTAAGATATTTTAGAAAATAGAAAATGAATAAAAAAATTAGATTAAATGAGAAAATAGAAAGAGTGATTTGAAGAGATTTTAGAGTGCCACATAATATCCTTGAAGCTCTCATTTATATATATACTAGAAAATATAACCGCGCTCCGCGCAGTCTTTTGTAATTATTAAAACATATATATTTTAAAATATTTTTTCTTCACTGTTATTGTATAGCGAACCTCCTGTAGGGTTTTGAAAAATTCTGACAAATTAAAGTACTGAAAACAAAGTTCAAAAAGCTTATTGTACATTTACTTTTATTTATTATTATTATACGCTTTGCGTAGTTCTTTTTATAAAAAGTCTAAATTATGTATAAGAAAATTTATATTTTGTGTAAAATTTATTTTGGCCAATTACCGTTTGAAGTCTTTATTTTTAAAAATTAACTTTTAAATCTCGTGTTTTGTCAAAAGAATAAAAATTGGAATTGATAGATTGATTATTTGAATACTGTATTTTTGCTAATTACCCGTTTTGACCCTATATTTTTTAAAATGAACCTTTGGACCATGTATTTATTTAAAATGTTCAAACTTCTTATGAAAATTAAATTATATATTTATATAATTTGTTTTCTGTAAGAATTCATACTATTTTGAACCTTGTATTTTAGTCGATCACCCATTAGAACTTTTATTTTTACAAATTAACTTGTAGACCTCAAGTTTTGTCAAAATATTAAAATAGAAATAGATAAATCGATTATTTGAACACTATATTTTGGCCGATTACTCATTTTAATTGTTTATTTTTTAAAATTAACATGTGGATCATATATTTATTCAAAATGTTAAAAATTATTCATAAAAAGTAAATTATATAAATATATATAATTTATGTTTTCTATAAGGGTTCACACCATTTTGAACCTTGTATTTTAGTTGTTTACCCATTTTGACAATTAATTTTTTTTTAAATTAACTTGTGGACCTTATGTTTTGTCAAAAATTCAAAAATAGGAATGTAAAGATAGATTATTTGAATCACGTA
Organism: Humulus lupulus; assembly: GCF_963169125.1. Lineage (NCBI taxonomy): Eukaryota > Viridiplantae > Streptophyta > Magnoliopsida > Rosales > Cannabaceae > Humulus > Humulus lupulus. The sequence continues at coordinate 58,828,644 of NC_084794.1, read as the reverse complement.
TAATTTGATTGATTACCCGTTTGAATATTTTATTGTTAAAAGTTAACATTTGGATCCCGTGTTTTGTCAAAAAGTTAAAATATAAATAGATAGATTTTATTATTATTATTATTATTATTATTATTATTATTATTATATGTAGATATTTTTATCTATTATAATTTTTATTAAAATAAAAATGAGAAAAAAGAGAACAGACAAAATAGATAAAAAAAATTCCTTAATAAATTAATAGCCATAAATTAAAAAAGTAATATAAAAAATGAGAAAAAAATATTGTTTACTCATATTTATAATTTAATTAAATAGTTGTTGTAATGAAATATCTAATCAAATTTAAATTCAAAATATACATCGTTGAAATAAATCAAATTCAAATTAAATTATACATATTGTTAATATATATTTTTGTAAAACTATTACATTTAAATTAAAAAAAAACATAAAAATTTAAATAAACATTTATTATTTTTGTTGTTGTACATTATTTTATTTTTAGTAATATTATTTTTAATTCATAATGTGTTCCTTATTTCTAAAAAGAATTTTTCGTGTTTCACATCAACCTCCGTATCTTTTGTTGCTGCGGGAATGTCCACTAAAATTACAATCTATAAAATATTTATTTATTATAGTGAAAACAAATCACAAATCCAAAGAATACCATTAGTAATATCTTATTTTCACAAGCTTAGTAAAATATCAAATAAGAGAAAAATACAATTATAAATATTGATGATAACATATTATTTTGTAACGGCATACTTTTATGGGTTAAAACTGAAATAATGAATAAAATATTAAAGAAAATAAAAAATTAGATACTTTAGATTGTAAAATGTTAATTATAAAATGATATAATATTATAATAAAATCTAATTGTGATAACTGTTTAGTTAAATCATATGTAACCATTCTCATTGATATCTCTTTCATGCTATTATTATTGGATAACTACTGTTACGTATGACTATATTAGAATCAATGTATTTATAAGTATGTGTATTAATTTGGTTATTTCTGTTACATTTGTTGAAGGGTTGATGTACGTATATATGTATGTATATTTTTTTTTTTGGACACAATATAAAATTCTCACAAAATAGTAAAAATAGATTGTAAAAAATATAGGATGTCACCTCATCACTCTTAAACTCTCATTTATATATAAATATAGACATAAATATTTCGTAAAACTATTCACTTTGGAATAAAAAAAACATAATTATAATATAATAAAAAAATAGATATATAGATAATTGAAAATTATTTCGTAATTTTTAATTAATTTTTTTAGTATTTTTCAATAAATAAGTAGTTAAGATATTTAAACTAAATAAATTTTTAATCAAATTAATATGTATATATATTAATATTTTTAATTGTTAAGATATTTTATAAAACATTTTGTAAAACTATTCACTTTTGGAATAAAAAAACATAATTATAATATAATAAGAAAAATAGATATATAGATAATTTTTTTAGTATTTTTCAATAAATAAGTAGTTAAGATATTTAAACTAAATAAATTTTTAATCAAATTAATATGTATATATATAGATATTTTCAATTGTTAATATATTTTAGAAAATAGAAAATGAATAAAAAAAATTAGATTAAAGGAGAAAATAGAAAAAGTGATTTGAAGAGATTTTAATAAATAAGTTGTTAAGATATTTAAACTAAATAAATTTTTAATCAAATTAATATATATATATATTAATATTTTTAATTGTTAAGATATTTTAGAAAATATTTTGTAAAACTATTCACTTTTGGAATAAAAAAACATAATTATAATATAATAAGAAAAATAGATATATAGATAATTTTTTTAGTATTTTTCAATAAATAAGTAGTTAATATATTTAAACTAAATAATTTTTAATCAAATTAATATGTATATATATTGATATTTTCAATTGTTAAGATATTTTAGAAAGTAGAAAATGAATAAAAAAATTAGATTAAATGGGAAAATAAAAAGAGTAATGTGAAGAGATTTTAGAGTGCCACATAATTTCCTTGAAGCTCTCATTTTTTTAGTATTTTTCAATAAATAAGTAGTTAAGATATTTAAACTAAATAATTTTTAATCAAATTAATATGTATATATATTGATATTTTTAATTGTTAAGATATTTTAGAAAGTAGAAAATAAATAAAAAAATTAGATTAAATGAGAAAATAGAAGGAGTGATTTGAAGAGATTTTAGAGTGCCACATAATCTTTTTGAAGCTCTCCTTTATATATATATATATAGATAATCATAATTTTTAAAAAGAAATGTCTTTATAATTTTTTTAAAAAATATATATAGATAGATATTTTTATTTTTTCTTTAATTATTAATTTAGTAAAATCTTTTTGAAATAAATTAGCAATTAAAATTAGTAACAAACATGCAAAACATTAAAAAATTATGCATTATAAAATCGCTCCTAAATCAAATGCATTTTTTTTTGTAAACTTATTAATCGAAAATATATTTTTTCCTAAAAGATATGGATATATTTATCACATAATGAATATAAATGTGATTACGTAACTTTTATTTATATTTTCTATGCACATTCGTTTGGTTTTCCGAAACTTAAAAATAAGTAAATAGAATAAACAAATGAAGGTATAACACAACATACCACGTTGAAAGTTCTTATGTTTTTTATATCATCGTCATCTTCAAGTGTATCTCACACGTGTACAAATTAAGTTATTCCGACTCCAGTCATATATACCAACCATTTGGGAAGGTGAAGGGTATCAATTGCTTAGAGAAAATAGTTAGAGATAAGAATGAAATATGGATTTGATAAGCAAACTACTTTACGAAAATTGATACACACGTAAGTTATCAATGACAAACAAAAACAGTAAATTAATATAAATTGTGCAAGTAAAGTTTTGACCCATGGAAGTAGGAACAATGGCAAAATTATTCTAGAAAAAAAATTCACAATGATATGAATTAATTATGCATGCTGAATGTTTCTCAAAATATTTGCATGATGACGTGACATGTTTAAGAGGCACATGAGCGACACGTGATTATTATTAATGAAGGCATGGTCGACCGACGACCAGAGTGTTAAAAAAAATTAAAGTTGCTCGATAGGCGCAAGGAATATGCTGAGCAGCAAGAAAAGAAGGGGTGCAGAGGCATACAACCAGAGCTACTTGTGGGACCGAGACAAATGCTCAGAAATGGTTATAAGTTAGATATTTTTGAGATATTTAACTATTTTAAATGTAAATATCATTATTTATGTTATTATTTTGTTATGCTTGTAACACAAATTAAGGATGTCTTATAGGCTCATATGTACATCCATGAGTCTATAAATAAGACTCATAGGATTCATTTAGGACGAACACGCAATATTTGGTATTCAGAGAGAAATAGTGCTTTTATATGCAGTACTTGTATCTAGCTTTAAGACTTGTAAAACTCAGTGCACCCTTGTTCGCTGATTGCAAGTTTTGGGGTTTTACACCAATAAAAATACTAACTGGACTTAGGTTATTACCAATCTCTGGGGTCGAACCACTATAAAATCCTTGTGTCGTTTTACATTCTTGCCTCCAGTTTCTTTAATTCTTATCGTTTACCGAGACGGATTAGGGAGAAGAGAGGGGGATGGTGCATACAGCAGGTCGCGAACGCACAGGTCGCAATACAGAGACGGCCATAATTACAACGAGGGGGACTGCAGTTATAATAGGAGAGATGCTAGTCGAAAACAGGATGAAAGGAACAGACAGCAAAACCCTCCTCCGATGGACAACCGACCAGCAAGCCAGAACGCTGGGGGGTAGCTCAAACAACCCAACGTCTTTGACCGACTAGGTGCAAGCGAGCAGAGGCGGAGGGAGGAGGACCTAAGGGACATACTTAATTGCCGAAGGGAAAGGCATGATATGCACGTCCCACCTACAGCGATAGCTCCTGTCCCTGCTATACAAGACGTTGGTCAGGCTCAGATAGATGCCCTGAATCAAGTTGTACAACAGCTGGTCGGGAATAAAATGTCTCATATTGAGTATGACTGGAGAAAGGGCACCCCGTTCATCAACAGAATTGCTATGGCAGAAATCCCAAGCAAATTCAAAATGTCAGTACTACCTAACTTTACTGGAAGAGAAGACCCGGTATCTCACGTAAATAAATGTGAGATACAAATGGACATCCAGAAGGTGTCTGAAAATGCTCGATGCAGGATCTTTCATGCTACTTTATCTGATACTGCCCAGGTATAGTACTTCAAATTTCCACCGGCTAGCATAATTTCATGGGAGATGTTCGTGAAAGAATTTTAAGGTCAATTCTATGCTGGTCGGATACATCCGACAGAGGCCAATCAGCTGGTCGATATCCGAAAAAAGGAAGGAGAGTGTAGCATCCCGAAAATTCAGAAAGAGAATTTTAGCTTTGGTTAGTGTGCCAGGAGGGCGAGATTTAAATAATTGTGTTATTATGTGTTTTACCATGAATATAAATGTGACTATGTGAATTTATTTGTGTTTAAAGCCCCATGCTTGGTAACCATGGGCATTTTTATAAATTGAACCTGTTGAGGGTATGATTTTGAGCTATGTGCGGTGTTTTCAGCATTGGGAGATCCTGTCCCGCGGTGTTAGCAGAGAGTCACAAATATGGTATTTGGTATCTATTGAGGTTGGTAACCATTAGTAACCTAATGTTAGTGTTGTTACTAAAATAAGGGTAAAAATGTGGCATTTTTTATAAAGGGTGAAATGACCTATATACCCTTAAGTGTTAGCCTAGAACTAAGTTAGAGGAGGGGTAAAATTTTCTTTTAATGTTAGCAATAGAAAACCCATGGCTGAAGGAAAGGACTCTCACGTGTTAGCTTTTCTAGAGCTCCTTGTTTTAGCTTTTGGTTCAACTTTGAAGGAGAAAAGAAGAAGCTTAAGCCTAGGCAACTGGGTTTGAAGGAAATTAGAGTGGAATCAAGTTATAAGAAGGGATTTGCAGCCATCTTCACCTAGGGATTTCAGATTTGGAGACAAAGGTAAGGTTTCATCTTTGGTTTTAGCTCTTTTTACTTGTTCTTGAGTGTTTGGGTTTGATTGTTGAAAATTGGATTTTTGGCTTGATATTTGTGAAGTTTAAGCTTGGGAATATGAGGATTTAAGCTTGGAATGGGATTGGAGGCAGCCTAGGGTCGAATTTAAGGTAAGGGTTCCTTTGAGTTTTTACGAGAATTTCTGGTGTGGTTTAAGTTTTAAGGAAATTTAACCCATTAAGTGATTTGGAGTTTGGATGTGAGTTTGGATTTTTTTTCTATGCATATGTGTTGTTTATTTTGATTTTTGGGTCCAATTGGAACTTTGGTACACTTGGGGAATGGTTTGGGAAAGCTTAGGTTCGGAGAAATGGTGGAAAAACCAGTGTTCTTTTCTGGGTTCTAGAAGGAGTGCTACAGCGCTGCTCCTTGGGCGCTACAACGCTAGGTGTTCTTCTGGGTTCTGGAAGTAGCGCTAGGCAAAATTCAGGAAGGCAAATTTTCAGTTTTTGAGAATTTGGTCCAAGGGCTCAGAGGTCGATTCCACCACTCCCTTTGGTGGAATTGGAGGTCCCGAGAGCATGGGATTGGTTTATGGAATCGAATTGTAATGATGATGTTATTTATGGTTTGTGACTAGGTGATTGCTTTGGCTTTGGGACAGGATCGTGCTCGGGGGGCATCTCTTGTAATCTAGTGTGATAACTCTACAAAATAGAGTTATTTTACCACATTTTTATGCTAATTGTTGCTTAGCCTTTAAGCTTTTAAGTAATTTATTAAGTTTTTAAGTAATTTTGCATTTATTAGTCTTATTGTAATTTTCTAGATTTTTATATGTTGTTATAGATGTTTTATTGTTTTATGTTGTAATTTAATTATTTGAAATTAGTGTTGTTAGTTTGAATGCTAAAAATATGATTTTATTGAAATTAAATGTTATGTAAATTAAATTTTAATTAATATTTTCATGGAAGTTATATGGTATATTTTATTAGTGAAAATATTTAATTTTAATTTAGTTTATGATTATTTTGTAGGAAACAATGTTGCATTTTGGTACTTAGAAAAGTGGTAGATTTGAAAAGAAATAAAAGAAAAGAAAGAGCCAAAAGAGGCCACCTCCACTAGGCCCAACTACCAGCCCAGCCGTGCCTCAACTCTGCCCCAGCCGAAGCTCCTCCCTGCCAGCCAACTCCTTCAGCCCTGCCGAGGCCCATCTCGGCCCACAGCTGCCTCAGCCTCCAACCCATGCCACCAGCCTTCAGCTACCCACTCGGCCCGCCAGGCCCACCCTCCCCTTCTCCTAGCAGCAGCCACCAGGCCCATGCCCCTGCTCCCACCAGCAGCCACCAGGCCCACGCCCCCACTCCCAGCAGTCAGGCCTAATGCAGGCCCTTCTGTCTAGCCGCATTTCTCTTTTTTTGTCTCCCACCTGGCCCAGGTGTGCAGCAGCAATAAACATCAACCATAAGACCATTTTCAAATGTGCACAATATTCAAGCTTAACTTGTCACTTTGTCTCCTTTGCACCAAATTCCCATTTTTCAAACATGCACAAAAAAGCTACAACATTTACATCAAAATTACCATTTTTATTATTTCATGTTTTATTTTGGTTTAATCCTTGTTTTTAATCCCCAATGTAATTTATTTTTATTTCTTAGTCCCCATCCCCTCCTATAAATAGGAGCCTCATTTCACCATTTTACACCCCCTCTTACACCAATTCTTCCATATCTATTTATTCTTTCCATCTTTGTTCTTTTCTTAGATTTTATGTATTTTTAGAGGAATAATTTGGGGGTTTCTCCTCCAAATTTTCCTATTTATGTTTGTAGTTTTTGGTTGGTAATTGATATGCTAGTTATGAGTTTCTAATCTTTTTAAGATTATTAAGGTGATGATGAAACAATATGTAACTAAATAGTATTTATGTTGTGTGTAGATTTCTCATTTTGTGCAATAAAGTTTATGTATTTTCTTCTTCAAATATTTTCTTTCATCTTAAATATCTTGTATTTTTTATTTTTAGAACATATTTACACTTTGTTCTTCAATAGTGCAAAATCATAATATTCTTTGATTAAGGTGTGTCATTAAATTGTGCACATCAAATGCTTAGAACAAAAATATTATGTTTTGTCTTATAAATAATATTCATTGATTTATTTGTTATTTCATTAGATTGATTTACATTAAATACTTTGAAATTATAATTTTAAAAGTGAAGATAAATCCTAGAATTCCATGATAATTTGTACTTAAATAGAATATCTAATTTGAATAAGTGTTAGTTGATTAATTTAAGCTATTAATGAAACTTGGGAATCAATGTACTTATAAATATTATTGAACTTATATTTTGTGGATTCTAATACCTTAATAATCTTATTTTACCATCTTGATTTCTACTAGTAATTTATTTATATATATTGTCTTTAATTTCTTTATTATTATCTTTTATTTTATTTTCATTATACAAAAAACTCATCAATCTTTGGAGCTAGGTTAGAATTTATTAATTTTGGTTTAAAATAGTTTTTTTTTTAAGACAACTCCTTTGGGTTCGATCTCGTGCTTACACGAACACTATATTTCATATACGATTTGTGCGCTTGCGAGTTATAAATATTTAAAACATACCAGTTTTGGGTCCATCAAGTTTTTGGCGCCGTTGCCGGGGATTTGCAAGAAAAGAAACGAAATTTATCTCAAGGTTAGTGAATTCTTCTACTAGTTATTTACTTTTTGTGCCTTAAGAAAAAAAAACTATATATACAAAAATATAAAAAAATTATATATTTATATAAAAACTAAAAAAAAAAGATACAAATAAAATTTAGGACGGTTCTACCACCTATAAAAAAAAACTTACTTATATATTTATATTTATTGTTTTTATAGCTGACGACACTTGTGCCTCCTATCTATCTTTTTAATTTTTATAGTCGATGGCACTTGTGCCTCCTAATTTTGTTGTAATTTTATTTATTTTATATCTTTGTTAGTTGACGGCACTTGTGCCTCCTAGCTTTTGTGTTATTATTATTTTTATTATTATTGTTATTTTGTAATAGTTGATGACATTTGTGCCTCCTAACTTTTTATTTTATTATATTGTTATTAGTTGATGGCACTTGTGTAATATCTTAACATTGTTTTGTTCTCTTAATTTTTTTTTTCTCTTTTTACCTTAATTGTCATAAAAAAATTCTTGAGTTTGTCATTTAGTTTTTACCATATGAATCATTTTAATTATAGTTGGAATTCTGAGTACAACTATCATTCACAATTAAATTATGGAGAAACCAATGATATGCATGATTATGGTGAATCCTTTGATATCCCATTTGCCCCCACCTATAATCCAAATTTTTCATGGAGCCATACCCAATCTCCAATGAATCAAGGGCATGAATTCTTGTTTAATTGCTTTGGGTATTAAACTAAGTTGTTATCATATGCTATGCTTGTACGATTTTCTTGTTGAGCATTGGCTCACAAGTGTTCTATGGTGCAGGTAAAGGCAAAGAAAAATTCAACCAGTCATGAGTTTGAGGGCTTAGGAGAGGCATGTACATGTCTGGCCTACCTGGCCGCCACGGTCGGGGCATTTTGAGGGACTTTGTACAGTCCAGTTTTGTCGCTTAGGTCGACTGTATTACAAACTCTTTATTTTGTGAATATGTTCTAAACATCGTTTTGGGATCCTAATGTAACTTTTATTACTTTAATGAAAGTTTAAGTCTTTTATGCGAAATTTTTATCAAGTGTGTTTTAAGTTAAATTAATTACACTTTTGAGTTTAACACATCGATTAACAAGTCGAGCACATTTTAAAATCACATGGTAACAACTCTAGGGTAGTAGGGCATTACAGAGAGTCTCTCAAGGAATACATACATAGGTTTATGCGAGCAGCTGCTCGGGCCAAGACAGTTGAAGACAAGGGAAAGATGATAGCCATCACAGCTAGAGTACAACGCCAAACTCCCCTTTGGAGCAGCCTAAGGAAAAATGGAGTCAAAAGTTCTCAAGAATTCTTGGATCGAGCAAACAAATATATCAAGCTAGAGGAGGCTATCTCCAATGAAGGAAAGTCTCCAAAGGTCGGCCAAGGCAAAAAGGTAGTGTCAACCAAGGCTGCTAGTGGGTCTAGCAAACCCAACGACAATAACGACAAAAGTAGTAATATGAACGAAGGAAAAAGGGCAAATATTGAGCAGACAATGTTTGATAACAAGCTCCATACGAAGAACATATACGAGTCGAGGTTCATTAACTACACGACCCTGGTCAACAGCAGAGCAGAAGTGTATCAGGCCACTCACACCTCAGTCCCTTTCAGGCGACCAGCCCCGATCAGAAAGGACATATCCAAGCGGAACACAACCAATTTTTGTCATTTTCACAACGAATATGGCCATGATACCAACAAGTGTAACCAGCTGAAGGACGAGATTGAGTTCCTTATCCTACAGGGATATCTGAGAAGATATGTACGAGATGGGGGAAACTCCTAGCAAGGGGCTAACGGAGGCAACGAGCAGGCACCTGTACGCCAACGCTCGCCTCCGCTGCAACCAGCCCCGGTCATTGGTACTTTGCTAACTATCTGTGGGGGACCGCATATATCTAGTGACAGTGGTAAGGCAAGGGAGAGATATGCAAGAACCCTACATCACGAACAAGACATAGAATTGCTAAACGTCAAGGAGCGAACTCCCAAAAAAGCTCAAACAGAAGAAGATAGCATAACTTTCTCTGAGCAGGACGCACAACATGTCCGATTCCCCCACTCAGATCCCTTGGTCATGGACGTTCAGATTACCAACATGATAGTGAAACGAGTGTTGGTAGATACTGGAAGCTTGGTAAACATTATGTATAAATCTTCACTAGAAATAATGAAATTATCAGTGCAAGATTTAGAACCATGCAACCAAACCATCTATGGTTTCTCTGGTGGGGATTAGCATCAACAGGGTCAATCAGACTTCTGATCACGGCAGGAACGACACCCACGAATAGGACATTACTCACTACTTTTATAGTATTCGATTGTCCGTCCGCGTATAACACCGTGATTGGAAGATCCATCTTGGTAGATTTGCGAGCAGTGACTTCAATCCTAGCATCTGACCATGAAGTTTCCAACCGATGTAGGAAAAAAGCGAGAAAGTGCGGATCAGGGAGTGAAGCAGAAAAAAGGTTGTTATTGGTAAATGAGTAACAAGCCCAATCAGGTGAATAAGTCACCAAATAGGGCGTTGCCCAAAGTGAGGATAGGGAATTAGATCCTCACTTTGGGGATTTTGAGGAAAGTGTCGGACCCGTGGAGGACCTCAAGGAGGTCCAACTAGAAAAAAAAGATCTGACAAGAGTTCCCAAAATATTTGCATGATGACGTGGCATGTTTAAGAGGTACATGGTTATTATTAATGAAGGCCTGGTCGACTGACAACTAAAGTATTATAAGGAAATTAAAGTTGCTTGATAGGCACAAGGAATATACTGAGCAGCAGGAAAAGAAGGGGTGCAGAGGCATATGACTAGAGCTGCTCGTGGGACCGAGACAAATAGTCAGAAACGGTTATAAGTTAGATATTTTCGAGATATTTAACTATTTTAAATGTAAATATCAGTATTTATGTTATTATTTTGTTATGCTTGTAACGCAAGTTAAGGATGGCCCGTAGGCCCATATGTACATCCATGAGTCTATAAATAGGACTCATAGGATTCATTTAGGATGGACGCGCAATATTTGGTATTCAGAGAGAAATAGTGCTTTTATACGTTGTACTTGTATCTAGCTTTAAGACTGTGAAACTCAGTGAACCCTTGTTCGCTGATCGGAAGTTTTGGGGTTTTACATCAATAAAAATACTAAGTAGACGTAAGTTATTACCAATCTCTGGGGCCGAATCACTATAAAATCCTTGTGTTGTTTTACATTCTTGCAGTCAGCTCTATAATTCTTATCATTTTTCGTGACTCCGTGTCATTGACTAATTCGAGGGTCAACACTATATATATATATATAGATTTATCATAATTAAATAGTTAATTAAATTAAAATTAAAATTATATGTTATAGATATTTAATATTTTTTATAAATACCTAAATATAAAAATTACTATTCATATATGCGGTTATTGAAAAATTAATGCAAATATATATAAAACAAAAAAATTAAAGCAAATATATGGTTCCTTCACCCTTTGAAGAATGGAGGAGGTCGACTATAGCCAGCTTTGGCTCATGGAAGTCTATCGATAGGGATTTTAGGGAAAATGTGAATTTGATCTTCAACAACAAATGCTCTCATCAAATCCAAATCATTATATGAAGCAAGTTTGCCTTAAAAAATTCAAAAAGCCCTTTGAATTTGGATTGCAAAATCAGACCCAACCACTAAATTCTCTGCAACTTTCAGGTATGTGATAAGATAAAAATTCAGTTCTCTTATAAACATGTTGATCATATAATGGATTTTAAAACACATATATATTGCAATAAAAATCTAGCAGCAACTACTGAATTTGGTTTATGGGAAAAAATGCAAAATTCAATTGAATCTAAATGGGTTGCTTTAAATTCTTAGGTCGCGGTAATAATTCATAACACAAGAAATTATAAGAGGGTGGCTTTGTGTAGGAAGAGTGTTGGACAACAAGAAATTGATAAGTTCTTGGGATTTAAGGTGGAGTGCTTGAAAGAATGTCATCCTATTTTGTTCTTACTAGTTGCTTAAGGAGTTATAAAGGTTGCTTGAGACTTTCTTTATTTGTTGTATATGTTGCTTATAATGGGTTGTTAATGTAATACTAAAGTTTGTTGTATATGTTGCTTATAATGATTGGCAGTTGCTTAATATGTTGCTTAAGGGTTTCTTTATATGTTACTGATGGGGATTATGGGTTTCTTTATGGGGTTTGCTAATAATTAGGTTATAATAATGGTGGTGGGTTCTTGCATAGGTTGCTTAAGTAGTTGTAAAGGTTGTTGTAAATGCTGATAATAAAGATTGTGGGTTGCTGAATATGTTAATTACTAGTTGCTAAAGGGGTTATAAAGGTCGCTAAATATGTTGCTTAAGAGTTTCTTTATGTGTTTTATATGTTGCTTATAATGAGTTGCTAAAGTAATAGTAAAATTTGATGTATATGTTGCTTATAATGATTGGTAGTTGCTGAATATGTTGCTTATGGAATTATGGGTTTCTTTATTGGGGTTGCTAATAATTAGGTTATAATAATGGTGTCGGGTTGTTTCATAGGTTCCTTAAGTAGTTGTAAAGGTTGTTGTATATGTTGATGATAAAGGTTGTGGGTTGCTGAATATGTTGCTTACTAATTGCTTAAGGGGTTATAAAAGTTGCTGAAGAGGTTGCGTAAAAGATTCTTTATTTGTTGTATATGTTGCTTATAATGATTGATAATTATTGAATATATTGTGTTGACCCTTGATTTGGCCAACGACACGGAGTCAAATATACGACAAAAGATAAAACGGCAAGTAAGAAAGATAATCTAATGGAAGAGAAGAAAATATCAAGGATTTATAGTGGTTTGGCCCCAAAAGATGGTAATGACCTACGTCCACTTAGTGCTATTATTAAGATTGAATCTCAAAGCAGTGATCAAAGAACTAAGGTTCTTGAGTTTCACAAACCTTGGAAGAAATACAATAAAACGATGGATAATTGCACTATAGTTCTCTTTTTTTCTCTATCTTAGCAAAAAGATTCAGGGATCAAAAGTCCCTTCATTGAGCTATTTCATGTATATTTATAGGCTCAAGGAGGGTTACATGGGCCAACGGGCCATATCTTTCCTTAATAACCGCGTGTCAAGGTCATAATGAGGAAATATTCAATGTATTAATTATAAGATTACAGTTTAAGAAGGAAACAAATCAAGTTATACGACCAGCCTAGTCGTATCTAAATGTTAGGCCCCGACAAAGCGATGTGCTTCTGGTCAATAGTAGAGCAGTACTTTGGCCACGTGTCAACCATGTAGGAGAAATCCTTGCCATGTCATCAGTAGCCGTTTTTAGGGTAAACATATTGCTTAAAGGTTTCCTTATATGTTGCTTATGGGGATTATGGGTTTCTTTAAGGGGATTGCTAATAATTAGGTTATAATAATGGTGGTGGGTTGTTGCATAGGTTGCTTAGGTAGTTGTATATGCTGATAATAAATGTTGTGGGTTGCTGAATAAGTTGCTTACTAGTTGCTTAAGGGGTTACAAATGTTGCTGAAGAGGTTGCTTAAGAGAATCTTCATTTGTTGTATATGTTGCTTACAATGGGTTGCTAAAGTAATAGTAAAGTTTGTTGTATATGTTGCTTATAATGATTGGCCATTGTCGAATAGGTTGTTTAAGGGTTTCTTCATATGTTGCTTATAGGGATTATGGGTTTCTTTATGGGGGTTGCTAATAATTATGTTATAATAATGGTGGTGGGTTGCTGCATAGGTTGTTTTATAGTTGGTTAGGTAGTTACAAATGTTATTGTATATGTTGATAATAAAAGTGGTGGGTTGTTGAATAGGTTGCTTACTAGTTGCTTAAAAAGTTATAAATTTTGTTAAAGATGTTGCTTAACAATTTCTCTTCTTTTTTTTTTTTTGTATATGTTGCTTATAATAGGTTGCTAAAGTAATAGTAGAATTTGTTGTATACGATGCTTATAATGATTGGTAATTACTGAATATGTTGCTTAAGGGTTTATTTATATGTTGCTTATGTGTTTCTTTATGGAGATTGCTAATAATTAGGTTATAATAATGGTCATGGGTTGCTGAATAGGTTGCTTAAATAGTTATAAATGTTGATGTATATGTTCCTTATAATGATTAGTAGTTGCTAAAGAGGTTGCTTAAGAGTTGATTTGTATGTTGCTTAAGTTTCTTATGGGTTGCTTAAAATTTTGGTGATAATAAGGATTATAGTCTGCTGAATAGGTTGTTTAATGGTTGTTTTATATGTTGCTTAGATTTTTATGGGTTGCTTAATGGTTGTTGTATATTTTCGCATATAGGGTTACTTACAAGGAGCACTATATGTTATTTTTGTGGATTATGATCTTTAATAGTTGCCAAATTTTTTGTTATAATGTAGATTGTGGGTTGCTGAATAGGTTGCTGAATGGATGTTTAAATAGTTGTAAATGTTGTTATGTATACTGATAATAAAGATTGTGAGTTGCTGAATATGTTGCTCAATAGTTGTTGTATATGTTGGCATTTAGGGTTGCATGTCATGTTACTTTATGTGTTGCTTAACAATTGCTGAATAGGTTGCTTAGAGATTGCTTATATGTTCTTTATGAGTATATGTTGCTATATAGGGTTGTTTAACATGTTGATTTATAAGTTGCTCAAGCATTGTTTAACATGTTGCATTATATGTTTCTTTAAGAGTTATAGTTTTAATATGGTTGCATAATGAGATTAATTTAATTATTTTTATAAGATTGGTTATGTTTCTAAACACATTGATTTACTTGTTTTACCATATTAATAACAGAATATATACTTGATTCAACAAGTTTCAAATGAATCAACTTCCTTGTGCCCACACAATTGTTGTGTTGTAAAGACATGAATCAAGATCCTTATCAATATTATTCTCCATAATACAAAAAGGAAGTCATGGTTGCTACCTACAAAGAAATTATATATCCTATTGGCATTGAAAACACTTGGGAAATACCTGAACATATCAAAGATGTGAAAGTACACCCTCCAAAATGAAGAATAAGAGTAGGCAGACCAAAGAAAAGAATATGTAAAGATGCATGGGAGAGAAACAAAAAACCAAAAACAAAAAACAAATGCATGAATTGTGGTCAAAGTAAGCATAACAAAAAGACTTGCAGAAATCGAAAGAAATATTAGATATTGACTTACAAAATCATACATTATTACTTCTTTTTTTTCAAAAAATATTAAAAGTTAAATTGTTTGATCTATTCAATGATTTTGGTTCATTTCCTTTATGTTTTAAATGAAATCATGAGCATATAAAGATATATATATATATAAATTAATATAGGGAAAAAGATAAAAAAAAAAAATTGGCAGAAATCAGCTTCTTGACCTTGATAGTAGGGCTGTGCAGAAATTTTTACAACCCGCCCAAACCAACCTGAAAAAACTGCCAAAAAACGCAACCCGAATAAACCGACCAAAATTTAAACCGCCCAATTGTTACATTGGGCCAGTTGAAAATAATTATCAACCCGCCCAATATAACCCAACCCGCCCAATAAAGAATTTATTATCAATTTATTATTTTTAATATATTCAAATAAATATATAAATTAATTAAGTTTTGTTTTAATTTTTTTACTATAAATTTAAAATATTATTTTAAGCTTAAAAAGATAAACTTCACACTATTAGTACTAGTATTTAAAAGAAAAAAATTACAAAAATGTAAAAAACAAAATACCACTTTTGTTTGGGCGGGTTGACCCGACTAACCCGCCCAAAAAAAAATACCATTTCAGTTTGGGCGGGTTAACCCGACCAACCCGCCCAAATTATTGGACAGGTTAAAAAAAAAATTCTTAATTGGGCAAGTTACGGGTCACTTTTACTAACCCGATTATGACATTTGACGGGTAAAAATGCCTTGTAACCCGACCAACCTGCCCAATGATCAGCCCTACTTGATAGTAAGCAAAATTGTCATTACAAGAAAAGTGTTCCGAGTGATCTATTTAGAACAAGTACTCATGGGAATGAAAGCTAGCTAATAACAAAAGGTTCTTTTTTCTATAATATATAAATTTGATAAAAGAAAATAACAAAATATTTTTCTCAAGAAAACGTAAAAGTAAAAACAATGGGTGAGAATTGCGAATTGCGATTTGCTCTCTCCATGGCGAGACGCAAGAAGGCAACTCAGAAGCCTGGTATTCAATCTCCGGTGACAGTAAACCCATCGGTTAGTGAGGAGGGTTTGGGTGCTACTGATAAGGCGAATTCGACGGTGTTGGAGGAGGTTTTCACGGACTCCGTGGCTGGGTTTCCTGAGGTTGGGGAAGATCTCCAAACTGAAGCACCCGGTGATGTTGATGGTTTGGCCTCTAGATTGTGCGAGGAGTTAGGTCCGACTCAGGATTTTCAGACTTTAGCTCAGGATGCCTGGTCCAAATTTAGTGAAACACTCGCTCCTCAGAGGGGCTCACGGCTGGCATTTGTGGAACCTATGTGTCGAGAGGGGAAGTTAATTGCTCAGGTGGATATGGAGGAAATTGAAGTGGAAGCTTCTTTCTGGAATTCGGCAATGGTGTGTATAGTCCTGGGGGCTAACCCCCCATTTGTAGTGTTTGAAGGATTGATTAAGCGATTATGGGGCAAGCTGGGTATTGAGAGGATAGCTCGTATGAATGCGGGCTATACTATTGTAAAGTTTAGGGATAAAGTCACAAGAGATTTGGTGTTCGAGGCTGGGGTGGTGCATTTCGACAAGAAACTAGTCATATTATGACCATGGACTACTGATCTAGATACTTTGAGGTTAGTGAAATCTGTCCCTGTTTGGGTTTGTTTGCCTGATCTTGGGTTGCAATATTGGGGAGTCACATGTCAGAGTGCTCTTGTTAGTACCATTGGCAAGCCTATTTTGGTTGATAAGGTCACCAAAGATAGGTCAATGGTGAAGTTTGCTAGGGTGTTAGTAGAAGTGGAGATTTCAGATAACCTACCAAAAACAATTAGTTTCCTCAATGAAAGGGGTCAATTGATGGAGCAGATCATAGAGAATGAATGGCAGCCTATCCAATGTTCCCGCTGCAAATTGTTAGGTCATTCTGCTGCTAATTGTAAGCGAAACCAAGGAGGTGTTTGGAGGAAAAAGGAGGTGGGTAAGGAATTGCCAGCGATCTCAGAAGAGGTGAAAATTTTGTCTGTTGAGCCACCTTCTGGAAAATTGCCTATGGTTAAAGATGGTAGTAAAGTCAGTGAGGTGCTATAGAAAAATGTTCAACAGGAGAGTAGTATTTCTCAGAAGGAGCAGGTGTCAAAATGGATGACACCTAAACAGTTTGGGGGAAATAAACAGGCTGTTACAGAAGGTTAAACTAAGATGCTGAATTCGTATTCTGTGTTACAAGATCGCTTTGTGGAGGTTACAAATTTGGGATTGTCTTCTACCAACATTCTCAATGGAGGGTAATACTATTCTTAGTTGGAATGTTAGGGGCTTGAATAATAAGAATAAACAATGGTCCCTTCTTTCATTTTTTCGCTGCAATAAGGATGGCTTAGGAGCTTTTCTTGAAACTAAGCTTCGTGGTAATAAAATGGAGGAACTCATGAAGAATGTTTTTGATGGGTGGGATTTCTATAGTTGCCCGGTGAGTGAGGGTAGAATATTACTGGTTTGGCAACCTGATTTTGTTTCTGTGACTGTCCTTCAAGTTAGTCAGCAATTTGTTCACTATCAAGTGAAGTTTATGGGCAAATCTCAGGTTGTCTACTTGACCTTTGTTTATGGTAAAAACACGGTAGAGGAAAGACAAGTTTTGTGGCAGGAATTGGCTTCTTTGATTTTCCTTGTGCAGTCGTGGCTCATGGCTGGAGACTTTAATGCTATGTTTGATTTTGATGACAGAATAGGAGGGCGTATTGTTACAGATGTTGAAATGGCTGATGCTCAACAATGGCGTGCTCTTGGTTTGGCAGATGAATTGCGCTCTGTTGGTTCTAAGTATACCTGGTCCAACAAGCAGGCGGCAGATGCCAGAATTTTTTCTAAATTGGACAGAGTGTTTAAAAATGAAGCTTGAGTGGATATTTTTCCTCATTCAGAAGTCTTAACTAATTGGGATATTCTTTCTGATCACTGTTTTTGTATCATCAAGTTTATCTCTGCTTCTGTTTCTGGGTATATACCTTTTAGATTCTATAATATGTGGGCTGAGCACTCTGACTTCAGAAGTGTTGTGTTAAATGGCTGGTATAAGCCTTTGCAAGTTCAAGGTCTAGTCCGCATTATGAGGAAATTGGGGAGACTTAAACATGTTATGCGTAAGTTCAACAAAGTGGCAATTGGTGATGTTACTCTCAACTTTGCAGATGCCAAAGATCAGTTTCAACTCGCTCAGCTTTCCCTCCAACAGAACCCTCATTCAGTTGCTCTTCAAGATGTTGAACGGTCTGTTGGGATCAATCTGTCCTTGCACTCTAGAATGTATGAAAGCTTCCTTAGGCAGCAGAGTAAGATTAATTGGCTTCGGTTTGGCGACGATAACTTTGCCTATTTCCATGCTTGTCTAAAACAGAGAAGGATTACTAATAGGATTACGTCTTTTTTAGATGATCAAGGTCTGATCCATGATAAGTTTGAGGATGTTGTGGGCCATTTTATTCACCATTTCAGAAGATACATGGGAAGTTCTAGTTCGGCCTCCATTTCTATTCAGAAAGATTGCTTTGTCCATGGTGTTATATTAAATTTGGATCAACAAGTGGCTTTGCTTCGACCTTTCACAAGGAAGGATGTGAAGTCAGCGCTTTTCAGCATTAGCTCCATTAAAAGTCTTGGTCCTGATGGGTTTGGTTTTGGCTTCTATAAATATTTGTGGAAAGAGCTTGGGATGAGATTACTGATGCTATTCTGGGGTTTTTTGACAAAGGAGAGCTTCCTCCTGATATAAATAATACCATGCTCTCGCTTATTCCCAAGGTGGAAAATCCTTCTAAGGCGATGGATTTTAGACTGATTGCCTACTGTAACACACTGTACAAGTGTATTTCAAAAATGATTTGTTGGAGATTGGCTAAGGTCTTTCCGTTGTTAATTAACCAAAATCAGGGTGCTTTTGTTTAGAATCGTTCTTTGGCTCACAATATTTTCATATTTCAGGATCTGATTAAAGGTTACAATAGGAAGAGTGTTTCCCCTCGTTGTGTTCTAAAGATTGATTTGAGTAAAGCCTATGACACTATTGATTAGCAGTTCATAGAGGACCTCCTGAAAGCGTTCTGTTTCCCTAGTAGATTTATTCATTGGATCATTTTTTGGTTACAGGGTGCTTCCTATTTACTTTTGATGAATGGTCGGGTTCAAGGGCGGCAGTTTGTTGGGAGGAGAGGGCTTCGACAAGGAGATCCTATATCTCCTTTATTATTTGTGCTGGTCATGGAATACCTTACCAGAATCCTTATTCAAGCCTCTCTTCATAAGGATTTCAGATTTCATCCCTTGTGTAAGAATCTGAAGTTGGTTAGTCTTTGTTTTGCTGATGATCTTGTTTTGTTTTGTAAAGGGACCCCTCACTCAATTCAAATCCTCCAGGATGGGTTCTCCCAGTTTAGTCAAGCCTTGGGATTGACTGTGAATTTGGCCAAGTCTCATATTTATTTTGGTGGTCTGAAGTCTGAGGAAAAGAATCTTATTTTGGACTGTTTTAACATTGAGGAGGGATCTTTTCCTTTAAAATATCTTGGTGTCCCTCTTCGTCCTACCAAATGGAAGGCTGGTGATTGTGGGATAATAATCAAAAAGATAAATCTTAGGCTGCATTCTTGGGCCAGTCGTCATCTGTCTTTTACGGGTCGAGCTCAGCTCATTCACTCTGTTTTGCTTGGTATTTGATCTTATTAGATGAGTATTTTCCTTCTTCCTCAAAGTGTCACTCTTGAGATTGACCGACTATGTAGGAATTTCCTTTGGGGTTCGACAAGGAATAGAAGCAAATTGCACTTTACCTCTTGGGACCATGTTTGTTTGCCGAAAAGCTTGGGAGGCATCGGGTTTAAGGAAGGTTCGAAATGGAATAAAGTTTTATTAGCCAAATATGTTTGGGCGATTTCTTCCAAGCAAGATCTGCTTTAGGTTAAATGGGTTGATAATATTTACCTCAAAGGTGAGAGTTTTTGGGAGTACAATCTAACAGCTGATGTCAGTTGGTATTGGAGGAAGCTGGTTTACTTAAAATCTGTCCTAAATAAAGGTGATTTGGAGGCTACGGCTACTAGAAGGAATCTGAAGCTGAGTAAGTTGTATATTCTGATGCTTCCGCAGGTTAAGGTTATTTTTGCCAATGTGGTTTGGTGTCACCTTTCCCTCCCAAAGCATAGATTTATTTTATGGCAATCTGTCCTTGGCCACTTGCTCACCCGAGATAAGCTACTGCTTCGTCATGTTAGTATTGAGTCTCCCTTATGCCCAGTTTGTGAGATCGAATTGGAGACTCACGACCATCTTTTCTTTGACTGCATCTACTCTCAATTGATTATGCACAGGATGAAAGATTGGTTTGGTGCTGCTATTTGGCCTTCCAAATATGCTGATTGGTCTGCTTGGATGGCGGGAAGGCCTAAAGGTCTGTTCCAGCGAGTTTTGGCAGCTGCTCTAACTGCTTCTGTCTATTTCATTTGGCTGAACCGAAATTCCTAAATTTTTAATTGTTCAACTATTTCTAATACCAGAGTTGAGTTTTTGATTAAATCTTGTTTAAAGGCTAGATTGTTAGGAATTACTACGAAGAAGTTGGGTCAAAAAGGGAGGGCTATTGTTGATCTTATTTGTAATATGTAATCTAGCTAGTTTTGTTTTTTTTTTTTGGCTGTTTTTGTGTTAGCTGGTTTGAGCTCGTTTTGAGCTTTTGTTTGTATTTGTTGGTTGGTTCAATGAAGCTTTTTCTTCTTGATAAAAAAAAAAAAACAGTGGGTGAGTGAGACAACAAAGAAGAAAACGTAAAGTAAAACTAATAAACTATTTTTAATGTAATCTTGAATAGATTTACATATAGAAATGAAAAGATATCAAAGATGCCGTAAAAATAAAAAATAAAGAGAAATTATCGTATTTTGAGTAATTTTCCTAGATATTTTTAATTGATATCTATTATAATTAATATTATAGATATTTTTTTTTATACAAATTAAGTAGAATAAAAAAATGAGAAAACTGATAAAATGGTATCTAATAAAATTTAAATTCAAATATTATTTTATAAATTTTTTAATTCATCTATTCAATTGTTTTTATAATCCTGATTTAATAATAATAGAGAATATATATCATTATATATTCCAAATAATATATATAGTTACGAATAATAATAAATTGGATATATAGTTATAATATATATATATATTATTATAAGGTTTTGTTTCTTTTAATTAATTTTTTTAAATCAGTTATATTATTATAGATATTTTTTTAGAAAAAAATAAGAAAAATAGAATGAAAAAATGAAAAAAAAAATAGATAGAGTAGTTTGGAGAGATTTTAGAGTGTCACATAATTTTTGTGGGGTTCTCCTTTATATAAATACTAGAAAACATAATCATGCTTCGCGCAGTTTTTATAATGTTTATAAAAATTATATTTTTAAATTTTATTGGTAAGATTGTGTGGTAAATAGTCTTTTTTACCTTACCTGTACAACATGTTCCTTATATAGACACGTAGACGCGTCTTGACCCCAATTTTTTATGATTGTGCTTATTGTATAACAAATAATTAAAATGCTGAAAATATAGTTCAAATAACTTGTTGTACGCGTAATTTTATTCATACACTTTGCATGATTTTTTTTATAAAAAGTCTAAAATATGTATAAAGAAAGTTATGTTTTGTGCAAGAGTTAATTTGGTCGATTACCCTTCATTTTTATTAATTAATTTTTACACCTCATGTTTTGTCAAAAGGAGAAAAATATAAATAGATAGATCGATTATTTGAACACTATATTTTGACCGATTACCTATTTGGAACTTTTTTTTAAAATTAACCTCTGGACCATGTATGTATTCAAAAAGTTCAAAATTCTTTATAAAAAGTAAATTATATATAATATATTTTATGTAAGGGTTCACACAATTTTAAACCTTTTTTTTATCTCATTTCCTAATTGGACCATTTACTTTAAAAAAATAAACTTTTAAACTTCGTCAAAACGTTAAGAATATGAATATATATGTTGACCCTCAAATTGGTCAACGACACGGAGTCAGATAAACAGTATAAAATATAATGAAAATGAGAAGAAATCCAGATGAAAAGATAAACTACACAAACAATATATAGTGGTTTGGCCCCAATAGAATGGTAATAACCTACGTCCACTTAGTGTTCTTAATGATGTAGTATTCCAAGAACAGTGATCAATGAACTAGGGTTCACGAGTTTCACTGAATCTCAAATAAATACAATTGTGATGGATAACAACATTTTTTTTCTCTCTTAGAATCTCTCAACTCAAGCGTTCTCAAGCCAAATGTTCGAAAGTCAAAAGTCCCCTGTAACGCCTTGGATAGCCAAGACTGCTACACTGTGTACTTATGAAGGTGCAAGACTTGCTAACCAAGTCATTATTTTAAAAACGTGTCATTAAACATGTAAGAGCTAGGGTTAAAAAGGTTTTGGTCTCAAAAGACTCATTTTATATGATTAAACTGTTACATACACGGGATCCCAAAAGAAACAGAGTTAAAAGTTAATTTACAGACTCTCAAAAATACATAAGCAAAGGTTAGCCATACTAAGGCAAAATAGACAATCTCTGGGTCTCGCGTCCCTGTCTAAACCTCAACCGTGGCGGCTGAGCAGCTGGCTATGTACATTTCGCTCGCAGAGCTCTCCAATCAAGGCTGGTCAAGTTTACCCTTGCCTTTACCTGCACCACGTAGCACCCGTGAGCCAAGGCCCAGCAAGAAAACATCGTATGCAACACAATCAATGATATCAGATAGTTAATTCATTAAGCATGAACTCTCATCAAATAATCCACAATAGACATTCAGCACATATATTCATATTTAAGATGCAATCAATCACTTATATCACTCATATCACATAATATTTAGGGCCGACGACTTAGGCCGCACCCTCTGTTTATCCCACTGACTCCGGCCCACTTAAACGAGCTCAGTGCATAATAAGTTGTCCTCGGCTACCAGTGGCCAAGCTGCGCCCTGTGTGCTAGTGTAACCCTTGGCACCCTTAGGCCGTTGGTTCACTAAATAGCTTTCATGGCATAATACCATCATTTCAAGCATTTACAATAGGGAACTCTTAGTCCCGTCACATATATTCAACCAGGTGCAGTTTTCTTACCTTTAGTCTTTACAATTATTGATTATGAGCGACACTCCTCAAGCACGATCCGTTCCCGAGCCTAAGCTTTTATCACCTAGTCACAACTAAGGTATAGGGTTCCATTAATATTCAAATATAGGTTCCCGATTACAAAACTAACTCCCGAGAATCCGAATTCCACCAAGCACGGTGGTGAAACCAATCCCGAGCATACTTGACCACATTCCCATGCCTAAAATCCCCAAAAGTTCATGTTCACAACTAAGGGCTGCGGCCCTTGAAGCTTAGCCGCGGCCCTAGCCTCAAAACATAACCAAGGACCACCCTGGGCAAAGACACGCGTCGTGGCCCTTGCTTTGGGCGCCGCGGCGCCCACCCTTGACCGAGCCTCCTTGGCTTTTCTTCATCCTAGGGCCGCAGCGCTCTAGAACAGAGTCACGACCCTTCCCTTCGTGCCCAGAAAACCCACCATTTCTAACATCCAAACCTCACCTTAAACCATCCCAAAGCTCCCCAACTCATAACCAATTAATCCCAACACCTTTGGCATGACTTAAACAACATAATTCCACAGAAAACTCAGCCTAACACACACTAATCTTCTCTTTTCAATTTCTGAAACTCAAGAGCTATAAACACTAAAACCAGCCATTCAAATCCAAATTAAAACTTCTAAACCATGAATAGAAAATTACCTCTTCTGCTGAACCACTTCACCAAGCCAAAACCAAGCAAATTCCCAAGCTTTCCTCCTTAATTCTGTCTTTAAACATCAAAACCATATTTACCTCAAAACCCAACCAAAACCCAGAATTTATAACCACAGAAAAGAAAATTAAATGCTTACCTTAGCCCTGATTTAGTTCTTGATTAACTCTTGACCTAAGCCTCCAAATCCCCACCTCAATTCTCAGAAATTCTAGCTTGATTCCCTTAAGATTTCTGTGTTCCTTTCTTTCCTTATGTTTCCTTGAGAGAGAGTAAAGAGTAGAGCTGAGAAAGAGTCGGTCTAATATTTTCTATCTACTGTTCCTTAAGTTTATCTTACTTGCTAAGTTAATCCCAAGGCTCGGGGTGCCGGAACCGTCCCCGTGGGCAAAATGGTAAAATCCCCCAATATTCCCGCCTAGACTTCCTAACCTCAAATTTATCTCCATATATTTATTTTCATAACCCGATAGTCCAAATAACTACCCAATACTTAAAGTACCCCTGACTTATCCAAAGTCAGCTGTTAAGCCCTGTTGTGACTTTTCCCTGCAAACTAGCCCTAGGATCGCCTCGAGTCGTGCTCTGCGAACCTACCCACATAATAATGTGGTTCTCACATTTATCACATATATATATATCATATTATTATCAATTATCATACAAACATTATTAAACATATAATTACACATTTAATCCAGCAATGCCCTCCTGGCACACTAATCAAGACCCTTAAGCCTCATTAGCGAATTTGGGGTCGTTACATCCCCTCTCTTGAGCCATTTAATTCTTATTTATAGGCTCAAGGAGTTCTACATGGGCCAATGAGCCTTAATTACACTCAATACATGCGTATCTAAATAAATGAGTATATGCGACCAAGCTGGTCGCCCATAAGTATGATGCCTGAGAAGCCAATGATCTTCTGGTCGAGGATCGAGCAGATTATACTCACTTAAAACTACCACGTGCATCCCACGTGTAAACCAATCCTGCTACGTGTAACGCTCTACTACCTTAGAGCCGTTACTAAGTGAGTTTAAAATGTGCAATTACCTCGTTAAGCGAGGTTATTAGAACAAAAGTGTGATTTAACAAAAAGACAAGGTTGTAACCTTTAAAAGTACTCTATTTCATTTAAAGTTCAAGAGTTTAACATTCGGGATCCCAAAACTTGGTTTATAAAATATTTACAACTCAAAACAAGTTTATAAGTAGTTAACCATCAAAACTAGGGTTTGTACAGCCATTTCTCAAAAATATCCCCAACCAAAGCAGTCGGGCAGGCCAAACATGTACGTGCCGCCCCCACGCTCTCTGTACTCATGGCTGGTTGACTTTCTCTTTGCCCTTACCTGCAACACAGAGCACCCGTGAGCCGAAGCCCAGCAAGAAAACTCAAACAGTACATAACATATGCATAATATACAGTCACTACAACAGATAGCTCATAACTAGTCAAACAGTCCAAATAATCAAACACATATACGGCCATGTCGTCCCAAAGGCGTTACCAAGGCCTGGGATCTCGGTCTATACCGTAAGGATATCCCATGTATCCACTGGGGTCTCACCCTAACCACGAGCACTCCATGTGCTAAGTGGTATTCTCGGCCCCACTGCCGTTCTCGGCCTTCGCCGTTCTCGGCCCTTCGTCGTTCCTAGCCCTTCGCCATTCATTCTGCTATTTCCACATTTAGCATTCTCAAATAACAATCAAATATATAATCATTCATGTAATGCTACATCCTAGCAATAATACAATCTAGGGCTGCGCCCTGCAACAAAACTATGGGCCCAAGCCCTGCTCTACGGGTGCTACAGTTTTCTTACCTGTATCCCGAGCTTTCTGATGCACTAAGGCAGCGAGCACGGTCCTCTAACCCGAGCCTCTCCAAAGACCTAGTCACAACACATATAAAACATCCTTTAATACTAATCAATCCAAAACCACTTCACGGGACCAATCCCACACTCTCGGAATCCCCAAATTCCTAAAACAATTCATCGGAAACAACCCCCGAACCCCCGGAGCAAAAGCTCAAAATTGCAAAATTTCCATGTTCTGAAACTGGCCTAGCGCCGCGGCGCTGCCCTAGAGGGCCGCGGCGCCCAGCAAGTTAGAAAGCCTTCCCCTGTTCTGAAGCAGCCTCGCGCCGCGGCGCCCAAGAACAAGGCCGACGTCCCCGTCGACCACACTTCCGGCTGGGTCAAGGCTCTGATACCATTTGTGACGCCCCACGTCACTATGGCTGCTTTCTGGAATGACGACTGGCCCTACAAACCAACACGAGTCTTTTCAGCGTGCTTGACCTGGTGTAATCTAGAGATGGGTGACCTCCTGGGAAGTTTTCCTAGGAAGCATGTGAGTGAGGACAAAGCACGCTGAAAAGACTCGTGTTGGTTTGTAGGGCCAGTCGTCATTCCAGAAAGCAGCCATAGTGACGTGGGGCGTCACAAATGGTATCAGAGCCTTGACCCAGCCGGAAGTGTGGCCGACGGGGACGTCGGGTCCGTAAGGGGGGTGATTATGACAGTCAGAATCCCGTGATCCGTAAGGGGAAAGACCGGGTAAGCTGTGCAATCCCACACCGCCTGGGGAAGGTCAAGTGTGATGATTCTAAGACTTTGTAGGTAGGGGACTGCACAGTTGAAGAGGGCTTAAATGGATTGATGGGTACTACCTATATCAACAAGATGGATCTTCTTTTCGGTGGCCCATCACTTGAGAACTCCAAAGTTAAGCGTGCTTGACCTGGTGTAATCTAGGGATGGGTGACCTCCTGGGAAGTTTTCCTAGGAAGCATGTGAGTGAGGACAAAGCACGCTGAAAAGACTCGTGTTGGTTTGTAGGGCCAGTCGTCATTCCAGAAAGCAGCCATAGTGACGTGGGGCGTCACACTACGTGTAAACCAACCCTGCCACGTCATCAGGTAGTCCGTTTTTGGGTAAACATTTGCCCCCAAGTTTATTTTACTGCAACCAACATAAAGTAAACTTAAACGATCAACCCTTTGCGTGACCTGTCAGACCTGTCAGTGTCTTTTCAAAAAAGGTAACCAATCATGTCATAGCAGTTTCCCAAAAAGCAATTTGACGGTTAACACATTTTTCCACGCCTCGAAAAATCATCCCCCATCATTACCTTATTAACCACGCCTCAATCAATATAAATAATCCTTCAATTTCACTCTTTACTTTCCCTTTTTTCCTCAAGAACACTAAAGAACGAAGCACGAAGAACCCAGAAAACTCAAACGACTTCGGTGACCTGTAGAGTATTTGTCCAGCCACTCAAATCAATGCTCGTAAATTTGTATCAATTTTTATCCAAGTAAGTTTCTTGAGCTTCTTTGTCTCTTAGATGCCATGCAATAGTTATCCCTTGAGTTTTCTGATTTGTTGGTATTTGAGTTTCTGACTGTTCTTGAAAAAAACGATTTGGGGTAATCGGGCTCGTAGGTATTAACATGATAGGATAAGGAGAAAATACTAAATGAGGCTTAGGAATTTACTTAGGAATTGGGATTACCGATTTAGGACGCAAAATCGAAGTAAAAATTTGATTTTTAGACACTCGAAAAAAACTGGGGTTTTCCTGCTCTTTCTCAGAGTCAAAAAGTTTTCTGTGAAAAACTTTTCACTTCTTCTTTTTAATCTGTTTTCCAAACTATTCGCATACTATTTAGTGTTTACGTTAGAATGTTGCTGGTCGTATAAAAGCTTAACCTTTATACATGAGCAACGTTATCCAAACATATCCACTCATTTTTCCTATTGACCGTAGATTCTCATCTCCGCTTCTCTGTTCGCAGATTTTCATGCACGACCCATGGGGAGGTGAGAGGCCGATCGATGATGACTTGCTCGCACTTTTGCTCGAAGATCAAGAACAGACGTCGCTACCATTCTCGGAAATTCCTTTTTCTCAACACAACCCTACAAACAGACCTCTGACCAGTCCAACAAATATGGGTCGCGTAAAATCCATTGCACAAAGAAAAAAGAAAACAACCAAGCCTCCTACTAATCAGCATGCCCCTCGGGTTGAAACTCCTTCGACCAACCCTCAACCTGCAAACACTTCCCTGTCAGAATTTCAAACCAAAGCCCGACCTTGCGACGTCCTTAGGCCAGAGGTCGAATGGTACATAGCACCCCCTAGCATTATTACAGCTAGGATGGTAGGCAATTATCTCAAGAAGTATGGCCTTCCTGGGATAACCCTCATCAAGCCTTCGATCGACCAGCGGGCAAACCTGCCTGGGGGCACCTTCAGTGCTTGGTCGAGGTATCACATTGAGGTAGAGGCAACCTTGCCTCTGCATCCATTCTTTCAGGGGGTGGCCAATTATTTTGAGGTCGCCCCTTTTCAAATCACCCCAACGGATATAGAGTGCTATCTGCAATCTATATCCTTTATAATCATAAGAAGTAGCACATTCCTACACCACATGAGATCAAGTACTTGTTTGATCTCAAATCTAACCCCAACCACGACAACACGGGGTTCTTCCATTTCTACCACCAGGAATCTGCTCGCACCTTCCTGAGTGACATTACCCACAAGTCCAACGTGGGGAAGTACTTCCAGGAGTACTTTCTAACAGCAGACATGGTCGCCAACAACCTGGCCTTCACAGAAGGAGGTAAATCATTAGCCTACTAGTCGTTTGATTTCTTTTATCTTTTTTACACATTCTTTAGAACTTCGGTGTCGTTCAAGTCCATGGCATCGACCAGACCCCACTCCAGAAATGGAGATAAGGGCAGCAGCCCTGGCCAGCATGACAAACATTGAAAAGAGTGTGAAAGAGCTAGTCACGGAGAATAACCTAAGGCTAGTCGACCTTCTTGCACCTCACCAGGATGTGAGGGAATCGACAGCGGGAAGTGCTACTAGGGGAGAAGTTCCCGAGCAGCACCAGGATGTGTCACAACCCATTAGGAGGAGGGCTACAAGAGTGACCATTAGGGAACCTTCCAGCACTCCACGAGCAGCTGTTGTCCCTGCTCAACAGGGAAAGGGCAAGCAGAAGCTTCCTGAACATCCCGAGCCTATACTTGAGTCCTTGGATGAGAACGGTACTGACTTCTCACTCTTAGATAGTTTATCCATTCCCTGACATTTATTTGATGGGGATGACAACTTTAAATACGCGACTAGTTTAAATTCAAACTTCTTCAAGGCATAGAGTGAGTGTAGTAGTAGTACAATAGATAATGTATCGACCAATAATAAGGGCTTGAGTATATTACTTAGAATTTTCTTTGATATTATTTCCTTAATTTAGTAAGTACCTCCATTTATATTTCCTGATTGTTCGTTTCTATTTTGTAGTCATGTCTGCCAAAGACCCCTTCGACTTGTACAACGAACCCGACATCGTTGTTCCTGTGAGCAAGAAGAAGGGGAGCAGGCAACATCATGGGGAAAGCAACAGCAAACCCCCAACGAAAAAGGCTCGGACCAAGGATCCTCTTTTACCAGTTCCTTCCAAAGAAACAACACCTCCTCCAGCTCCCGTCGACCAGACGTCTCCACCAGCTCCCGTCGACCAGACTCCTCCTCCAACTTCCGCCGACCAGGCTCCTCCTCCAACTCCCACCGACTAGACACATCCTGATCAGACGGGAAATACTCTAGGAGAGGCCCTTATGAACATGGCTCTCAACCCGGCCAAAGATAGGCTGACGAAGCTATCAAGGCATCGACACAATCGAGAAGCCATCAGCAACACTGACTCCCTGGAAGTCAACCAGATTTTCAGCCATGCACTAAAAGAAGTGCTCAGCGTAAGTTGCTATTTTTGTTGTGCTTTATTTGTTTACCTTGTCATTTTATTTTCACTAACAGCTTCATCTTTTTTCTGATCATAGGGAGTTCTAACCATGAGCACTGGTTGACGCTGCTCGGAGGCATTGGCTGCTGGGTACGAGAATAGACTGGGTGAGCAGCTCAAAATGGCTGAGGCTAAACATGCTGAGCAGCTCAAACTGGTTGAGGCTAAATATGCCGAGCAGCTCAAGACGGTCGAGGAGAAGAATGTCGAATTTCTGGAGAAGAATACCAAGCTGGCCAAAGAGTTGAAACAACATAAGGATGCCCTGGCAAGAGTCACCGAGTCCAAAGAGAAGTATAAAGAGGCTTCATTGATTAATTTCAAGGAGGCCTATAAGCTTCAAGACGAGCTAGCAATTAGCAGAAAAGAAAATAACGAACTGGATAAGCGTGTCAAACTGCTCGAGGAGACTAACGCCAAAGACTTGGAGAGGTTCAAGGGGGCCACTTTAAATGCTTCTATATGTTTTGGAAAAATAACCGCGAGGCGAACTTCGACTATCTACCAGATCATATGAAGCAGTTTGAACTGAACAGGTGCCTTGTTCGCCTTGAAGAGGAGGAGAGAGCGAATGCTCAAGCATCCCCTGAAATCTCTTTGGCTATGGGTATCGACGTCGTAGACGAGGAAGTCGGGGCCTCCGTCAACCAGCAGATACCACAAGATCCTCCGGCTGCTCCATAATTTCTCCTGTTTTTATTTTAATTTATAACTTGGGACACACGAACCTCGGTTCGTGATGTCAAGACAATTTTTTTTTGCTGCACGGGTAGCTTTTTCTTCTAATTGATGATACATCCGAGTAGCAACTGCTCGCGGTGTAAAACAAATTTCTTTTGATATTATAATATTTGCAATTTATTATAACATATGTTTGCATGACTGAACTTAGCATAGCACTTTGTTTTGATTTAACAAAATTTAAACAAAATTTTGAAAAATACTCTAAGTACTATAGCATGCTTTCCCTTATTTTGCTCGTGTGTTTACATATACTTGTTGATATGCTTTGCTTACTTAGTACCTTATATGCCCCCAAGCGATTGAGGAGCTTAAGGTCCTCGATCACTTGCCTTAACCAAGACCTGTTCAAACATTACTACTCGTGATAAATACTTATAAAACTACAGCAAAATAACACACGTAATGAGCAAATACTTGTAATAAATACAATAACTGGCTGTGCACAGTTCCTTTTATTTCTCGTAATAAATGGACAATCGTGTCTGTACGAGTGATCAAAAATTTGTTCTTACACTTATAAGCGATTAGTCATATGACTGACTAACCCTTGTTCATAAACTTGTAAAAAGTAAAATTAATACAAGCCAATTCTTTAAAAAGAACTGTTTATTGATAATACTTGCGCAGGTGTTCTCCATTCCAATAGCGAGGAATGAGATCTCCATTTAAGTGTGCAAGTTTATAAGTGCCTAGTTGAAGGACTTCTTCGATTTGGTATGGACTTCCCAGTTAGGTCCAAGCACTCCGGCAGCTTGATCGCGGATATTAAGAAAAACTCTTCTAAGTACCAAATCTCCCACATTAAACTTTCTTTCGCATACTTTAGAGTTGAAATATCGAGCAACCTTTTGCTAATAAGCTGCTACTCGGAGTTGAGCTTGCTTGCGCTTTTCATCGACCAGATCCAGAGATTCCATCAATAACTGACTATTAACATCTTGATCGTATGCCACTATTCTGTGCGATGGTGGATCTAATTCAACATGCAACATGGCTTCATATCCATAAGCCAAAGAAATTGGAGTATGGCCCATTGCTATTCGATGGGATGTTTTATACGACCAAAGGACTTCAGGTAACTGTTCTAGCCATGCCCCCTTCGCTTCTTCAAGTCTTTTCTTCAAGGTATCCTTGAGTGTCTTGTTGACAGCTTCAACCTGTCCATTTGCATGTGGATGAGCTAGTGAAGAAAAACTCTTTATAATCATGTGCATGTCGCAAAAATCTGTAGACAGATCACTGTCAAACTGTGTGCCATTGTCTGAGACAATCTTCCTTGGCAACCCATAGTGACACACGATGTTCTTGACCACAAAATCCAGAACCTTCTTGGTCGTTATCGTTGCAAGTGGCTCAGCTTCGGCCCACTTCGTGAAGCAGTCAATAGCAACCACAACATACTTGACGTTGTCTTTTCCCGTGGGCAAAGACCTGATCAAATCTATTCCCCACACTGCGAATGGCCACGGGCTTTGCATTTGTTTTAGCTCATTAGGGGTGCTCACGATATCTTGGAGAATCT
The DNA here is from genome assembly GCF_963169125.1 of Humulus lupulus. Taxonomy (NCBI): domain Eukaryota; kingdom Viridiplantae; phylum Streptophyta; class Magnoliopsida; order Rosales; family Cannabaceae; genus Humulus; species Humulus lupulus. Next base: position 58,796,717 of record NC_084794.1, on the reverse strand, counting down.
TTGGCACTTGTCGCACTTTTGAACAAAATTCATAGAGTCTTCATTCATCGTTGGCCAGAAGTATCCTTGCCTTAGGATCTTTTTGGATAAATCTGTCCCCCAGCATGATCCCCGTAGAAACCTTCATGGACTTCTCGCATTAACTCTTTGGCCTTCTCTTTTAAAACACACCTTAGGAGTGGCATTGAGTACCCTCTTATGTATAACACTCCGTTGATCAGGATGAATCGAATCGATTTCCTTTGGAGGGTTCTGGCTTTGTTCATGTCTGACGGTAATACTCCATGTTTTAAGTATTCAATGAAAGGTGCCATCCATGTGTCTGTTGCTTGGATTACCAAGGAGGTTTCTTCTGTTTTGATGCTTGGTGTAGATAAACGTTCAACAGGTACTATATTCAAGGTGTCAACATCCTTTGCGCTTGCTAACTTGGCCAAAGCATCAGCGTTTGAGTTCTGGTCGCGAGGTACTTGCTAGAGAGTATAATTTTCGAGTTGAGCCAATAATTTATTTGCCTTGTTCAAATAAGCAACCATCTTCAGACCTCGGGCTTGATATTCTCCAGTAATTTGATTAACTACGAACTAGGAGTCACTATATATTTCAAGTAACTTTATGTTCATATCCTTAGCTAATCTTAATCCTACGAGCAAAGCTTCGTATTCGGCTTCGTTATTGGATGCTGTGAAGTCGAATCTGATTGCACATTGGAATCGATGTCCTTCAGGCGTGACTAAAATCACATCTGCTCCAGCGCTGTGCTCGTTGGAAGAGCCATCTACGAACAACTTCCAAGAAAGACTTTGGATTTGGGGTTCAAGCTCTTCTATCGGCTCGATGTCTTGGAGCCCAGTAAGTTCTGCAACAAAATTCGCTAGAGCTTGTCCCTTCACTGCTGCTCGTGGCAAGTACGAAATATCGAATTGTCCAAGTTCAACTACCCATTTCAATAATTGACCAGCGGCTTCCAGTTTCTGCAGGACTTGTCGTAGTGGCTGGTCAGTGAGTACCACGATGGGGTGAGCTTGGAAGTACGGTTGCAGCTTTCTAGAGGCTAAGATCAAGCAATAGGCTAATTTCTCAATGGGCGGATATCGCAGTTCCGCTCCTATTAGCCTTTTGCTTATATAATACACAGCTTTTTGTGCATGTTCCTCCTCTCTTACCAGGACAGCACTAGCAACATATTCTGTGACCACCAAATAGATGAACAAAGTTTCCTTATCAACCGACTTGGATAAAATCGGTGGCTGCGACATATGAGATTTTAGAGCCTGAAAAGCCTGCTCGCACTCTTCCGTCCACTCGAATTTCTTATTCCCCCTAAGTAGATTAAAAAATGGGACGCACTTGTTCGTTGATTTGGAGATAAATCTACTTAAAGCGGCAATTCTCCCGGTTAAACTTTGAACATCTTTTATTTTTGTTGGCGACTTCATCTTGATCAGGGCCTTGATCTTTTCGGGATTAGCTTTGATACCTCGTGAGTTCACTATAAATCCCAAAAATTTCCCTGATCCAACTCTGAAGGAACACTTAAGAGGATTCAGCTTCATCTGATATTTATTTAAGACGTTGAAGCACTCTTGCAGATCCTCGATGTGTTCTTCTGCCTTCTTCGACTTAACCAGCATGTCATCAACATATACCTCCATGTTTACACCGATCAGCTCTTTGAACGTGTGATTGACTAGTCATTGGTAAGTCGCACTAGCATTTTTCAAACCGAAAGGCATTACTTTGTAACAGTAAAACCCTATATCGGTCAGAAAGCTAGTGTGATCCTCATCAGATGGGTGCATACTAATCTGATTGTATCCAGAGTATGCATCCATGAATGATAGGATCTCGTGCCCTGAACTAGCGTCGACCAGTTGGTCGATCCTTGGGAGTGAGAAACAATCCTTTGGGCAGGCTTTATTGAGGTCTGTGAAATCCACGCATGTTCTCCACTTACCATTCAGCTTGGGAACCAGCACGGGAATAGAGACCCAAGATGGATAAAATGCTACCCTGATGAATATGTTCTCCTTTAGCTTCTCGACTTCTTCTTTTAATGCTTTTGATCTATCTTTGTCGAGCAGCCTCCTTTTTTGTTGTAATGCCATTGTCTCAGCCACATTCTCCTTATTAGCCCTCAGATTGGCTAACTCCTCCTGCAACACAATCAGTGTTGTCCTCAAGGTCTCAGAATCCATTTCCTCCTCTTCAAATTCCAATTGCAGCTCATCTTCAACCACATTTTGTGGAGGAGGCTGGGTGGATGGAGCACTAGAAGTTTGTCCCTTCTTATTGGATGTTTTCGCCATTTGATTTTATTGGAAGTCTTGAGTTCGTCTCTCAATGAAAGCACCAAAATGTTGACCCTCAAATTGGTCAACAACACGGAGTCAGATAAATGGTATAAAATAAGATGAAAATGAGAAGAAATCCAGATGAAAAGATAAACGACACAAACAATTTATAGTGGTTCGACCTCAATAGAATGATAATAACCTACGTCCACTTAGTGTTCTTATTGATGTAATATTCCAAGAATAGTGATCAATGAACTAGGGTTCACGAGTTTCACTGAATCTCAGATAAATACAATTGTGATGGATAACAACACTATTTTTCTCTCTTAGAATCTCTTAGCTCAAGCGTTCTCAAGCCAAATGTTCGAAAGTCAAAAGTCTCATCTCTTGAGCCCTTTGATTCTTATTTATAGGCTCAAGGAGTTCTACATGGGCCAATGGGCCTTAATTACACTTAATACATGCATATCTAAATAATAATGAAAATTACAATTAATACGTAATTACAAGATTGCATATCTGAAGGAAATAAATGAGTATATGCGACCAAGCTGGTCGCCCATAAGTATGATGCCTGATAAGTCAATGATCTTCTGGTCGAGGGTCGAGCAGATTATACTCACTTAATACTACCACGTGCATCCCACGTGTAAACCAATCTTGCTACATGTAAACAAACCCTGCCACGTCATCAGGTAGTTCGTTTTTGGGTAAACAATATATAAATAGATTATTTGAACCACATGTATTTTTGTCGATTAATTATTTGGACCATTTATTTTTAGAATGGTAAAATAAATTATTAAAAATTTATTGAACAAAGAGTTCGTATTGAATTTTCAGAAAAAATCTTTGACTAAAATAGAGTCAATCAGAATAAATTTTCTTTTATATAATTGTGTTGTAATTTAATTTTTAAATCATTTAAATATATATATTTATATATGCATGCACGTTTTAGTTTAATTATAATATTTTTTTTAAAGTATATATAATCTAAAAAGATATTTAAATTAGTTAATTAATTTATCATTATAGATAGATGTTTAGAAAGTAAGGTAAAAGAAAATAGAGTTAATAATAATTAATTTATTATTATATATAGATAGATATTTAGAAACTAAAATATAATAAAAGAGAGTTAATTATTATTATTATTATTATTATTATTTTCAAAAAGAGAATAAAAATATATTTTTTTTAGAAAAAGTTGAATAAAAAAATGAGAAAAACTAATAAAATAGATAGAGTAAGTTAGAACAATTTTAGACTGCCTTTATATAAATAAATAGATTTATAATATTTAAAAAAATCAGAAAAACTAAGAAAACACATCATCTCCTTAGGACTCTTCTTTATATAAATATATAGATTTATAATATTTAAAAAAAAATACAATATGAGTAAGGAAATTATAATTTTTGTAGACACTTAGTAATTTTTCCACTTTTCTTTAATGTTACATATGTTTGTATAATCTGAAATTATATATAAAATATAAATTTGATAAACTAAATAAAAATATAATTATTGGGCAAGATTGAGTTAAATCAATCATCATAAGAAAAAAATATTAATTTTGGACAAATTACAAATAAAAGTCAATAAATGATTTATTTATTGCCTAAAAGTATAACCCCACGATGATTTTAAACCATGTGGTACTATAGAGATTTTTTAAATGATTAATTAATCATTTTTTTAAATAAAAAAAATTAAAAAACCCACAAATTATAAGAAAATAGATAAATACTATATTATTGATTCTAGGAAGTCACATCACCTCCATATAACTCTCATTTATATAAATATAGATTGAAATTTTTTACCTTTTTGTTTTTTTTATTTTAAGTTAATTATTTAAGTATTAATTAATAACTCTTTACTTTTTTTTTATCTATAGATAGTTGCTAATTTTAAACTACATTTTTTAAAACACATATATCTAAAATAAAACAACATTTACGTAAAATACATTACTACATTAATTTATAAAATATTTTTTTTGAATGTATTAATTTATACATAGGCGTAGTGATTATTACTACATTTTTTAAACGTGTATGTTGACGCCGTTTTTCGTCAAACAGTGAAAGAAGAGCACGTAAACAATGAATGACAATGGCCAAATGAAATAAAACAAATCAAACACACGATTTTTACGTGGTTCAGCAGTTAAATCTGCCTAGTCCACGAGTCTCTGTTATTAATCTTAAGATTGTCTCTGAAAATTCTTTAGCATGAATTCTTCAGAGTTTTCTCTCAAGCATCAGAATTTCGGTCCGTTACAATGGTGCATGACTTCTCTATTTATAGAGAAGGATGCAGAATACTATCCCACATATTTTGGGTAGTTACTCTTTTTGTGTAAATTAAATAAATGGCTTTAAATGCCTATAATCAGATATAAAAGGAAACGTCCCTGAAGACCAGGAAACGCATAACTGACCAAATAATATCCCACGATTCTTGGGGATTTACATCAATAAATGAGGATTACATCTCATATTTATAATACTTGTAGATATCCAAGGTGGTTATCACGTATCTCTAAAGCTTTAGTTTCCCAGGTTTCCTGTCACCTTTCGAGCTGAAGACATCTTCCGAGGTCACTCAACCTGTTCGAGATCGTACGCGCGCTGAGCTCGGGAACCCATCTTCGAAGTTGTCTCCGAAGATGAATGTGTTCCCGGAGCTATCTTTCGAGTTCATGAACTCTTCGGGGTCACCATACTCGAGATCGTCCATATCCTACAAGCTCGGCATATGATCCTGGAGCTTGCTTCCAACCTTATGAGTCCACTCATTTGCGAATCCAACTTTCGAGGTCATAATTAACATGGCTCGAAATCTGGGTATAACATTTTGCCCCCTCAAAAGTATTTGTTCGAATCCTAAGAGAAGGAAACTTTTGAACTACTTTTCTTGAGAACTGTACCGTCACACCTTTGAAAATGGACACGCGTCAGCTGGGTATTGCTCACTTTTGGTACTTGAGTGCCTTGGAAACACGCCCACGATTGTCCGTGTGACAACTTTTCGGCACCTTCTTGTCATTGATCCCCATCCGTTCGATCTAGTGAGGATTTCATTCGACGCTCCTGATTAATTCTTTTTCCCCACTTATATACAAGACCCCACTCTTCATCTTCTTTTTCACTTTTACCTTCATTCGCCATAAGCAAAAAAGAAAAACAAACTCAGAGACCTCTTTGCAAAGTTCCTATTCTGTGCATGTTTTCTCGACCAAAGAAGCAAAGGAATCCTGGTCTGTTCGAGTCAGTGAGTTCTTTCCTGCAACCTCTTCTTCAATCGACGATCTCTCTGCAATCGCCATTACTGTGTAAGTATGCCATTTTTGTTCTCCATTTAAAATGTTCTTGCTGTGTGTGCTAGTTTACGTTCTTATCATGATACGATAGGAGGTTTTGATCCGATAGGCTTTTATGCTTTCTAGACTTTCATTCTGGATGTTCGTCTCTGGTTTATACCCAGTTTTGACGTTTGAGTGTGGTTCCCATTTTCTGGGTTTTGAAACTCTTAGGCAACGTTTCTTGTACATTAAGTTTTCAGATAAAAACATGGGCTTTGACAAATGCACGAAACCCAAAAATGCTTTTCCTGGCTAACCGCCACTCTTCTTTCCCTTGAATTTCGGGATTTTCAAAAACTTATCCACTCCTTTTCTTTTTCGTGGAATACACGCCCCTGACTCCTCAATAAGGGTCTTAGTATTTAGTCTCGTTCCTAAATCTCCGAGCTCATTCCATCGAGCTCGTGACTCTTGCATGCATGGCCCTCACCATTTTTTCTTTCTCGCTAGATGTCATAGAATCTGGAAAGACGGTGGGGGTCATTGCTGGCAGTCCCTTACGAGCCGAAATCTCCGAGCCCGGAATCGCTCTTTGCCCGGAACCAACGTCGGATAAGAGAATACGAGCTCGCACGCGAGCAAGAAGACATTCGAGCTCACTACCCCCGCCAGATAGACGAAGTCATCGAGGGGAAGAGAAGAGTTCTTCGGGAGGCCATCTATCCGGAGCCCAATTCAGGACCTAGGCCTATTCCCCTCGACCCTGCGCTAAAAGTCACTGTTGCGTATCATCCAGGGGAACTCCAGTTTTCATTAATGGGGGAAACTTCATCTTCACAGCCGAGGAAGGAGATGTTCGAGGTCGAGCTCTACTGGAGCACTGTTACCACAACCAGCCAAGTATCTGAAATCTTGGCCTTCCATGGCCTTAGCTCGTCAGACGCCTTTAAGTGTCGAGTTCCGACCAGCCATGAACGGAGCTGTTTCGCTCCTGGCGGCCGCGATGCCACAGTGAGATACGCGGCATGGAGCCAGGAGCACATGAGGGTAGGAGCTTTGCTGCCCTTGAAGTCTTTTTTCAAAGACTTTACTGATTTCGTAGGGTTGGCACCGTTCCAACTCAACACCAATTCGTACAGGGTGCTGTCTGCCCTGAGGTCCTTGTACCACGAGCTGGGGTGGGAAGGACCTTCACCTCAAGAGATTTTATATCTCTTTTGTTTAAAAAGTAACCCCTCCCGAGCTCGAGGAGGGGATGGCTTTTACTACCTCTCGAGCTACCCCAAGGAGATGAAGGTTTTTGGGGACCTTCCCAACCATCCGCCTGATTTCAAGAGAGCCTTCTTTTGGACAGATGGTCTGTCCCCGTCTCGACATTATCCGTTCAGGCGGATTCGTAAGTATTCTCGTTACTATTATTCCTGAGCTTGAGAATTTAGTTCTTAAATCCATATTTAGTTGAAATGTGCTTCGCTTTTCAGCTAATTTTAAGCGTCCCACCCCTACTGAAGCGATGACGAGGCACAAAGAAGCCTTGCTCTGACTCCCTTATGGCAGGAGATCTCTCTCGTATCTATTACACGAGGACAAGCTCCGAGCTTGCGGGTTGTTGGGAGAGGGCCAGTCAACCTATGACTGGTCCAGTAAAAAATATGAACACTGGGAGGAGGTGCCACTGCCCACAGGCACCCTCCCTCCGAGGAGAGAAAGGAAAACATCACTCCTATTTCGCTTGAGAAGTCCGCGTTATGGGAATGAAGCCAACGATGAAGCCTCGAGCTCGGACTCAGATGAAGGTAAAACCCTTCCTACTTCGCGAATGTGGTCCCCCACTTTACTAAAACATAGGCCCAATAGGTTAGTCTCGTGCCCACAGAATAGATACCACTTCTACATATGGAGTTGGGTAGATGCTATGTCCATAGGTTTGATAGTGGGCTCGGGAAATACGACACCATGTACACCACAGACGAGGTGTGGAATGGGATAGCTGTGCAGTACGGGACCAATGATTATAGGGACCTCTCGAGGTTATCACCTACTTATAGGGAAGGCACTCCCCCCGCCTCCTCTGAAGACGGGAGAATTTCATGGTCCCCAAGCTCGAGCTCGGGGGAGAGTTCCAGTTAGGTTTCTTCTATCATCACTCTATATGTCTGTGATACTGAAATAACTTGGTGTACACTTCTCTTTTACTGACCCACTGTGTTGTGACTTGTGCAGGCGAGATGGACTCCGACCTTGACACCCTTATCGACAATGCAGGCGCCAAGAGGAGCAAACGCCCTAGGGCGGGGTCACTGAAGACCGGCCAGCCGGGCAAAGGCTCCAAGAGATCCAAGAAGACACCTCCCCTTGCCCCGCCGGTTTCGAGCTCTGTTGCTGCGTCGACTGTCCAGAACAGCGCCTCCACGACAATGCCATCCTCGCAGGTCGTCGTCTCCGCGGTTGCACCGATTTCGCTGGTTGGTGCCCCTGCCATTGTTGAGTCCCAACCTCCTGTGGTGGGCGAAACGTCTTCTGCTCAACTCTCTAGAAGACCTTCTGCTTCTCGAGTTCAGAAGCTAACAATCTCCACCCATATGGACTCATATGTGGTGGACAACGCTGCTGGACCTCACAGATCTACGCTGATCTCGGATGTCATGTCCCGGATCGGCCAAAGCTATGGCAGTTTCGAAGCTCCCCAGTGGCAGTGCTTAACCGGCACCTGAGACCGCACTATTCTTTACGAGAAGAGTATCGAGCACACTGCTGCGGTAAGTATTCTTCTATGTTCCTTTTGCTTACATTCATACTGACCTGAGGCTAATGGTGGTTTCTTCCTTTTTTCAGGCTCTTGCCTTCACTGCCCAGCTCAATTACGAGCTGAACAACGAGATCCATTTGAGCAGGACTCATGCTCAAGAGGCGAAGGACCTCCACCTTAGAGCGAACGACGATCTGAAGGCGGCGAATGCTAAGCTCGAGGCAGTGGTTAAGGAGCGTGAGGACATGGCCAAGGAGCTCAGAAATCTGAGAGCTGAACTCAAGGAGCAAAAGAAAGATAACACCCAGCTTCGGGAGACCAATAAGAAGCTCGAAGAGGACAAGGCCGCCACCTTCGACATCATAGAGGATGCCAAAACTCGCCTTCTTGCCGAGTACAAAGAAAAGAAGGAAAAGGCGGTCGACTCAGCCATGTACCGGATGTGGACTTATAACGAAGAGCTGGACACCAGCTTCTTAGGTCCCCACGAGGCACCGCTTCTTGAACGATGGAATGCTCGGCTTGAGAAGGAAGAGGCTGAACAGCTTGAGAAGGAGAAGGCTGAGCAGCTCGAGAAGGAGAAGGCTGAGCAACTCGAGAAGGCGAAGGCTGCTCCGGGCACCGTTTCGAAGGAAGCTCCGGAGGATAGTCATGCTAGTCGTCCTGGGGGGTCCGATGCCACTGATGCTGAGAAGGCCAAGGAGACTCCTCTTCCTTGAATCTGACCTCGGGGAGATCAGTTATCGGGGCTGCGTCCCCTTATTTCTGTAATTATTTTAATATATGCCCACGGGGCTGATACAATTTCTTTTACCATTCTTTTATATGCTTTACATTTCTTGGCTCGAAATATTTTGCATATTTTTATATTGATGAACCGGTTATGTTTATTTATTCATACAAACATAGTTTGGATTTAGGCTCGAAATTCGATGCATTCATGCATAGTTTATTCGAATTATCCGCTTCCGACCTCGTTACTTATCAAGGTCGGACATTACTTTAACCATGAACTCAAAAGTACTTATATGGTATGTAATGTGAATGATCTGGTTATATCTTTTTTTGTTTAGTCACTTTTCCTCATCCTCAGTTTTTGTTCCGAGGTTAAGAGTTTGAAACTATTTTTCTCTTAAGATATTCCAGCCTCGATCTCGACTTGTCTCGTGATAGGTTTAGGCTCCTACTTATCATCGATCAATTTTTTGGCTGGTTTGTTCCAGACCTGTTAAGTTTGCACATCTGGTTAACTCCAAACGTTTTAGGTTTTTGGTAGTTCGGTTTTGTCCGAACTATCTAAGCTCGCGTATTTGGTTATATTCAAATACTTCATATGTTTTTTATAACTCAGTTATCTAGGCTCGCGTACTTGGTTATCTCCAAATACTTTTATCTTTTTGATAAGTCGGTTATGTCCGAACTATCTAAGCTCGCGTACTTGGTTATCTCCAAATACTTCATATAAATATATATTTTTTATTTTTTAATCTGACGGTATATATACCAATGATGCCCCCTTAATATCCTATGAGTGTGACCATAGGTTATTAAATTAAGAGAGATTGCAAAAATAAAAAGAAATTACATATGGAACAAAATAGACCTTTTATTTGATGAAATTCAAAAACAAACAAACAAACTAGTACAGATAGAAATTCATGGTTACAGGCAACACTTCCTACACTATTGATAGTAAGGTCTAAGGTGTTTGCCATTCCATGCTCGCGGTATCAGGCTCCCATCCAATCTCGCAAGTTTGTACACACCAGGTTGGATGACTGACTCTATCTGGTATGGTCCTTCCCAGTTCGGCCCGAGCACTCCAGCTGCTGGATCTCGGGTTGCCAAGAATACGCGTCTTAATACCAGATCTCCCATTCCGAACTTTCGATCTCGAACCCTCTTATTGAAATATCGTGTAGTTCGTTGCTGGTAAGCAGCATTTCTCAGCTGAGCCTCTTCTCTTTTTTCATCAATCAAATCTAGGGTTTCTTCGAGCTGAGTGTGATTGGAACTTTGATCATAAATCTGAGTTTGGATCGTCGGGATTTCAACCTCGATGGGCAACATTGCCTCGCAGCCGTACGCTAGAGAGAACGGAGTATGTCCTGTTGATGTCCGAGCTGTGGTCCTATATCCCCAAAGGACTTGAGGCAATTCCTCGGGCCATCTTCCCTTTGCCTCCTCCAACTTTTTCTTTAGAGAGCTCTTGAGAGTTTTGTTAACGGCTTCGACCTGACCATTCGCTTGAGGGTGAGCCACTGATGAAAAACTCTTTATTATGTCGTTCTTTTCACAAAAGTTGGTGAATAAGTCGCAATCGAACTGGGTTCCGTTATCGGATACAATCTTTCTCGGTACTCCGTATCGGCATACGATGTTCTTTACCACGAAATCAAGGATCTTTTTCGAAGTTATAGTTGCCAATGGTTCAGCCTCCGTCCATTTCGTGAAGTAATCAACGGCGACTACAGCATATCTCACTCCGCCTTTTCCAGTTGGGAGAGAGCCTATGAGGTCGATGCCCCATATTGCGAAAGGCCATGGGGATGTCAACATGGTCAGTTCGGATGGTGGAGCTCGGGGTATCGTGGCGAATCTCTGGCATTTGTCGCATTTCTTCACATACTCAAAATAGTCTGTTCTAATGGTTGGCCAGAAATATCCTTGACGTATGATCTTCTTGGACAGGCTATGCCCCCCGGTGTGGTCTCCGCAGAACCCTTCATGAATTTCTTCAATGATCTTCTTTGCTTCGGGAGGGGTTACACACCTAAGCAGCGGCATGGAATATCCTCTTCTGTATAGCTTTCCGTCCAAAATGGTGTAACGAGGAAGTTGATACATCAATTTTCGAGCTTGGTTTCGATCTTTTGGAAGAATTCCATTTTCGAGATAATCAACTATTGGACTCATCCAGGTCAGTTCTGTTTCAATCATACACACATCTTCCTCGTCTGGCTCAGTAATGCTGGGTGCTGATAGGTGTTCTACGAGTACAACATTCAGCTCTTCATTTTCGGCGGAAGTGGCGAGTCGAGCTAAGGCATCTGCATTTGAGTTTTGTTCTCGGGGAACCTGTTCGATTGCATAAAACTTGAAATACTCCAATGCGGATTTTTCCTTCTCCAGATAAGCTGCCATTCTTGTGCCACGAGCCTGGTACTCTCCCAAGATTTGATTAACCACGAGCTGGGAGTCGTTGTAGCAATGTATAGCTTTGGCCTTGAGCTCTTTTGCTATCCGTAGTCCCGCGAGTAGAGCCTCGTACTCAGCTTCATTATTAGATGCTTTAAAGCCAAATCTTAAAGCAGAGTGAAATTTTCTCCCTGCAGGAGTGATCAGAATAACTCCTGCCCCCGCTCCATTTTCATTTGACGAGCCGTCAACGTAAAGTTTCCACAGCTCGTGGGCCGTGGTTATTACCTCGTCGTCGGCTATACCAGTGCACTCCACTATAAAGTCTGCCAAGGCTTGTGCCTTAATGGTCGTTCTTGGATGGTAGGTGATCTCGAACTGTCCGAGCTCAACAGCCCATTTAAGGAGTCGACCTGACGCCTCTGGTTTAGACAGGACTTGCCTAAGTGGTTGATCTGTCACTACATGGATGGGATGTGCCTGAAAGTAGGGGCGGAGCTTGCGAGATGAGTGGATTAAACTGAGGGCGAGTTTCTCCATCAATGGATATCTTGACTCTGCCCCCAGTAATCTCTTACTGATGTAATAGACGGGTTTCTGCACCCTCTCTTCCTCTCGAATGAGCACCGCGCTTATCGCGTGTTCGGTGGTTGAGAGGTATAGGTACAATACTTCTCCCGTTTCGGGTTTTGACAGGATGGGTGGTTCAGCGAGGTGTCTTTTGAGCTCTTGAAAGGCTAGCTCGCACTCTTCTGTCCATTCAAACTTCTTACTTCCTCTCAATAAGTTGAAGAATGGAAGGCCACGATCCGTTGACTTCGAGATGAATCTGCTCAGGGCGGCCATCCTGCCAGTCAAGCTTTGGACATCTTTATGCTTCCGAGGTGAAGGCATATCAATCAGGGCCTTTAGTTTGTCGGGATTAGCCTCGATTCCACGAGAGTTGACAATGAAACCCAGAAATTTTCCCGAAGATACCCCAAAAGTGCACTTCTGAGGATTTAGCTTCATGTTGTACTTCCTGAGCATGCCAAAGCACTCTTCGAGGTCATCAACATGGTTCTTGTTAAGTTGAGACTTTACAAGCATGTCATCAACATAAACCTCCATGTTGTTCCCTATTTGCTCTGAAAACATCATGTTTACGAGCCGCTGATATGTAGCTCCAGCATTCTTGAGCCCAAACGGCATAACATTATAGCAGTATAGCCCTTTATCTGTGATGAAGCTCGTATGTTCTTGGTCGGAGGCATGCATGGGAATCTGGTTGTATCCAGAATACGCATCCATGAATGACATCAGGCCATGCCCCGCCGTGGCATCCACGAGCTGATCAATTCTTGGCAGCGGAAAACAGTCTTTTGGGCAAGCATTGTTGAGATCCGAGTAGTCAATACAGGTTCTCCACGTCCCATTGGGCTTTGGGACCAACACTGGATTGGCTACCCAGTCAGGGTAAAAGGCATCCCTAATGAAGTGGTTTGCTTTTAACCTGTCAACTTCCTCCTTTAATGCTTTCTTTCTGTCTTCGTCCAGCTGTCTTCGCTTTTGTTGCTTCGGGGGAAAGCTTTTGTCTATGTTCAATGCGTGGCTCGCTACATTCGGGCTTATCCCCACCATGTCTGAGTGTGACCATGCGAAGACATCCTGGTTTTTCTTCAGAAAGTTAATTAATTGCTATTTTGCTTCGTCTTGGAGGTGTTTTCCGACCTTCACCTTCTTCGAGGGATCAGCTTCGTCGAGCTGAACTTCTTCGAGCTCTTCCAATGGTTCGAGGTCAACTTTCTCCTCAATCCTTGGATCGATTTCCTCGTCAATTTCTAAAACCGTTCCATCTTTATTTTGTATGATAACGAGTGCTTGAGCACTCGTTTGTTTCTTTCCCCTCAAAGAAATGCTATAGCACTCCCTTCCTGCCAATTGATCTCCTTTTAATGTCCCGGCCTCGCTTGGGGTTGGGAACTTAAGGGCCAGGTGCCTCACAGATGACACTGCCCCCAGCCCGACCAGGGCGAGTCTCCCGAGCAGTACATTGTAGGCAGATGGTAAATCTACCACCACGAACTCCATTATCTTGGTCACCGAGACTGGATAGTCTCCCAAGGTCACAGGGAGTTCAATGGATCCCATACAGGCAGTCCCTTCTCCTGAAAAGTCGTACAAAGTAGTTGCACATGCCTTCAGGTCGGGAAGGGAGAGTCCCATTTTCTCGAGGGTCGCTTTATAAAGAATGTTGATGAGCTCCCATTGTCTATGAGAACTCGGCGGACTCTCTTGTTGGTAAGCTGAAGAGTAATAACCAATGGATCATGATGAGGGAACTGAACATGGGAAGCGTCCTCCTCAGTGAAGATTATCGGTTGCGTTTCAACCCTTTGGCTTTTTGGTGCCCTAGGTTCGGGTTCATAAGGAGACCCGTCCCCTGTCTTCAGCTCGTTAACGTATCTCTTTTGAGCATTTCTGCCCCCTCCTGCGAGATGAGGCCCTCCCGAGATGGTTATTACGTCCTCTCCATCTATCGGCGGAGGCCTGTCTTCTTCCCGAGATCGGGAGTTATTATTTTGTGCCGTCGAAGGCGCTGCTACTCTCTGGCTCGCAGTAGTCTGTCCAGTACTCTAGTTTTTGACATACTGCCGGAAATAACCTCTCGAGATCAACCCTTCGATCTCATCCTTCAGCTGTCGACATTCATCAGTTGTATGTCCGGTGTCTCTGTGGAATCGGCAATAATTACTGGAATCCCTCTTGGATTTTTTATTTCTCATTGGGTCCGGACGCCTGAAGGGGACCTGGTTTTCATTAGCCAGGTATATGTTTTCCCGAGACTCGTTGAGCTCAGTGTGCACTTTATATACGGAGAAATACCTTTCTCCTTTCTTTTTCTTTCCTCCTTCAGCCTCGGGGTTATTTCCCTCGCTCTTTTTCCTCTTGGAGGGATTCTCCGAGGTAGGCTGTGGAGCTGCTGGGTCAGCCGAGGTTGAGGCGGAGTTGATGTTTATCGTTGTAGTTTCGGTCTGCGAGGTCGCCTTGAGCGTTGACCTCGCCTCCTCTACATTGACAAATCTCTGCGCCCGTCTGTTAAACTCGGTTATTGACCTCACCGGTTTCCCTTGCATGTCATCCCAAAGGGCACTTCCAGGTAAAACACCAGCTCGGATAGCCATCAGGTGCCCACTGTCATCCACATCTCGAGCTCGGGCGACCTCCAAATTAAATCTTGTCAGATAGCTTTTCAGTGTTTCGCCTGGCTGTTGCCGGACGTTGGTCAAAGTGGATGCCTCTGGTCTGACTCCCATCATAGCTCGGAACTGCTTCTTGAAGTCTCTAGACAACTGATCCCATGAAGTTATCGAGTGTCTCTTGTACTTTTCGAACCAACTCTTGGCAGGTCCGGCCAATGATGTTGGAAACAACATGCACCTGAGCTCGTAACCCACGTTACTAGCTCTCATAATAGTGTTGAATGTACTCAGGTGACTGCATGGGTCGGTTTTTCCTTCAAACGTTGGGACGTGAGGAATCCGGAACCCTTGAGGAAATTGAGTGTTAGAAATATGCGGAGCAAACGGCTCAATCTCCTCGTCAGAGTCCTCATATCGACCATTCCCTCGTTCATTCTTTAAAAGCCTAAAGGCTTTTTCGAGCTGATCGATCCTTTCTTGGACTGGGTCCGTAGGTGGTGTTGTCTGGAATTGACAGTCATTGATCATGATTCCAGGCTCGCGTCTCCGTGAGGGATCTCTACGCCCATTCAGGTGATTCCTTAGGTCCAGATTTGTCTGATCTCCCTTCCCCCTACTCTGATTCAGATGATTTCGCAGGTCAGGATGATTCTTGCGGCTTCCAGTATTTTTACGACCTCGGTCGTGTTTACTGACGGACCTGGTCTCTCTGGACTCGTCACTGGTGAAACTCATTGATCAGTCATTTCGCGATGGGTTCTTCCCGTGTCGCCTCATCTCCGCAGTGCGAGACCGAGACGTCTGACTTTTCTCAGATTGTGCACCTCTCCGCTCCTGGAAAATCTCCCTATGTCCTTGCCTATCCCTCGTACGCCCTTGATCCTGGTCCCGAACAGGTTGAGCGTTTCTGCGGGGAGGTGAAGGATATCTTATGGGAGACGGAGGGAACCGTATAGGTGACGGTGGCTGCCGCCCTTGCCTCGGTCTAGAGGGTCCAGAATTTGCCCGAGATGGGTCAGTCGTGTTCGGTGCACTACCAGGAACCTGAGTCCGAGCCTCGGCAGGAGTTCGGTTATTCTCAGTTCCTGCAGGCACTTCCACAGGTGGATTAGGCGGGACCCGAGCTCAGGTACTCCTCTGGGGCCTAGGAGGAGCAGATGGCTCTGCTGGTGCCGGAGGTTGAGTCGGCCTCCTTATGGCAGCATCTTTTCGTGGACGTCCACGGGGCCTCCGGGGAGGAACATGCACGTCCCTTGGAGGAGGGACTTGGTTTTCGCGCGGAGGCGGGGGCTGAGCCACCTGCGCCTTTGCGGCCATCCTAGTCAACTCCTCATTCCGTTTGTTGGCTTCTGCCAACAGCTGTTTCAATTGCTGGTTTTCCAGTTCTACAATAGGAACATAACGCTCTGGATTATAGTACATGTCCTCATCCCTTGGTTGTGGAGGTGGTCCCCGGGAATCAGAGGACCCACTTCTCTCATCAACATCCGGGTTCTCCATTGGTTGTTTTCCGGGACGCCTTGGGTAATTTTCTTCAGGAGTGTTCTGATTGTTTGCAGCCATGAATCTCTCAGGGATGAATGCTTAAGGCTCTCAATGAAAGCACCAAACTGTTGACGCCGTTTTTCGTCAAACAGTGAAAGAAGAGCACGTAAACAATGAATGACAATGGCCAAATGAAATAAAACAAATCAAACACACAATTTTTACGTGGTTCAGCAGTTAAATCTGCCTAGTCCACGAGTCTCTGTTATTAATCTTAAGATGGTCTCTGAAAATTCTTTAGCATGAATTCTTCAGAGTTTTCTCTCAAGCATCAGAATTTCAGTCCGTTACAATGGTGCATGGCTTCTCTATTTATAGAGAATGATGCAGAATACTATCCCACATATTTTGGGTAGTTACTATTTTTGTGTAAATTAAATAAATGGCTTTAAATGCCTATAATCAGATATAAAAGGAAACGTCCCTGAAGACCAGGAAACGCATAACTGACCAAATAATATCCCACGATTCTTGGGGATTTACATCAATAAATGAGGATTACATCTCATATTTATAATACTTGTAGATATCCAAGGTGGTTATCACGTATCTCTAAAGCTTTAGTTTCCCAGGTTTCCTGTCACCTTTCGAGCTGAAGACATCTTCCGAGGTCACTCAACCTGTTCGAGATCGTACGCGCGCTGAGCTCGGGAACCCATCTTCAAAGTTGTCTCCGAAGATGAATGTGTTCCCGGAGCTATCTTTCGAGTTCATGAACTCTTCGGGGTCGCCATACTTGAGATCGTCCATATCCTACAAGCTTGGCATATGATCTTGGAGCTTGCTTCCAACCTTATGAGTCCACTCATTTGCGAATCCAACTTTCGAGGTCATAATTGACATGGCTCGAAATCTGGGTATAACAGTGTACAATAGATAGAGTAAATAATAATATCTTGTAAATATCTTATTTAACTTTAAAAATCATGTAACTACATATTTTTTAAATCGTGTATGGTACATTTTTTTTAAATTACTACATTATTATAATCTATAAAATAAATAAAAAATTAGATTAAAGGAAAAAATAAATAGAGTGTTTTGAAGCAATTTTAGTTTTTTAAATGTGTAAAATAGATAGAGTAAATAATAATATCTTATAAATATCTTATTTAAATTTAAAAAACATTTAACTACTTAATTTCTTTTAAATTACTATATAATTGTAATCTATAAAATGAATAAAAAATTATATTAAAGGAGAAAATAGATAAAATGTTTTGGAGCAATTTTAGTTTTTTAAACATGTAAAATAGATAGAGTAAATAATACTATATTGTAAATATCTTATTTAAAATTAAAAAACATGTAACTACTTAATATTTTTTTATAATTACTATATTATTATAATCTATAAAATGAATAAAAAATTATATTAAATGAGAAAATAGATAAAGTGCTTTGAAGCAATTTTAGTTTTTTAAATGTATAAAATAGATAGAGTAAATAATAATATCTTGTGAATATCTTATTTAAATTTAAAAAACATGTAACTACTTAAATTTTTTTAAATTACTTATTATTATAATCTAAAAAATGAATAAAAAGTTATATTAAAGGATAAAATAGATAAAGTGCTTTGGAGCAATTTTAGTTTTTTAAACATGTAAAATAGATAGAGTAAATAATAATATCTTATTTAAATTTAAAAAATATGTAACTACTTACATTTTTTTTTAAATTACTATATTATTATAATTTATAAAATGAATAAAAAAATTAGATTAAAGAAGAAAATTAATAAGTGATTTCGAGCAATTTTAGAGTGTCACATCATCTCTACTATATTATTATAAGGGAAATTATTATCCTATATACGATTTTTTACTTTTTCTTTTATTTCTTTCTCTAGTTTAATGTTTCTTATTCATTCTCTCTCTCTTTTTCTTTTTCTACTTAGACCACAAATGGGTGGCTTTGTCCGCTTTTGGAATACACATGATATTTGCATTCATTTTATTGATCCTAAAAAATTATTATATATTATTACAGCCAAACATGGAAATATGCTCTTATAGTTTTGATTACATGCATACTATTTTTTTTTTTTTGTGATGTGAATCACAAACTAGCTAGAAAGTAGTTTATCTCAAAATACACTCAGCATATTTCTTGAAGATATTGAATGTTCATGTAAGTTTGTATAGACAAAATTATTTTTTATAAAAATAACAAAAATTAATTTCCATTTCTTGTTCTATTTAAGTCAATCAACCAAATAAACTATATTATAAAATTGATAAATTATGTTCACCAACAAATCAATATAATTTTTTTCTAAATCAAAATAAATAAAAACTGGACATCTTCTCACATAAATTTTAGGGGTTTTTTCTAAAATATTTTTTTATAGTCATTTTATACAATAATTTTTCAAAAAATATATAAATTCTTTACAAAATGACACAAGGCCCCTAAAAAAGTGCATAAACCAAGGGGAATGATCGAATCCATAACTTCCTCCTGGAAAAGAGAAGTGTGGAACCAACTAGGCTAAGCCCAAGACCATAAAACTAGACACATTTGTCTATCAAGTCTTTCAGTAAACTCATAAGCATCCAATTTAACTGTGAATTTTGTTATCAAAACAAAAAAGCAATTAAAACAACCTCATTAGGTAACTTAAGCAACCTAAGCAACATTATATTATAAATGCAACATACAACAGATTAAGCAAGTTGATTTTCAACATACATCAATCTCATATACAGATTACAACAACATAAGCAAACTCATTATGCAACACGAATTAATCTTATGCAATCCAATGCAACCTAAAGCAACTTAATTATATATAAAAAAATCTCATTTGCAAATTATAGCACAATTCATTCATTATGCAACCCACTACAACTTACACCAACTTAAACAACTCAAATGCAACCTCCAACAATTATTTTAGGTAAAGATGCTACTTACAACATGTTAAGTAGCTATTATACAACAATTAACAACTTAAGCAACTTGACATGCAATATACAACAATCTCATATGCAAATTACAACAACTTAAGAACCTAAAGCAGCTTCATTATGGAACTTAATCAACATTATGCAACCTACAACAATTAAAACTTAAACAAACCAAATGCAACATTCAGCAACACTTTTAGTTAAAGGTGCATCCTACAACTTAAGCAACCTAATGTGCAACTTGTATCAACTTAAGTAACTTTTTATGTGGATTTCAGCAACTTAAGAAATTTGATATACCACATACAATAACTTAAGTAACCATATTTTGAGGTTTCGCATTAGGTTGCATATGTTGCAGAAGTTGCACCTGCAGTTGCAAAGGTTGTCATGGAAGTTGCACCTCATGTTTTAAAAGTTGTAATAGATATTGGATGTTGCCAATGAGGTTGCAACTCGGATTTCAAAGATTGCAATAGAGGTTGCAGATGTTGCCAATGAGGTTGCACCTCAAGTTGTAAAGCCAATGATGATGTTGCACCTCACGTTTCAAATGTTGCAATAGAGGTTGCAGATTTCTCAATGAGGTTGCACCTAATGTTTCAAAAGTTGCAATAGAGCTTGTAAATGTTGCAACAGAGGTTGCATCTCGGGTTACAAATAAAGTTTCATGTTAAGTTGCAAATGTTGCAATAGAGGTTACAGATATTGCAACAAAGGTTACCAAAGATGTTCCCATGAAACTCGTGACAACTCAAATGCTCATGCTAATTTCATCCTTATGTAACTCATGCAACTCAGTGCAACCTTAAGTGCAAGCCCATGCAAACCATAGCAACTTAAAATCTCATATGTTAATTTCATTCTCATGCAACATCAAATGCACGCCCATGCAACTCATGGTAACTTAAAAATTCATATATGTTAATTTCATCTTTAAGCAACTCAAGCAGCCTACTGCAACCTCGGATGCAAGCCCATGCAACCCATGTTAACTTAAAAACTCACATGTTAATTTCATTCTTATGCAACTCATGCAATCCACTGCAGCCTCAACTGAAAATTACAACATGTTAAGCAATTTGTTATGCAATCTAAAGCAACTTATAAAAACCAATTTACAAATTTCAACATGTTAAGCAACTATAACAATATCATTATACAAATTAATTATCCTTATGTAACTCCATGCAACATAAACAACCTGTTAAATATTCTAATTAACATGTTAAAGAAACTAAGTCAATTTGGAAAGGCAATTAAGTCCTAATTAACATAGTCAAAATATATGCTCGACACTCCATGATACAATTAGCTCTCTTTTCCGTCATAAATTTTATACTTTCAATTTTGTTAGTTTAATGTTCATTATTTTATATTTTTTTATATTTTATTAGCTAATTGCATGAAAATAATATTCAAGCTACACTAAATTACAATAAAATGATATTTGTATAAAGTAAAATTTAAATTTTGAGGCTAATATGAAATAAAATTAGAATGATGCACATAGTCATAACTAGGGCTGGCAATTTTCGATACGACACGATGACACGACTCGAAAACGACACGAAATAAATGGGTTTGGGTGACACATTTAATTTTCGTGTCATAATCGTGTCGACACGTTTAACACATTTATTAAACATGTCATTTTCGGGTCAACACGCTTAACCCGAAAATGACACGCTTAAGACACGTTTAAGATGATATAAACATTTAATTTATTTATATTATGTTAATCGTGTCAATTTCGTGTCATGTCATTACACGTTTAATTGTGTATTAATCGTGTCAGTTTTAGATTTGTGTCAAATGACAAATTTATTAAACGTGTTATCGTGTCGTGTCGTGTGACCTGCTAAGATAATCGTGTCGTGTATGGGTTTGGATTTCTGACACGAATAATAATCGTGTCGTATACGGGTTTACTCTAATCGTGTCGTGTCATAATCGTGTCGACACGATTATGACACGATAACACGAATTGCCATCCCTAGTCATAACACACAATACCAAAAACCATGCGGGAATCTTATATATATATATATAAGTTCTCTTTCTCTAATGATTTGTATCAAAGATGACATCGTCAACGTCAATGGTGGACCTGTAAAAAAAAAAAGAGATAAAAATATAGAGTTTTTTTAGTGAACACCGTAATTTTGGAAGAAAAACTTTAAATTATATATTTGTGTAATAAATTTTTAGTTTCCATATAATTGAAATAAAAGTTTCTTATAAATGTAATAATGAAAATGTCCATTTTTATAATCTATAAAATGAATAAAAAAATTAGATTAGAGGAGAAAATAGATAGAGTGTTTTAGAGTAATTTTAGATTGTCGTATCATCTCTTTGAAGCTCTCATTTATATTATATATAGATAGATTGAAATTTTTACCTTTTTGTTTTTTATTTTTTTATAAGTTAGATATTTAAGTATTAATTAATAACTCTTTATGTTTTTTTTTATCTATAGAGATATGCTATTTTTAAACTATATTTTTTAAAACACATATCTAAAATAAAACAACATTTACGTAAAATGCATTACATTAATTTATAAAATATATGTTTTGAATGTATTAATATATATATATAGGCGTAGTTAGTAGTTACGTTTTTTTTATTGCGACATTTTTTTAAATGTGTAAAATAGATAGAATAAATAATAATATATTGTAAATATCTTATTTAAATTTAAAAAACATGTAACTACATATCTTTTAAAACATGTATGATACATTTTTTTTTAAATTACTACATTATTATAATTTATAAAATGAATAAAAAAATTAGATTAAAAGAGAAAATAAATAGAGTGCTTTGGAGCAATTTGAATTTTTTAAACGTGTTAAAATTGATAGAGTAAATAATAATATCTTGTAAATATCTTATTTAAATTTAAAAATCATGTAACTACTTATATTTTTTAAAATTACTGTATTATTATAATCTATAAAATGAATAAAAAATTATATTAAAGAAGAAAATAGATAAAGTGCTTTTGAGCAAATTTAGTTTTTTAAACGTGTAAAATAGATAGAGTAAATAATAATATCTTGTAAATATCTTATTTAAATTTAAAAAATATGTAACTACTTATATTATTTTTTTAAATTACTATATTATTATAATCTATCAAACAAATAGAGTGTTTTAGAGCAATTTTAGAGTGACACTTGAAACTCTCATTTATATAATATATAGAATGAAAAATTAGATTAAAGGAAAAAATAAATAAAGTGTGTTGGAGCAATTTTAGAGTGACACATCTCTCTCATTTATATAATATATAGAATGAAAGATTAGATTAAATGAGAAAATAGATATAGAATGAAAAATTAGATTGAAGTAGAAAATAGATAAAGTGTTTTAGAATAATTTTAGAGTGATACATCGTATTCTTGAAGCTCTCCTTTATATAATATATAGACTTGCTTAGAAGTATATTATCACTCAAAAAAACAAACAAACAAAAAGTGTAAAATTAAAAACATCACTATAGAAAGTTATATACTTCGTGCATAATAATATCCCAATTCCCAAGTGTCCCTCAATTTTTCTTTTTTTTTTTAAAAAGACGAAAAAAAACGTTTAACCTATGAAAGTATATTTCTCTGATATATCGGTATTATTTATAATTATACCAAGAGTGTAAATCAATATACATTTATAAGTCATTAAGGCTATCAAAATAAAGGATGGACATACATTTTTTCTAGTGTAAAAAAGTGTTTAAAAAAAAATAGATACCAAACATAATGTCACTTAAATATGTTTATCACCCTCAATGAGATTTTTGTGCTTGTAATGATTTGTTCTAATAAAAATAAAAAAAATTTAGAAATCAGTTGCTTGCAAGTGACATGACATCTGTGAAATGTAAAAGTACTATCCTTTAGCTAACTGATCTAAAAATAATGATTATAGTGAGATTTCGGCCAGTTTTGTGACTGGAAAAACCAGAAGGTCAACATCCAAAAAAATGTTGCACTTGCAGTATTATATACTGTTGTTTCTCCAAAAGGTATAACTAAAACAAAATGGCATTATCTTCTTCTTTTGCTGTGTATTGATGGCAGCTTGCTACTCAGTAATTGTTAGTATTACTAAGCTCCATCCTCAATCCAAAACATAGGTATTGAAAACTTTCTGAGGTGCACTATATTGCTCTTGGCAAGGAATACATTGCCCTAGTGACTTTGAAGTAGAAATCCCAAGACTCGCTACTTTCACAAATAGGCATTTGACCAAATGGGTTTTGCTCCACAAACTTCTGAACATCTTCAGCTTCAGACAATTTTTCCAGATAGACCCTAATATCACCTCCAGCACCTGTGATGTCACATTTTTCAAAAGTCATATTATTTATCTCCAACTTATTAATCAGTTGTTCATTTAGTAGAATTATCTAAGCATAGTGCTAAAGTTTGCCTCTAACAAGAAGGTACTGCTGTCACCAAAAAAATGATTATAACTAAGAGACATAAGCTTGAAATTCAACAAGTCACTCAAACATGATACATACTAGTACAACATTGGAGGATGATTTAAAGTTGTAGGGTAGTGTACTTCAAAATTTTCATTCATTAACACTGGAATATAATGAGTTACCTAATGAATTGTCGCTCCCATCATGAAAATCATATGGATGAGGAAAGACTGCAGTGTGCGCCTACACAGTGGCAAATAAATAAAATTACAAGTACAAATTAGAAAAGAAAAAAAGATGTCACAAGAATTAGATACAAATTGCGTAAATGAAAGGTAAACTACAACTGAAAGGGACTTACAGGATTAAGCAAGGCTTTGTAAGGTGAATCATCCAACAACAATGTATTAGTTTCATTATATTCCCCCTTCTCCCATGGAAGATCAGGGTCATGTTTTTCCCAAATTCTCCTCAGTTCCTTGAAAACCAAGGTCTTATGTCTGTTTTCAAGGGTTCTGAACCCAGTTGCAGTGCAACGAGATAGATCCTGAAACAGTCGAGCATGTATTTCAGTATTTCAATATGAAAGATAAGCAAATGAACAAGATCAGAGCAAAAAACATTGTAGGAAAAGTATATGAAGGCAGAAATATAGGAAAGAATTAAAGTTACTTACCCAACAAAACAGCAACTTGTGTTTCATATCTCCCATTAGATAATCAATCACTTTTAAAGCAATTTTCCTTCAGGAAGTTAGTATGAAAGTGAAGTCAGTAATTATTGGCAAACGTATTTTTTAACAACCTACAACCAAAAAAAAAAAAAAAAAAGAGACGAAAAGGAACCCTGGCAGCAAGAAAAAAAAACATCTAGTCTAAAGGTTGAAGAGTACTCAGATCTTGAGGACCAAACACCAACTTCAAATCGCTCAAAACAGAAACTTAGGAAATCACGGCAAGATGGCCTACTGAAAACTGAAATTAAGAAATAACAATACAATTAAAAGTAAGATTAGATATAATAAAACGCAGGAAAAAAGACTGCAACAAATCAATTTCCTCACTTGCCCGTCTTTTAATGTTTGTGTCTGCTTTGTACTCCTTTGGGGGAGGAGAAACTATATCAGCTAGCAATCCATTTATATCTAGAACTAGAAGCTTCTTCCTTGGACGAGTGAAAGGCAATCTTGGAAATGATGTATGAAAAAACCCTGTGGCGGCATTTTCTCCGTTTATAGTATTAACAATGTCTGAAGTATTAACTGCACTCTTGGTGTTTATGTCCCTAAATAGACTTAAGGTCGTAAGTATAGTACTCAAATGGTCATCCCTGGTCAGGCAATCTACCTCAGACAGCTCCTGAACTAAAGTAGTGTTTTGTATCACACTATTTGGCGTCTTATTCCTATGTCTCCTTCTTCTTTTCTTTTTCTTCACTAAAGTCAATTGTTCAGGATTCTTGGTTTGGTCCATATCCATCTCAAAATACCTAACAACTGAAGGCTGCAGCATTCTGTTTCCCTCTGTGATTACTTTTACTTCACCTTTCGACATTGGCAAAGAAGTTGTGTTCTTAAAAAAACTCATATTCTCCGTTGACTTTTCTATGGAATCCACCTTAACAGGATTGATATGCATAACTGTTGAGGCACCCTTGATCATTCTCCTGCCTGTTGGGGCCCTGCAAATGTAGAAAACAAATACTAAAACTAAGCCACTAGGAAGAAAATCTATTATGGTTAATATTCCGTAATGGCCATAAACAAAATGCAAAAAAATAAAAATAAAAATAAAATCCACTCAAGTGTCACATTTAGGAAACAAATTTTGGTGAATCTCCCACATTATTAGTGAATAAAAAAGAGCCACTCAATTTTGTTTCATTCTAAATAATTTCATCATGAATTGGTAAACATGTTCATGTCCTGTGTCCATTCCCATAAACTATCTAGCTCTCTTTAGAGAAAGAGAAAAAAAAAACACCGTAGATTTAATGAAAAATAAATAAATAAAAATAATTCATGAAAATAATGATTCAGATAGAAAGGATTAAGATTCAAGTTTCAACAAGCACTTTGCATGTGTTTCATCCCAGTTATCTAATAGCGAATACCATTGGCCAAGGACAATAAAAACTCACCCATAATCCTTATTTAGAATCAAACAATGAAACCCAGAAACACACATGGTCCAAACATTAGGCTAAGCTAATAAAGTTACCAACGCTATCGGTTCCTATCTAACTAAAGCCAACCAATGCCCAAAACTCCAATCTGCATTATTTTTCTCCTAGGAAAATTTTGTTCGCCCAAGAAAATGAGGGAAGATTGGAAGACCAGAATAGAATCTAATCAAACAAAACACATGAAATAAAGAGACACCAAACAACATATATAAATATAATATTGTCAACGTGAATTAATATTCATGGCATCGAGTCGAAGAAGACAATGCAGAAAACTTATTACCGAAAGAGAGAAAAATAGAGATTTGAGAAGGCTTGACCTTTGAGATTCAGTTGTCTTGTCGAAACGAGGTTTGGGCTTCCCGAAGATGATGAGAGAGCGTACGATGGAGGTCCTTTATCGGAAGCTCAGTCGTCAGGCTCAGGATTCTCAAACGTGAGACCCTGTTTTTGGAGGCTCCTAAGATTTTTCCTCCCTATTTGGAAGTGACTAAACGGTGCCGTTTTGTCGTTGGATATGTTTTCCTTTACAAAATGGTGAACTTGGACCGACGGCCCAGTGGGCTACTTGATACGTACAAGTCCACACGTAAAATTTGGGGATTATTTCGTAAATATGGCTTTTTAGCCATTAATATGGTAATTAAACTTTTTTTAGTTTGTATGGAAATTTAATTAAAAAAAATCAGATTATGAGAAAAGTTATTCCATATTGGAAAAAAATAAACAAAAACAAATCAGCCAAAAAGAAGGGTACTATGGTAATTAAAATTGTAAATACTCCTTTGCTGAAATTTAAGTCAATCAAAAACATCCCCAATATAAATTTTTTCTTCAGCAATGACACTCATCTCCGACAACACCTTTCACCTCCGGCAACAACTTCAAATCTTTGAAGAGTTTCTCAAGATCCGATCAAAATCAACAATCAAAATCAATTCCAACCACAATCATGAACCTCCAGCCACCTCCGATTGACAAACCCCTGCAACAATCGGCAACATACAATCAGTTCTGCTGCTCTTCCACATCTCCGGCAACGTGCATCTCTGGCGACGTGCTTCTCCAACGTCCAAAGCATCCAAGAAACAAAGGTTTGTAAAATCTTGCTCTATCAATTACT
This sequence comes from Humulus lupulus, assembly GCF_963169125.1. Classification (NCBI taxonomy): domain Eukaryota; kingdom Viridiplantae; phylum Streptophyta; class Magnoliopsida; order Rosales; family Cannabaceae; genus Humulus; species Humulus lupulus. The sequence goes on along the minus strand of NC_084794.1, from coordinate 58,769,836 downwards.
ATTTTAATCTCATTTTCTTCAACTTCAAATCTATTAAATTCCTAATTCTTCTACATATTTTGGAATCATTAATTTCATAAATTTCTCATAGCTATTTTAGTGATTATAATGATAATGATGAAGTTCATGATGTGCATTTTTAAAAAAAAAATTATTAACTTGAAATTTGAAAAAATATATTTTAAACCTACTAATATGGCTACATTCATTGACCAAAAATAGACAAAAAACAAGAACTGTGATTATTTTAGATTCTACTTTGTCTTTTCAATAAAAAATCATTTGATATTTGTCTGAATTCTAAATGTCAAAACATTCAGTAACAACAAAGTAACCAGTTACCTTGAAAAATTGTCATTTTTTTTCTATTAAGTTTTTCAGTAAGGTATGTAATTGCAGACTAAAGTAACCAGTTACCTTCACCAGTTACAACCAATTAACTCCTTAAAAATTTGCAAAATTTTACAGGTATGGAAAATACTACTTCTTTGGTTCAATTTGGAGGCAAGTGGAATGAAAAAAAAAAAACGAGTACGAAGGGTACACAATGACTGGGATATTGATTCCACCAAATTGTTCTCTTGACAACTTGGTGAATTTGATAAAAGATGAGATAAAGGAAACAAGAGCAACCATTGAAGTTTATTATCAAGTAGCCAAAGGAACACCACCAATGAAGATTGAAACAGACAATTCAGTGTTGTTCTACATGGAAATAAAGAAAAAAGTTGCTGCAAAAATAACAGACTTACCCATTGTGCGTAATTATAGTTCAAGAATCAAGTGATGAAAATAATCTTCTTCAACTAGCAAATCAGAAAGCTACAACAGAAGAAATGGAGGTGGGAACATTATTAATGCAAGCAAACAAAGCTTTCATCAATGAACATATGTTACTTGAAGAATAAATGTCAAGCACAATAAATGAGGGCATCAATGTGGTATACATACCTCACCTTGCTGAAGAAGTAGCTGCTTTTATAATTGAAGACAATACAAAAAGAAAAAAGAAATTTGAGGAAATCCAAATAGTAATATCTCATTACAGAGTGAACAAAATAGAGCAAGGAAAAATTTACAAGGACAAGAATACAATTAAATCAGCTCTTAGCTACTATGCCATGCTACATAACTTCCAGTTCAAAACAAAAAGATCAGAACCGAGAGAGTACCTAGTTACCTGCGCAAATGACACATGCAGCTGGTTTGTGAGAGCATCTAAATACAGAAATCAAGATTTATTCAAGGTACGAAAATGCATTCCAAATCATACTTGCTCTGTTGAAATTGTTATGGAGGATCATAGGCAAGCAAAAAGCATCATAATTGGGGAATTAATAAAGAATAAGTACAAGTCAATCAAAAGAAATTATACTCCAAATGACATCATGAATGACATGAATGATGACTTTGGAGTAACCATGGGATACACAAAAGCATGGAGATCAAGAGAAAAAGCTTTGCTACTAGTAAGAGGGAACCCCGATGATTCATATCAAAAGTTGTCATTGTATCTTTACATGTTGAAGCAAGCAAATCCAGGAACAGTAACACATCTACTCATAGACAATGAAGACAGATTCAAATACCTATACATATATTTCTCTAACTCAACCAAAGGTTGGAGATACTTGAGGCCTATAATTGTTGTTGATGGAACTTTCTTAAAAAATGCACATGGCGACACCCTATTTTCAGTATCAACATTAGATTCAAACAACAACATTTTTGTCTTGGATTTTGGAATAGAAGACTTAGAAAATGATAACTCTTGGCTTTGGTTCTTCACCAAACTAAGAGACACGTATGGAGAAACCGAAGGTATGATAGCTTCAATTATATATTCTGGTTTACATAGAAAAAGGAACTGATTACCCAAATCCAATACACAAATACATGCTATTTCTTTTAGTATCTTATAAAAGTAACTTGTTACCTTCACAGGATTGGCTATTGTTTCCGACAAACACAAGAGCATAGACAATGCAGTACATATAGTGTACCCAAATGTGTTCCATGGAGCTTGCATGTCTCACTTGCTTAATAATTTGAAAATCAAGTATGGAAACCATGGAGAAGAGCTACAAATGAATTTCATTGCAGCAACAAAAGCATACACAAAAACAGAATGTGAACACTACATGATAGGCCTTGATAGACTTGACAGACGCATTAGACCCTATTTAGAGAAAGCCAAGTATGAAACTTGGGCAAGATCATACTCACCAACAAAAAGATACACCATGATGACATCCAACATCGCATAATCGTTCAACGATGCACTAAAAGCTGCAAGAAATCTCCCTATTGATATCTTGCTTGAATGTCTTAGAAGTTTGGTCAGTTACCTTGCGTAACAGCAAAAAACAAAGCAATAAACTACGCAGAGGGGGAACATGATACCTTCAACATTAATTGTACATAAATGTTTATTATTTTATTCTAATTCATTTTCAGGTCTTGTCTTTCAACACAATAGAATATCAAGTTCGTGATGAAAAGGGGATTAATTTCACAGTAAATATACACAATAGAACATGTACTTGTAATAGGTTTCAAGAAGATGAAATGCCTTGTGGGCATGCAGTTGCTGTAATTGCAAAGAGAAACTTGGGAGTGTATGATTACTGTGCAAAGTTTTACAAAACAGAAACTTTGAAAGCATTGTATGAAGAAAATGTTCATCATTTGCCCCATAAAGATGAATGGAATCTCTCACAACACTTAGACATAGTGGTGCTCCCTCCAAAGGCGACAATCACTGCAAGAAGACCAAGAAAGAAAATAATAAGATCAAGAGGGAACCAAAAGTAATAATCACTAGTGGAAAATGTGCCCAACCAGGGCATAACAGGAAGACTTGCACGCATCCACCAATTGACAAGGCAAACAAGCAGAAAAAGCAAAAGTCATAGCTTGATATATTACAGCAAAACTACCATATCATAGCTTCAGGATGGACCCAAAACGGGTATGTTTTAAATATTTATAACTCGCAAGCGCACGAATCGTATTTATAGAATAGTGTTCGTGTAAGCACGAGATCGAACCCAAAGGAGTTGTCTAAAATCGAAAAAAAAAAACTATTTTAAATCAAAAGTAATAAATTATAACCTAGCTCCAAAGATTGATGAAAATTTGTGACAAGAAAATAAACTAAAAGATAATATTAAAGACAATATATAAACATAAATTAATAATAGAAATTAAGATAGTAAAATAAGATTATTAAGGATTAGAATCCACAATATATAAGTTCAATAATATTTATAAGTACATTGATTCCCAAGTTTTAATGATAGTTAAAATAAATCAAACTATCATTTTCCAAATAGATTTATAATTTTAAGCACAAATTACTTCTAAAAAAATAAGGTTTTTCTTCACTTTTCAAAATTATAATTTCAAAGCATTTAGTGTAAATCAATCTAATGAAATAACAAATAAATCAATGAACATTATTTATAAGGCAAAACATAATATTTTTGTTCTAAGCATGGATGTGTACAATTTAATGACACATCTTACACAAAAAATATTATGTTTTTGCACTAATGAAGAACAAAGTGTAAATATGTGCTAACAATACAAAATACATGATATTTAAGATGAAAGAAAATATTTGAAGAAGAAAATTCCATAAACTTTGTTGCACAAAATGAGAAATCAACATAAAAAATAAACACTATCTAGTTACATAATGTTTCATCATCACCTTAATAATCTTAAAAAGATTAGAAACTCATAACTAGAATAGCAAATACACACTAAAAATTACAAACATAAATAGGAAAATTTGGAGGAGAAACCCCCAAATTTCTCCTCTAAAAATACATAGAAAATAACCAAAAAGAAGAAAAAGATGAAGAGAATAGAGAAGTTTGAAAGTGTAGAAACTTTGGTATGGTAACTTTCCTCCAAATTGACACCCCTAAATCCCTTATTTATAGCCAAAAAATGAGCATTAAAATAATCAATTTAAATTGATTAAATTAATTATAATATGGAAAATATGGGTAAATTTTAGGGTGTAATAATGATGTTTTGGGGTAAAATGTGTAGAAAAATTTGGGTAAAAAGTGGTATTTTGAGACAAAGGGACAAGGGTACATTGTGTATTTGTTGGGCTCAAAAAAATGGGAAAAGTTGGCTGCTTTGTGACAGGGAAGCAGGCTGGGTGCTTTTGTGCTCAGTTGGGCCTGGCTGGGCCGAAGGGCTTCAGGATGGGCAGCTGCTGGGAATGAAGCTGTTGAAGTCTTGTGAGGTGGTTGACAGCTGGCGGCAGGTGGCCGAGAAGGGGAAAGGAGATGCCTAGTGACTTCGGGAGGCAGCAGGTGGGGCGAATGGAAGCTGCTGGCCGAAGGGTGCAGTTGGGCATTGCTTCGTGGGCCAAAGGAGGCAGCTGGCCAGGGGCCCATTGGGCCTGGGAAGCTGCTGCTGATGGAGGATGTGGGCCTGGCGTTTGGGCCTTTGCAGCTTGATCCATGGAATTTTTAAAAATGTTGTTTTCCCTTCTTTCTTTTCCTTAAAAATGTCAATTTTTCTTGCTTTTTCAATAGCAAAAAAAAAATGCAACAAATTCTCTACAAAAATCAACATAAATTAAATTAAAACTAAATATTTTTAATAATAAAATATACAACAAAAGTTCCATGAAAATATTAATTAAAATTTAATTTACTTAAACATTTATGCTCAAAATTGCATCTTTTTACTCCTAACTTAACAATATTAATTTTAAATAATTAAACTATAACATATTATAATAAAATATCTATAAAAGCACATAAAAATCTATAAAATTAAAATAAACCTAATAAATTCAAAATTACTTAAAAACTTAATAAATCAATTAAAAACTCAAGAATTAAGCAACAATTAGTACATAAAAAATGGTAAAATAACTCTATTTTGTAGAGTTATCACACCCCAAACTTAATATTTTGCTAGTCTTCGAACAAAAGACAAATTAAAAACACACACATTTTTTTTAATTGGTGATGTCAAATGTTTTCGTCAAAATTTACATAATGGAAATAGTTCAAAGAAAACACAAATAAAAATAAAGCTTATGTAATTAATTGAAAAGTTAAAATTGTTTTCAAAATAAATATTTAACACAAAAACATCAAATCATCATGTGAACATTTAGACAAACTTATAAATTAAATCTCAAGAGATAATCAAGCAAATTCTAGGATTTTTCAAAAAAAAATTTCTTCAGAGATTTAAATAATTTAATGTTTAAATAAACTTTGTCCAAATATCACAAATTCGAATAGAATAGAAAAGTGTCATATTATGAAAAATATAAATTTAAACAAAACTAACTTTAAAAATTAAAAGTAAAGCTTAATAATTATTTATATTTTTCTAAGAACTAAGAACAATTTCAATCATAATTCTTATGAAAATCACCAATATATTTTTTTTTTTCAAACAAAACAAAGAATTTTTTTTTTTTTAATTTATAACAAATGAAAAACACATAAAAACAAAAAGAAAAACAAATAAATAATTTTTTTTTTGAATTTTTACAACAAATGAAAAACATGCATAAACACAAAGAAAAACACATAAACACCAAGAAAAACACATACACAATACCCCCAAACTTAAATGAAACATTGTCCTCAATGTTTAATAAAATAGAAAAGATTAAGAACTACTCCCTTTGAGGTATGCTTCCTTGATTTGGCTACTTTGCTTTCTTCTCTTCTTTTTGGCAAAAAGTTTCCTTCAAGCTTTTGAGAAACATGAAACAAAAACACACAACAAAAGTGAAATATAAAATGAAACATTAAAGTATGGGTTGCCTCCCACAAAGCGCTTTAGTTTATAGTATTTAGCTCGACTATAATAATTTTTTTTCTTTCAACCTACACCCAATCGATGGTGTAGAATTTCATTTGTAGAGTGAGTTATGGCTTTGATGCAAATGCCATAAATAATAATTGATAATATCATATCTACAAGAAAGTTAGAAATATGCAATTTTAATGGAATATCAATAAAATAAGAAAATTGCATATCTATATTAGACTCCTTTTCATTTTGAGTAAATATACAAATTTGTTCAATTATGGGCTCTTGAGATATATTTATATCTTTTTCATTTTCCTCATGAGCCTCAAAAATGATTTCATCCAACTCTTTTGTTTTATTAGGGGGTTGAATGCATATTACAAGTTCTTCAACAACTTCATTCTCCTTTTCATTTTCAATTTGACTATTTGGATTAGGAATGGGTTGGTTGGGATAGACTTGTTTTTCCGACTCTATAACAGTTGCAAGTTGTCCTACTATTGTCTCAATTTTTGAGATTGACTGAATTGGGCTAGTAAAATTTGGTAGGTTGATTGCATAAACTGTTGTAGGGTATCCTCTAAAGATGAGCTCGTTTCTTGTTCAATGGGATATGATAGGTCGGATTGGGCATGACTTGGATTAGGCATATTGAATTCATTCCCTTGATTCAATGGAGATTGGGTATGGCTCCATGAAAAAGTTGGATTATAGGCGGGGGTAAAATGGGTATCAAAAGATTCATACATATCATTAGTTTCTCCATAATTTAAATTTGAGCCCTCATAATAGTTGTACTCAGAATTCCAACTATAATTAAAATGATCCATATGGTAAACTAAATGACAAACTATTTTTTTTTTGTTTTAAGATGACAATTAAGGAAAAAAGAACAATAAAATAAAATTAACAGAACAAAAAAAATGTTAAGAGATTAAACAATTACACGATAATATAATAAAAGACAAAGAAAAATAAGGTAAAATTAAGTAAGATTATCAAAAATTAGGCAAGAGTAGGGAGGCATAGCATGTCATCAACCATAACAAAATTAAGGTAAAAATTAGGAGGCACAAGTGCCATCAACTAAGATAAAAAACTAGGAGACAAAATTGCCATCAACTAGTAACTTGCAAAAATAAAAAAAATAAAAATAACAACAAGATAAATTACAACAAAATTATAATAAAATTAGGAGGCACAAGTGCCATCGACTATAAAAATTAAAAGGATAGATAGGAGGCACAAATGCCATCAACTAAAAAAACAATAAATATAGAAATATAAGTATATTTTTTTATGGGTGGTAGAACCGTCCCAAATTTTCTTTTTATCTTTGTTTTTTAGATTTTATATAAATGTATTTTTTTTAGTTTTTTTTTAAGTGCAAAAATTAAAATAACTAGTAGAAGAATTCACTAACCTTGAGATAAATTTCGTTTCTTTTCTCTTGCAACTCCCCGGCAACGGCGCCAAAAACTTGATGAACCCAAAACGGGTATGTTTTAAATATTTATAACTCGCAAGCGCACGAATCGTATTTATAGAATAGTGTCTGTGTAAGCACGAGATCGAACCCAAAGGAGTTGTCTAAAATCGAAAAGAAAACTATTTTAAATCAAAAGTAATAAATTCTAACCTAGCTCCAAAGATTGATGAAAATTTGTGACAAGAAAATAAACTAAAAGATAATATTAAAGACAATATATAAACATAAATTAATAATAGAAATCAAGATAGTAAAATAAGATTATTAAGGATTAGTATCCACAAAATATAAGTTCAATAATATTTATAAGTACATTGATTCCCAAGTTTTAATGATAGCTAAAATAAATCAAACTATCATTTTCCAAATAGATTTATAATTTTAAGCACAAATTACTTCTAAAAAAATAAGATTTTTCTTCACTTTTCAAAATTATAATTTCAAAGCATTTAGTTAAATCAATCTAATGAAATAACAAATAATTCAATGAACATTATTTATAAGGCAAAACATAATATTTTTGTTCTAAGCATGGATGTGTACGATTTAATGACACATCTTACACAAAGAATATTATGTTTTTGCACTAATGAAGAACAAAGTGTAAATATATGCTAAAAATTCAAAATACATGATATTTAAGATGAAAGAAAATATTTGAAGAAGAAAATTCCATAAACTTTGTTGCACAAAATGAGAAATCAACATAAAAAATAAACACTATCTAGTTACATATTGTTTCATCATCACCTTAATAATCTTAAAAAGATTAGAAACTCATAACTAGAATAGCAAATACACACTAAAAATTACAAACATAAATAGGAAAATTTGGAGGAGAAACCCCCAAATTTTTCCTCTAAAAATACATAGAAAATAACCAAAAAGAATAAAAAGATGAAGAGAATAGAGAGGTTTGAAAGTGTAGAAACTTTGGTATGGTAACCTCCCTCCAAATTGACACCCCTAAATCCCTTATTTATAGCCAAAAAATGAGCATTAAAATAATCAATTTAAATTGATTAAATTAATTTAATTAATTATAATATAGAAAATATGGGTAAATTATAGGGTGTAATAATGATGTTTTGGGGTAAAATGTGTAGAAAAATTTGGGTAAAAAGTGGTATTTTGAGACAAAGGGACAAGGGTACATTGTGTATTTGTTGGGCTCAAAAAAATGGGAAAAGTTGGCTACTTTGTGGCAGGGAAGCAGGCTGGGTGCTTTTGTGCTTAGTTGGGCCTGGCTGGGCCAAAGGGCTTCAGGATGGGCAGCTGCTGGGAATGAAGCTGTTGAAGTCTTGTGAGGTGGTTGACAGCTGGCGGCAGGTGGCCGGGAAGGGGAAAGGAGATGCCTGGTGACTTCGGGAGGCAGCAGGTGGGGCGAATGGAAGCTGCTGGCCGAAGGGTGCAGTTGGGCATTGCTTCGTGGGCCAAAGGGGGCAGCTGGCCAGGGGCCCGTTGGGCCTGGGAAGCTGCTGCTGATGGAGGATGTGGGCCTGGCGTTTGGGCCTTTGCAGCTTGATCCATGGAATTTTTAAAAATGTCATTTTCCCTTCTTTCTTTTCCTTAAAAATGTCAATTTTTCTTGCTTTTTCAAGAGCAAAAAAAATGCAACAAATTCTCTACAAAAATTAACATAAATTAAATTAAAACTAAATATTTTCAATAATAAAATATACAACAAAAGTTCCATGAAAATATTAATTAAAATTTATTTTACTTAAACATTTATGCTCAAAATTGCATCTTTTTACTCCTAACTTAACAATATTAATTTTAAATAATTAAACTATAACATATTATAATAAAATATCTATAAAAACACACAAAAATCTATAAAATTAAAATAAACCTAATAAATTCAAAATTACTTAAAAACTTAATAAATCAATTAAAAACTCAAGAATTAAGCAACAATTAGTACATAAAAAGTGGTAAAATAACTCTATTTTGTAGAGTTATCACTTCATTAATTAAATCATTGACTTTCATATTCATACATTGTTATTGAGTATTATAATAACTCTGTTACAAATTCAAATACATTGAATGATTACACAAAGCATATAAAATTCCTTTTAGAATAAATTGTTGGTTTTTTTGTTGTCTGTTTAATATTTATGTAACCAACACCAGAAAAAACATGGTTTTTTAAAAATTAAACATAACATTGTGGATTAGTGGCTACCAAAGGTAACCAGTTACCACTTTGTATATAACATAATGACCCAACTGGGTATCTGGTTATTATAGCCCAATTTCTTTGTATATCCCAGTAGCTTTAAAAAAGACATCAAGCAACAAAAGTAACCAGTTACCCCTTGAATATAAGATGAAGACCAAACTAAGTACATGATTACCATTAAAATATCTCAATTGCTTTAAAAGTAGAATATGTATAAAATATCATTTTAAAACGTGAAAAAAAAAACTGGGTACTTTGCTCTAACAATTGTAAAAAAAAAATACCAAAAACATCAAGCACCAAAAGGTAACCAGCTACCATTTCGTATATAGAATGTAGACCAAACAAAGTACCTGGTTACCATTAAAATATCCCTGAAAAACTAACTAAATATATACAGATAAATAACACAAAAAAAGATCAAAAGATATAAAAGATATTCTTAAGTAACCAAGGTCTTACAATAGTAGCAATTTAACATATACAAGAATCCAATTAACTATTGTCATCATTTCCAAAAGTCAAATATCCTTTCCAAAAGCTGATCTGGTCTAGAGTATAAACAAAATAAAAATATGTAATGTCCTTTCCTAAAGCTTCCTAAATAACCTATGCAGCAATCTTAAGTAAACCTATGCAGAAATCTTCCTCCTCTTCTGCCTCCTATCCAAAAGCTTTTCACGAAACTCATTGTTAGTCAAATATCAATCTTCTTGTTTCTTCTTCCCATGAAAATACAAGCTAACAGCAATGTCTTGGCGAAGCAATTGAGCATCAAGATCTTTTGGCATCTTTTTTTCCTTTCCAAGAATTAATTGCTCGGCAAAATAAGTTGTAAAAATCTCACAATCGCTGCAATATTGCAAAAAAAAAAAAAAAAACTAAGAACATAAAAACAAAATCAGAAACAAACAAGATAAACAAACTTTAAAAAATAAAAAAACTCACCACTCAACTTGTTGAGGAACGCCTTTAGCAATAGCCAATCGCAAAAGAATCATTCTCAGCGACGTCATAAGGACTAAGATCAATATTTATATCAGGACGATCATAAAAACCAATCTTTTCCAATAGAAGAGGAATCATTACAGCAAATGCTTCAATTACAGGTAAGCTCAAATTTTCATGCCTCTCCCCCGAAATAGAATCATAAATAATGAGCAACCTCATCTTTATGTCAAAATGCAACAAAATCCAATGAGAAAGATCCTTCACGTTAACAGGAATAAGAACATGATCAAGTAGATTCCAGTGAGTGCTGCAAAACAATGTCTCGTCCCTCATAATCTTCAAAGGAACACAACTGTCATCAATGTTAAATGTACCACTGCCTGATTTCATAAACTTCTCAAACATGATCATAATATTTTGGCCAAAATAACTATCAGTAGTAGAGAATCTCCTCTTCAAACATTTGCATAACTTAACATTTCTCCTCAAATAATACATCATGACATCAATATGCTGCATTTTGAAAAATAAATGCTTATAAGACCACTATGAAGAAACTTGTTACCACTTACAACATAACATAATCAAAAAACAAAGGGTAACCAGTTCCAATCAGCTGCACAACAAAATAAAAAGTTTGGGTAACAAGTTACCATTAGCTAAACATCAAAATTATACATTTGGGTAATAAGTTACACAAAGCATTGCAACACAAAAAATGACTGTGGTAACTAGTTACCCCAAGTAAACTACTAGATTATACATTTGGGTAACTAGTTACAAATATCGTTGAAACACAAAAAATGACTGTGGGAACTAGTTACCCCATCAAAACACAATAATATAGAATTGAAGCACATCAATGAATTTTTTTTTAAAAAAAAAAATGATAAAGACAACATAAAAAGAAATAAACTCACAGATGAATCAACAAACTACCCAGGAAAATACAAACAGTAGAACCACGTCTTCTCGTCAATAAAAATGAAAGTGAAATCGATCGATGGCTCAACCTTGTTATCATCATATTTATTAAACCTAAAAAAAATACCAAACAATTTTTAGAAAATGAAACAAACAATTTCACACAAACCCAAAATTAAAAAAAAAAACAAATTGTACATACTTGTTATTGTGCTTGACTTTAGTTTCAATCCAACTATGAAACTCAGAAGCTTGTTCTTCAGTGTGATTATGACCAAGGTCATTAGAAAAACGACATATATTATCCAATACAGTCTTCTTTCTTTTGTGTTTACCTTCATCTTCAGAAGACCCAAACTTTGTCATGAAAGGAGACTTGATCACAGCACTCGGCTTCGCCTCTCTTTTCTTAGGCAAAATAGCCACAGGATCAGCCACCCTTGAAGAATCATAAACAACAATCGACCAATTGCTCTTATCCTCTATATTACTGCTATATTTTAATGGTCTCTCAGTAGACTCATTTATAATCTTTCTCATTTCATTTGACACATGAAATGTAGGAGTTGAAGGAGTCGAGCATAGCAATGAGGCTACATTAGACCGACTCTGCAAAAACAAAAGAGAAAAAATTTATAATTCATAACAAATATAAAAAACAAACTATTTCCTTATACAATATATGATTAAAACAATATACCTTAACAGGAGTAACAAAATCTGAAACAATCTTAACAGAATGCTCCAAATCAGCCCCCAACTTTTCACCAACTTCAACATCTTGGTACCCCCCACACAAACATCATCAATATAATCCCGGAGAAAGCAATAAAATATTTAATCAAGATATACGACAAATAATATAGGAAAAGACAATTACACAAGAAACTGCTTACCTGAGAAACATGGTCAAAGTCCATTTGATTCTTAGAATCTAAATCTCCGCCATCAGTTTTGAAAGACACAGCAGACTTGATGTCTACAAGCAAACTGATAGTTGTAGCAAAATCAGCTTCAAAACTTTTCTTGAAAAAAGCCAAGTTCACCAATAATCAACTTTTGGGAAGCTTGAACTTCAGTCAGCTTTACATGTAACTCCTTGATTTGATCTTGGAGCCCCTTGTTATATTGATCCTACATACAATTAAACAAGAAGACAAAAACATTAAAACATAATCACATATAAAAAAGGGTTTTAAAAAAAATGAAAAAAAAAAAAACCTCCAAATGCTTCTTTGGAAGAAAGAGTCCAGGCCTTAACTAAGGCATCTCCAATAGTGGAATGCCTCACCTATAGGTGGTGGTGTTGGACAAGATACACTTTCAAATGATAAATTTTTCAAGATACCCAATTTCTTTTCCTTTGCATTAGGAAGGACAATATTGACATCAAATTGCATTAAATTAAATAAAAAACAAAGAGAATCAAATAAAAAGAACATGAATAGCAACAAAAAGCTTCAATAATTAAATATGAAATTTAAAAAAAAAACTATAAAAATGAGAAGTAACCTGTTACTTACAAATATAAAACATATATTACAGATACAAAAATACAACAAAAAACAAAAGAGGAAAAAAATACATTCTCATCTATAAAGATTTTCTCAAGAACTTCTTGATAACTCACACTATCATTGCTATGTCAATTCAATATCCTTGGAAATGAAGAACCAATCATCCGACATAAAAATGATGAACAAATTGGAAGTGTCTCGTAAATCCATATAAGGAATGCAAGAGGAAAACCAAAACACTTGTAACTCCAATTATCAAGAGACCCATTTGCTTTTCTAGGAATCTTCATGTAAAGAGCATTCATCTCTTTTAAAGCAAAGCGCATATAACACCTAGTTATTTGCCACAAAAGTTTGCCAAATGCACACTTTTTCAACATGGAAAGCTCACAATCAACCATACCAAAAAACTTGTTGTTTACCCTTGTCTCATTCTGGGTCCCAAACAAAAAACCAGCCAAAAAGTGAACAATCCCCAACTTCACAACAAGGTCATCCCCCATAGCATTAAAATTCTCAAAATTAAAAAGATTACTAACTTCATTTTTGCTAACTTTGTCATTCGCTTTAACACCAGGGAAAAATTCTTTCCTAAGACCTTTTTTACCATTAGGAAATATACTTAAATCAACACTACCAGCGCAATCTAGCCCAGTAATTAATCCAAACTCACGAATAGAAAACCTGTAATGACCCAACTACTCTAGACTTTTGGACCATTAACGAAAACTATACATACTAATCCTTAATAAAACTTACAAGTGAAAATACCATAACTTTATTAAGAAACTTGTAAAAATAAGAGTTAAACTTACATAAAATATCAGGTAGGATATGGGATCCCATTGTTTTAAAAACAAAACAAAACATAATTTAAAATAAAAAAAATATTACATAACAAGTGCGGAAAATATATGTAAAAACCATAAAAAACAAAACTACATCCTCGAATCGTAACGCTCGGCTCTTGAATCCATTCGACCTCAATACACATTCTCCAAGCTTCCAAGAACCTTTCCCGCCACTAAGACTATTTTCCTGCACATATAAACAAAAAGGAATGAGCCTAATGCCCAGCAAGGAAAATCTAACACATAGTTCATATACATAAATTTCATAAGAAACATAAAAACATAACATAACACTTATATCATACACATACTATAATGACCATTATTACTTGGGGTCCCATAGACTAAACAAGTCATATGCCCATTAGATTAGTGGGGTCCTACTAACTAAGCAGGTCATATGCCCATAATCCATTTGGGGCTTGTTAGTCATATGGGTCATATGCCCAAGCCTACATACACACATAACATAAAAACATAAGATAACATATAAAACATATAACATATGAATTCTATCCTATTTTCCTTACCAAAATTACCGGGATATGAGGACAGAGTTGGGACTTTAGAACACTCCTAAAAACCATTTATGAAAGGGTGAGTCTAGTGAAGAAAAAGAGATGAAAGAGATGAAGGAACTATACTTTTTAAATATACTTACCAAAACCTTTTTGCTCAAGAACTTAGATTTCCTAACCAAAATAAGAATAAGGTTAGAATGAGTAGAAGACTATGAGAACTTTTAAAGAAAAAGTACAGAAACGAACTAGAGTTTGGGATACCTTAAAGACTTATAAGACCGATCTAAACCTTGAACCGAAATGCTATAAAATCTTACTTCCCAAGTGTTTGATAAGCTTATGATGATCAAGCTTATGATTCCCAACCCAAGTGTTTACACTCTCACACTCACCTAGCAACTTGCAGCCTCTGAACTTAGAGTAAAAGATGAATAATGGCTGGGTACTAGGTCCTATTTATAGAGTTTAGGAATGAAGAGATCTTCATTTAACTTGAATAAAAATAATGGCTTTTTAAGTGAAAATAATTTGAATTATCGTTCAGCAGAGGCTGAAGACTCGTCAAAAAGATGCTGGACTTATCAAGAGGTTGAAGGTTTGAATGGAAAATGATTTCAAAAACTTTCAAAATATGCTGAGAGGGGCGATATATCGCCCCCTGTAGGCGATATATCACCTGGGCTAGTATGCACGAGGCAGTCGTGCATCGTTTCGTGTTTTTCGTATCTTCGTGCTGCGATATATCACCCCCTATAGCTGCAATATATCGGCATGCACTGATTATTTAAACACGAAATTACACATTTTTAGCTTAATTTAAAATGAGTAAACAGCCTTGACTAAGCCCTCAAATGTTTTCAAAGCTGCTGACTGACCTTAGAGTATTCAAATTTTAACCTTAATAAATTAAATCCTCAAAATACTTAATCATTATTAAACCCATACATAACATGTGCTAAAATCCTATTGGTTCTTATCTAAACCTTATAGTATAATAAATATTATCCTCAATATCAGTCATATTAATCAAACCTTAGGTTAAAATTAATATTCCTACACTATAGGTTAAACTTAGAAAATCTACAAGTACTACTATGAGTGTCCAAATATATCCCGGTCTGAACCAAAGTCCACAGTCATAAAGATAATACTATAATTACTATAATACTACTATCTAACTAGCTAAGTAAAGTTCTTGGACTCTACAAAACCTCACTACCTTATCACCAAGCTTAAACCAAAACTCAAATTCTTCTTTTTCCTGATGAACTTCCCTCATCAAAACACTATGTACAAGCTGTGCTTGCCATGCAATACTTGGCAAATCCAAAAAATGACCAAAATGAGTTCTTCTAAACATAGCCTTCTACTTCTTGGTGAAGACTTTTTTCAAATCAGCTATAACTTCTTGTTTGTTCCATTGCTGAACCTTACTTCCAAACTGAAACTCTGGTTTGATCATATAATGCACATCCTGAATAAAATAGAACACAAATATCACAAAAAGGAAAATTAAAATAAATAATAACTACAACATTAAAAAAACCATACACATCTAAGGAAACAAGTTACTTTAAAAGTTAACCAGCTATATTACAACATATACAATTAAAAAAAATCAAAATAAAAACAAGAACAATAAAAAATCACAAATAAAAATGATTATGTAGCAGAATTATAAACAACTAATAAAAAAAATCAGTTACATCCAAAAAGTAACCAGTTACCTTGAACATTAAACGACACATGAAAAAGCATACATTGGTAGGGTAACCAGTTACATGTAGACTTATCAAGCTACATTACACCCTATACAAGGCAAAAAAAAAAAAAAAAACAACTATAAAATAACAACACAAAAAATCAAACTTAAAAATGATGACTGACAATCATTATAAACAAAAACCCTCAAAAGAAAGCGATTACATACCAAAAGTAATCAGTTACCTATAAAATTACACAACACATGAAAAAAAAAAATACAACCTATACAAACCAAAAACATATCAAGTATAGAAACAAGAAACGTTAAAAATCACAAATAAATGATCACTTAGAATCATTAAAAACAGACACTGAAAAAAATGAACAAATTATTTACCAAAGTAACTGGTTACCTTAACAATTAAACAACATAGTTAAAATATCAATAACTTAAAAGGAACCAATTACCTATAACAGAAAAATATATAAATAAATCACAATAAATAAAAATATAGTAACCGGTTACTGAGCATATAAAAATTTGTTCACTATAAATAAACTAAACACCCTACTAAGAAAAAAAAAAACAACATTGAAACAGGAAAATAAGAAACTAAAATACATGATTGTTTGTCTCATCGATAATCACAGGTCCACAAGGCTTCAATCCTCCCCCAGGACTTCGAGGAGAACGTCGTAATTTTACTGACGGTCCAGCCTGATCAGAGGACTTAGAAGAGCCAGCATCCCCTCCCTTTTGTACCATTTATACACAAACACAAAATACAGAAAAATCTCAATCATTAAAGTGAAATAAAAACATACTACATGGGTATAACATGTCAAACCTATTATCATTATTCTAAAGCACAGATAATGTAGCAGACAATATTTAACAAAGAAATTGAAATTATTGATAAAGAGTTTAAAAAAAAAAGAGACAGGAACACGTGATATTGACATTTACCCCAAATAACGTATACGATGAACTTGTCAGGTATCTACATGACAAGAAGCAAAGCCATCAAATTAGAAGTAATAATCTCACACTGAATATCAACAAAAAAATTGTGCTTAATTCATGCAATGCAACATATCTGTAGATAGCCTTTTTCACAGCAAATATAGTTGACACTAGCAAAGCTACATAAATATCCTTAGGTCAGTTCAATTGATAACAAATTACTAATTCAATCTCAAACACAACAATTAAGAATATCACATAGTAACACACAACAAACAAATGCCACATATTCATTTAACAAAACTATACTATGAAACAAAGAAAAAACACTTTTATGAAAATCGTATATAAAAATGCTTGTTTATTAAACTCTTATCTTTTAGTTATTTATTTATATATGTCAAGATTTTTTTTTCTTTTCTAAATCAGAAAGCAATATTTTGTGGTCCCTAAGGGATGATAGTGGACACTCGAAACAACTCGATTGAGAGTCTACCTTTGTTTTACGAAAGAGAAAAAAATTGAAATGGTGGCTGTTAAAAATTGAGGTGTATCAAATTAATATACAAATGCATGTACATATAAAAAGTAATTAACACACTAATAATAAGAAACAACATTGTTTTGAAAATCGTATACATATACTTTACTCATTATGCAAAATCAACTGATCATTTGAAAATACTAACTACACAAAATGACAACCACCGCATCGATGGCCTTCAACCATCGCACTTACCTCTGTCCACCTCCGTTCGCAAAGCTACTGCAAAGATCGGGACATGCCACAACTCGACCACCTTCACACCGCACCATTCACCTGCGACGACCGCCGTTCGCCAAGATGTTGCAACGCTGTTCGGCCATCGTTGGAGAAGAAGAAAGGTCGAAACCCTTTCAGTGAGATCGAAAAGAGGAAAAGTGAAAAGTAAATTGTAACTAATATAAAATTAAATTAAAAATAAATAAAAAAATCTAAAAAGATAAATTTTGCCGCATAATAAAATAAGTTAAATAAATGAATATGAAATTACATAATTATCCTTCTACATTTGTAGATATAATTAGAAATCAAAATATGGCATAATAATAATTTTTTACAAAACTATGAGAAAAAAATCCCATAGAAGGGAGTACAAGTTTTAAAAAGCCATAAAATAATACTTGTAAAAAAAAAGCCATATTTTTTAAAACTTTATTAAAAAACCCATATAAAATGTAATTTTCACTAAATTTGACAAAGATTACCACTCAAACACTAATTTACAAAGGCAATTTAAAAAAAATATGGCTTTTACACCATGACAAAAGTATGAGAATTATATATTTTTTAATTTGTATGAGAAGTTTTATTAAAGAAAAATTAAAGTATGAAAAACACAATTAAAGTAGCTAACTAAAATATAAAAGTGTCATATCTTTTATCATAATTATATATATATTTTTTATTTTGAAAGTAATTTTATTTATTTTTATCAATTTTTTATTTTTTCAGTTATTTTTTCTTTCTTTTTTTCCTTACTTATTTTTTCTTCCATTTTTTCCTTTTCCTTTTTTTTTTCTATCAATTTTTTCCTTCATTTTTTTCTTTCCATTTTTCTATTCTTCTTCTTTTCATTTCTATTCATTTATCTATTTTTTTTTTCATTTGTATTATTTTTTTTTTTGTTCATATTTTTTCAGTTTTCTTTCTTTATTTTTTTTTTTCATTTTTTCCTTCTATTTATTCTTCATTTTTGTATTTATTGTTTTCTCCTTTCATTTTTTTTCTTTTTTCACACATATGAGTTTTTTTTCTTTATTTTTTTCTTCTTCCATTTTTTCTTTTTTTTTCCCTTTTTTTAAATTTTTTTCTACCAATCTTTTCATTCATATTTTCTTTCTTTCCATTTTCCATTATTTTTCTTCTTCTTCTTTTCATTTTTATTCATTCATCTTTTTTTTCCTTCATCATTTCTTTTATTTTTTTTCATATTATTTTAGTTTTCTTTCCTAAGTTTTTTTTCTTCATTTTTTGTACTTATTCTTTTCTCATTTCATTTTTTTCTTTTGTTTTTTTTTCACACATATATTAACATTACATAATTATTTTACTATTTTTTTATTTATCATCTTTTATTATTGTAATTTTTTTTATAGTTTTTTCCACTATATGTAAAAAAATTCAAATCAATTTTTTCAGAATTTTCTTTTTACTGTAACCCTTATAGGAACACCAAAATTTGGAAAAGAAAACTAATAAAAATATGAAAACGTGAATGGGTAACCAATTACCCTGATGAGAACATTCAAATCTAGAAAGAAAATTATATGAAGAAGATGAGAGAGAAAGGAAAAGGGGTGGATCTGATTTTTTGTAACGACCGGATTTGCTAATCGGGCTTAGGGCCTTGATTAGTGTGCCTGGAGGGCAATAAATAATTTATTGTGCTAATATGTGGATTTATGTGAATATATGATAATGATGCATATTTAGTTGAATTAAATGTGCATGTGGGCCCCGTCTGGATATTAGGGGTATAAATGTGATAAATGTTATATATATGTGATATGTCTGTGCAGCACGATCCGAGACAGTCCTGGTGAGCGGTTAGCCAGAAGGTCACAACAGGGTTGAGATTCCGACTCGGGGCGATTCGATGGGTGGTTCGAGTTTTAGATGTGTTATGGGGTTATCGGGTTAAGGAAATAAATATCTGGAGATATATTTGAAGATAGAATGTCAAGGAGGGGACGTAGGGGAAATTTACCATTTTGCCCTCGGGGACGTTTTGGTACCCCGAGCCTTGAGGTAACCACATAGACTAAGTTAAATAAAACAAAGGAAGGAAACATGTAGAAACTTAAGAAACCAACATTAGCTTTTTCTCCCAGCTGAAGACAATTCTTATCTCTTTCTCTCTTTCATTCTCTAAGAAAAACTCAAGGAAAACTTTGGGAAAAATCAACTTGAAGCTAAGGGATTGCAGCTGGGGATTAGGGGGAGCATGCAGTTTGGAGCATAGGGAGCTGGTTCAAAGGCTTAATTCAGCAAGGGTAAGGTTTAATTATAGAGATTATGTTTAGTATTTCTGCTGGTTATTATAGATTGCATGCTAGTTTAAGCTTGATCTGCTTTTGGGTATTCTAGCTGAGTTTTGGAGCAGATTTTTAAAGGGTTTTGATGTTGATATTGAGCTGGAATGTTTGTGTTAATTATCTGGGTCTGTTGGATAAGTTTTGGGTGAGTTAGCTTGAGGAAAGAAGGTAGGAAATATGATAAAAATTCTGGGTTTGGAGGTGAGGGCCGCGGCCCTAGGAGGGGCGCGCCGCAGCCTGTGCGCGCGCGCGGCCATGGGAGGCCGAGAGGTTCATGCGCGCTGCGGCGCTTGGTGCGCGCGCCGCGGCCCGTGTGGGTGTTAGTGGGAAGCTAGCCTCTGTTTCGAGGCTAGCCGTGGCGCTTGAGGGTAGGGTCGCGGCTCTTAGTGCTAGTCTGTGTTTTTAAGGGTGTTTAGGCTTGGGAACTCAATGGTTAAGGCTCGGGATGGATTTTATCACCCGGATTGATAGAATTCAAGGTCCCGGAGGTTAAGGTTATGGCTCAAAGTTATTTATTGGATTAGAACTTGATGGATGGATATTGTTAATGTGTTGTGACTAGGGTTTTGGCGAGGCTCAAGTTAGAAGACTGTGCTCGGGACATCGGTGCTCGGAAAGCTCTGGACTCAGGTAAGAAAACCCTTGTTTCCATAGAGCTTGTATGCAGGGCTGAGCCCAATGTGTTTGAACTGCAGGGCGTAGCCCTTTAACTGAATTTGCTAGAATTTTGTACTTGCTTGCTATGCTATGAATGTTATTATGTGAATGTTCGGCAAGAGCCGGGAACGGTGTAGGCCGAGGACGGCAGAGGCTGGGAACGGCGTTAGGCATGTTGAGTGCAAGGCCGAGTACGGCAAGGGGTCGGGAGCAGCGTTGAGCACTTGGAGTGCGAGTTTCCAGGGCGAGTCCCTAAAAGGATACCTGGGATATCCTCACGGTGTGGACCGCGAACCCAGGGCTTGGTAAACGCCTGGGACGACTAGGTCGTATGTGTTTAGCCCATTGGTGGCCTGTTTATGTGCTTGATATATGTGTTGTATATATTATCTGTTTGTGGGTTTTCTTGCTGGGCTTCGGCTCACGAATGCTCTGTGGTGCAGGTAAGGGTAAGGAGAAAGCCAACTGACCATGAGTGTAGCAGGCGTGAGGCGGCGTGTACATGTTTGGCCAGCCTGGCTGCCACAGCTAGTGGACTTTGGGAGATGTTTGTAAATAAACCTAGATTTTGTCGTTTAGTCGACTTGGTTCTATTTATATGTTGTAAATGTTTCTAAATTGTATTTTGGGATCCCAAGTGTAAAACTTTTATGATTTTCTATGGAAATTATTATTTCTTAAGTTTTTCCTCTGTTTATGGCTTAATTACACTGTTTGACCTAAAACTTCGATTAGCGAGTTCAAAGCACGTTTTTAAACTCACTTAGTAACTGCTCTAAGGAATTAGGGCGTTACATTTTTTTTTTCTATCTTCAGATTTGTAGTAACTGGTTACCTTCACGGTAACTGGTTACCTATGTTACTAAAATCATAGTTACTTCTTCTTCCTTTTTTAATGAAGTGTTCTTCCTCTTTTTCCTTCAAATTTGATGTTTATTTTCATATTTAATATGAGTAGCCCGTCACTCCTTTTATGGTAATTGGTTACCCCTCTTATGGCAAAAAATTATTACTCTCAGGATAACTGGTTACCTCGCTTGATACATGTTATTTAACTTAGCTATAGATTTTTTTTACATAACTGTCAAAAATCAATCAAGTAACTGGTTACCTTATCCAGGATTTGAAAAAATAAACGTACAATCTAAAAAAAGAAAAAAATGTTTATTATAAATAAAAAATAATTTTAAACACAATTCATATTACAAAAAAAAAAAAAAGATTTTTTTTTGCAAAACAACCAAAGAAAAATTTAATATAAAAATAATATAAAAAATAAGCTAAAAAAATAATAATCAAATTACAAACATACCCTTCCAAATTAATAAAACTTGATTAAGAGTAAAAATATGGCATAAACCAATTTTTATACAAAAATATGAGAAAATAAACCCATAAAAGTGAAATTTTTTTTAAAAAAATCATAAATTATTATTATTTTTTAAAAACCACATTTTTGCACACTATTAAAAATCTCATATAGAATGTAATTTCCTCATTTACAAAAGAGAAATTATAGGAAATGACCCAAAATAATGGCATCAAGAAGCTAATGTCCTCATTTTTAAAATTGTAGAGAATTGACATTTTTACATTGTTGATTACCTAAATTGCTATTTTTATAATTTTATTTATTTATTTAGGACTGTATGACTTTAATATAGTGGTATATGTATATTAGTTTTGTTTAATTAATTTTTATTTTAAAGTTATATTGATTTTTTAAGTTTTTTATGGGTTGTTGGTATATTATTTTCCAACTAGTGTATATGTTTTTTGTGGTATGGTATATCATTTTTTTTATGATATTTAGTTTCTATCTTATTATACATAATGGTAGTATATAATTTTGTATCATGGTTTATACATTTTAATGGTAGTATATAATTTTGTTAGCATAGTATATACATTTTTTAGTAATAATTTTGTAAGTTTTATCGGTATATTATTTTTCAACTCAGTATATATATTTTGTGGTATGATATATTATTCAACAACTCATAAAAAAAACTTTAAAATAAAAACTAATTAAATAAAACTAATATATATTAAAATATTTAGAATAAAATAGTAGTTTGCCAAAAAACATATTTGGTAATATGTAATATTAAAAAAGTGGTTAGACTATTTTACTACAAAATTAAAAACATAGACATTTACTTTCTTTCACATACCATTAAGAACCATTTTGCACTATGCCCATTTACAAAAAGAGAATTTACTCAGGTACCATGTATTTTACATATTATTTTGGTATCTTCTTTTTTCAATAATACTTATATAGTACCATGTATTTTAAAATCATATATATTTGGTAGCCTAAACTAAGATTTAATAAATAAAATTTTATCAATATGACCAAATTGTCATAAGTTATATGAAATTAAGTAATTAAATTTAAATTTGGAACTCATATAATTGAGAGCAGTTTGATTAAACTGGTAAAATTTTATTAATTAAATTTGAATTTAAAGTACCAAATATGTACAATTTCAAAATATAAGATACCAAATGAGCATTATTGTAAACACAAAGTACTAAAACGATACTTTACAAAAGCATAAGGAATCTAGTTACCTACCATTACCTATTGTTAACAAATTTAAATATATATATGTGAAGGGGCAAATATAATATATATTTTTGTGCGCAACACTTACAAAAAATAGTTGAAAAAACATTTACATATTATTTCTTAACTACAAAATTATTTTTTTGTGGCAAATACTCACATAACTAATTTTGTAACTAAAAATTATATTTATATAAATAAAAAAATTAGTGACATTAGTTATACATTTATGTTAATAACATTATAGAAATGACTAGATCACCATAACAAATAGATCTATAACCAACCGTTTAAAAAAATACACTTCATTAGAAAAAACATAATTTGGGGACATAAAGAAAGGAAGAGAGAATTCTTTGGCGACTAGGCTTTGTTACGAGCTGAGTTCAACTATGCAAAGATCTCACTGTTTCCACATCGGAGTTGGTCAAAGTTGAAGCCTGAATAAGGTGGCCCTGCAAACCCCACAACGAGTGGAGCAAAAGGAGTTGGGAGAATGGGGTTTTAGTGACCAATAAATACTTTTAGGAAGCGTGTGTTGACGTTGGCGATGGTTGGTGGTGATCAACCTTGAAAGAAGAAGAAGAGAGAAAAAGAAGGGGTATGTATTTTTGCAATTAGTTTTAAGCATTGTACATAAAAAAAACCCATTTTGGAGTGGTTTATGTAATTTACTCTTTTTGTTTTTTGGAATTTTCAAGAATTCGTTATTACACAAGAAAATAACTAAAAATATGGTGAAATTTGAAAAATGGAAACAAATTCTCATATCTCCTATGATATCTAAATCACGCTAGCTCCACCTATCCATTGATAATTTGCATCTTCAAACAAATTGGTTGAAGAATCTTGTATACCTATTGTTGACCACGTTTTTGGCCAACGACATGAGAACGTCAAAAACGATAAAACCTTCAACAGAAATTAAACGACACAGATGATCTTAAAAAGAAAGTAAATAACACACACAATTTTTATAGTGGTTCGGCCCCAATATATTGGTAATAGCCTAATCCACTTAGAGTTGTGATTATAGATTTGTACTCAAGATCAGATGAACTGAGACAACTGAGTTTCTTCAGTACAGATTACAAGAATATAAGAATTCTTTCAGATACAAGCACTTTCTCTCTCTAGAAAATTCAGACCCAAAATTTCCAAAAGTCCCCTTTCTGATCTCATAAGTCATGTATTTATAGGCTTAGGATCATACATCTGCTATCCCCTAGAATCAGGATATTTTATTATATTTATTACATTTAAATTACAAAAATATTCAAAATGTAACAGAACACCAAATTTGTGGGAAGAATGAGAGATTCACGCGTATGCCAAGACCGATTCTTGTTGAAGCCGTTTCGGGGAATCTTGACGTAGTCATGCTCTATCTAGTTGATCCATATCACATTCAATCTGGTCGAACACACCTTCACTGGGCAGTCACGCACTTGGCTGGTAGGACACACACTCCTCTGGTCTAACATGGCCCTCTGGTCTAGCATGCCATGTCTCTGGTCTAACATGGCACTCTGGTCTAGCATGCCATATCTCTGGTCTAACATGGCACACTGGTCTAACATGGCACATTGGTCTAACATGGCACTCTGGTCTAACATTGCACTCTGAGCTACTCCTAAGCCAAGTCACTTTATCACAACTCTGATGAGCCAATATATTTATTGACTTATTAATGTGTCTTTTACGGACCATGTACTACCACTTGTCACCTCTATTGCCACGTCATCAATCTCCATTTTTTGGGGATAACACCTATATTGCCAGCACATGTTTCTGTCCTCTCAAATGAAATTTGATTAAAAAAATATATTCAGAATCAGTAACTAATATCAATCTTAGCTACTTAGCCAAACCAAGGTATGGGCCAGTTAAGGCTATGGCCAGGGCCCTTTTAACAAGAGAACTTAACATAAATATGGGAATTTTAACTAAACTTTAAATATATATGGACAAAAAAATAATTAAGCCAAATATGGTAATACACGGTTAATACAAAAATATAAATATGGAATTCCCATAAACTAACAAACCAGATTCCCATAATTTTCGATCAAGAAAAAGATTTCGCCCTTTGCCAATCAAGAAATTTTTTGTCCGCGTACAGCAATTCATCGACCATTTTTTCCGATCACAGCTTCATATTCTCCATTGTTTCCGATCAAAATCCGATCAAGAATTGGTGGCTGCTACTCTCATCTTCGTCTCCTCTTGGTAAATATCCAGACAGTAACATCATCTTTCTCCAGTCATCCAATTAAACATTCAATTCAATTTCAGATCTTCTTCTTCTTCTTCTCCGGCAGATCTTCTTCTCCAATAAACAGATCTTCTTCTCCGATTACATCCCCTGCTTTTACGTTCGTTCACATCAGCAAAAGCAGAAATCCATCAACTTCTCTGATTTCTCAAACAGGTAAGCAAATCTTTTTTCAAATATACGACATGCAAAATATTTACACAAAGAATTTGCAAATTACTTCCTGATAAAATTCTTGACTCAAACTACTTGTTTCAAAACTTTTTTAATTACACACATGAAACCAGTTACATCACAAAAAAGTTCAACATTACATAATTCAAATATTACAAAATAATATAAAAATAACAACAAAATAAATACAGTAACCAGTTACATACGAAAAAAAATAATAATAACATTCTGCATAATAATTTATCATGAAAAATGTAAAAATAGAAACTGATTTACGTTTATGAAACCAGTTACACAATATAATTTTAACTTTGCATATTTGAAAAATAAAAAAAAGACAACACATTCACTAAAGTAACCAGTTACACACACAAAAACAGAATTTAATACAACATAAATAATTATGGAACCTGGAAAATAGTTCTCGATTCACTAAAAGAAACCAGTTACTAAAATAATTTCAACATTAATAATATTCATTCACTAACACAACCAGATACATTTTAAACATCACTAAAAATTATGTTGTGCTATAATGCAGATATGGAGTCCATAATGACATTGATTCGTTTTGGAGGAAAATGGACAGATAGATTTCAATATGATGACTACACCATGACTGGACTGATAATACCAAAAAATTGTTCTCTAAACAATTTGGTTCATTTAGTGAAAACTGAGATAAAATGCAATATTCAAAATATTGAGCTGAGTTACCAGTTATCACCAGGTATGCCACCGATGAAATTACTCACTGACAATTCAGTCCTATTCTACATTGAGCTGAAAAAGATGCAAAATGAAGTAACTGAGCTACCACTATGCATCACCACTGTTGATCAAACAATAGTTGAAACTGTTCAACACAATACATATGAAGAAGAAACACAAAAACAGAACACAGATTTAGAAAAGCTAGTTCTTCAACTAAACAACGAGCAATCAGCTACAGAATTACAATATAACGAAGCAACCTACACGAGAAATAACCAGGTACAAACCTTCCCAAATATTACAGACATAGCTGATGATGTAGCAGAATTTATCATAGAGAGAACAGAAGAAAACAAAAGAAAAAGAAAAGAAGAAACATAAATTATAACTGATCATAAAATTTTCAAAGTTGAAGAAGGCTAGATTTATAAGGACAAAAAGCTCTTAAAATCTGCTCTATGTTATTATGCTATGATCCATAACTTCCAATTCAAGACAAAAAGATCTGAACCAAGAGAGTACCTGGTAACCTGTGTGGATGACAATTGTAACTGGTTACTTAGAGCTTCAAAGTTCAGGAAAACAGAAACATTTAAAATCAGAAAGTATGTAAAAACTCACACCTGCTCCTTGGATATCATTATGGAAGACCACAGGCAGGCTAATTGCAATGTCATTGGGGAACTAATAAAATCAAAATACATGTCAATAAAGAGAGTACACACACCACATGACATAATCAACGACATGCTAGATGATTTTGGTGTTTCAATGGGGTACCAAAAAGCCTTGAGAGAAAGAGAAAAAGCTTTAGAATTGGCAAGGGGAAACCAAGATGATTCATACCAAAAACTTCCCATCTACCTTCACATGTTAGAAGTCTCGAACCCAGGTACAATTACACACCTGGTTACAGACAATACAGATCACTTCAAATATATGTACCTAGCATTTGCAAATTCCATCAAAGGATGGAAACACTGTAGGCCAGTCATTGTGATAGATGGAACTTACTTGAAGACATCATTTGGGGGAACTTTATTCACTGCTTCAACAATGGATGCTAACAACAACATATTTCCATTAGCCTTTGGAATAGGAGACTCTGAAAATGATTCATCATGGTTATGGTTTTTCACAAAGCTAAAGGAGACATATGGAGAAAGAGAAGGTACTGTTTTCTTCTTTATATTCTTATTGAAACAAACTAAACTCATAAAATTATTAGTTTAATAATAATCCAGCAATAAAATAGTAAAAACAGTGTAAAAAAAAAATAACAGTCATATAAATTAATGAAACCAGTTACTCAGTTAGGACAGAATAACCAGTCACTCCATTGTGATTTTGCAAACAGGTATGGCAATCATTTCAGACAGGCATAAAAGCATAGAAAATGCTATAGACGATGTATACCCAAAAACTTTCCATGGAGCATGCATATTCCACCTGTTAAACAACATCAAAGTCAATTTCGGTGTCCATGGGGAGGACCTAAACCTAAACTTTGTCAAAGCAGCAAAGGCATACAGGGTACAATCATTTGAGCACTACATGCATGAAATAGACAAGATTGACACATGCATAAGACCATATTTACAAAAAATTGGATATTCAACTTGGTCTAGATGCCATGCTCCAACAAGAAGATATACAATGATGACATCAAATATAGCTGAATCAATAAATGCTGCATTGAAAGCTGCAAGAACGCTGCCAATCACTACAATGATGGAGGGCCTTCGAAGTTTAGTTAAAAAATGGGCATGGAAAAATGGTAACGAAGCAAACAGAACATTCACACAAGTAACAACAGATACTGAAACTGTGCTTAGAGAAAACTTTATTCGTGCCATTAAATTTCAGGTACCTGACATATATTGAGCACTGAATATTATTTACCAAATCTTTTAGTAACCAGTTACTCAAAAATATCACAGTATCCAGTTTCTAACATGTATTCCTCTACTAAAATAAACAGGTCTTCCCAGTAAACACTATACTGTACCAAGTTGTGGTTGAACAGAAAGGAAATTTTTTGGTCAACCTAATGGAGAAAACATGTGAATGCAAAAGGTTCTAACAAGATGAAATACCGTGTGCACATGCAATAGCAGTATTCGCCAAAACACGGCTGAAAACATATGATTATGTTGCTAATTACTACAAAACTACAACTATGAAAGCAACATATGACTCAACTGTTCATCCATTGCCAAATGAAAACGAATGGACACTACCAGAGACTTTAAACAAAATTGTCCTACCACCAAAATCAAGGAAACCACCAGGCCGCCTTAGAAGGAAAAGAATCAGATCTAGAGGAGAACCAAAGGTGCAAATAAAATGTGGAAGATGCGCGCAGCCAGGACATAATAGAAAAACATGCAGGAATGAACCAATCCCAAAGCAGCGAAACCCAACAAAGTCAAAGAAAATAGACAAATAATTTTCTAAATAATAGATATACTACAATTTCAATAATTTCATTTGATGTAATAAAATTGTATCCTAATGTTTTCTACTTCACTAATGTTTTCTACTTCAATAAAAGTACAAACTTTTTAAACATTTTACATTTTATAAACTTGATACTCAACTTCATGGTTCCAAACACAAAGATATACAAAATCTGAAGACTCAAGTACCTGGTTACAACACATATTATAGAAAGAAAAAAAAACAGATGCTATAAGTAAATTTAACAAACGACTACATATACATGTAACCAACGATTTAAAAACCTAATTATATAACCACAAATCTTTCACAAAAAAAAAACATAAATATTATAAACTTGATACTCAACTTCTAGGTTCCAACACAAGATATTCAAAATCTGAAGATTCAAGTACCTGGTTACAACACATAAAATAGAAAAAAAAAAGCAGTTACTATAAGTAAATTTAACAAACGACTATATATTAATGAAACCAACTACTTAAAAAACCTAGTTATATAATCACAAATCGTTCACACAAAAAAAAAAAAAACAAGAAACATAAATAAATAAAAAAATAATTAAAAAAAATAGAAATAAAAACTAAAGAAACAGTACCAGTTACCTGAAACATATAGCTTTTACTATCTAACACAAAAGTAACCGGTTACACCATCTTCATACAATAATAATCGAAACCTATATGAAAAAAAAACATGTACATAACAATATCTTCACACTTTAAAAAAAAAATCACCAACTCTATTGAAAAAAAAACATACACATTAAAATAAAATACATTAAAAAAAAACTTTATATTAAGCCAAAAGTTGAAACCAATTCTTTACATTGACCAAAAAAAAAAAAAACCATACATAAGTACAGTACTAAAACAGTATCCAGTTACAAACCACAATTTCACTATTAAACAAAGAAAAAAAAAAGACATGGTCGTTAATACAACTAAAAAAAAAAACTGCAACATCTCTACTTATAATTCCTCCTCCTCTTTGATTTCTTTGATGGAGCATCATCTTCTGTCTTGTACCCACCAATCTGCTTCTTTTTTGCATGACTATACAAGTTAATGGCAAGATAATCACGATAGGTAGCAATTTTGGCAGCCATGTTCTTTGGGATGTCATCAATCTTTCCATGGATAAACAAATCAGCATACTTGATAACAAATACTCCACAATCACTGCAAAAAAAAAAAAAAAAACAACATATGAAATTATTTAAAACAAACAAAATAGAAAAATAAACAACAATATACAAAAACCAGTTATTTACTTATCCTCTTGAAACGGCAAGTCTTTGGCAAAGTTAAAATCAATTGCATCCTTCTTCCCAACAGAATATGGACCAACATTCAAGTCCAAATCTTTCCTAGAACAATAAAAATCAAGAAAATCTAGAAAATATGGTAAAACAACAAAATAAGCCTTCACATATGGCAAAGCAATACTCTCATACTTCTTCCTCGTCAAAGAGTTGTAGACAGTTAACATCCTACTATTAATGGAAAAGTGAATAAAAACTCAATGCAACTGAACCACATTCACCCAAGGAGTGTTATAAAACTAATATTCACTAATAATGTAATCTAAAATGAGGTTATCAAAACGAATGCTGCTTGAATCACATTTGGCTACCACAAAGTTATCATACAAACTCTTGATACTTGCATCAAACCAAGAGTCTGTAGTTGTAACCCTCTTGTTCAAACCATCAATCAACTTAATCTTCTTCCTCAAGTAATAAAAACATACATTGATATGCTACAAAAAATAAATAAACATACAAAAGTTAGGAACCTGGATACTAGCCAATATATAATAAAAAAAACAAGTTACACACAATGCTACAAGAACCCGGTTACTACCCATAAATAATAAAAACAATTTACACACAGTACTAAAAGGAACCTGGTTACTTGTCTTAACCATGATTAACAAAAAAAAACAAAACATCTAAACAAACAAATACTAATTAATAAACATTATACCAAGAACCTGGTTACTTACAGTGTCCATAAGGTCCTCCCCACAAATTTGAAGCTTGTAAAACCACATCTTCTCAGAAATTTTAACAAAAGAATAATCCATTGGTGGATTGATAATGTTATTGACATCAGAAAATTTCTTCTTCCTTCAAAAAAAAAAAATATATATATATATATTAACAAACAATTAAATATCAAGGATAATAATATTAAACAAAATATAAAAAAACATACTTATTCTTAAAAATCATTTTATCCTCAATCCAAGAAATATAATCCAGGCATTCATTCTTTGAAACATTCTGCCCATCTTCATCTTCAAATGAAGCAATCCTCTAACAGTCACCACTTCCTCTTCACAGTTTCTTTTACTTCAGAAGAACCAAACTCAGTAACAAAATGAGATTTGACATGAGTACTGGGTTTAGGCTCCCTCTTTTCAATAGCAACATGAACTTCATCATCATCACCAACCATCACAACTTTCCAATCATCCTTACTCCCACTAAATCTCTTTTCTCCTTCTGCATACTTAACAGTTTTATCAATAACATTCAAAATCTCTGGATCCACATATACTTCTTCAAAACTTAAACCAACTGAATTGAACTCAGGCTTCTTTGAAAAATCCTATAATGAATAAAAATAAAATCAATTACAACAAATTCAATTTTAAATAAAATAATACAAAAAACAAAAACAAAAATAAATTTCAAAACCTTATCTCCACCCACAACATTTGACAACTCCAACCCAGAATAAACAACATCAAAATTTTCATTTAAATCCTTCTCGACACCCTAAAATAAATAATGAAACTGGTTACAACAGTAACTGGTTACACTAATCAACTACAAAAACACAACATACTATTAAGAAACATAAACTAGTTACCTTACTACCATCAAACTCTTCACCTGAATCAATTCTACAATCCTAGCCAAAAAAAAAAAAAACAATCTGGTTACAACAAAAAATGGTTAAAAAAAACAATAAAGCATAAAAACAAACAAGTTACCTTAGAATCATCAGAAATAGAACTGGAAACATTATCAAAATCAGCTGGCTTTTCCCCTTCATTAAAATCAGCACTTTCATCAATTGTATTTGCAACCTTTTCAGAATTTTTTGCAACAATTTTTGCAATCATTGCAGACAAATCACTGAGTTTCCCCATGAACTCAGATCTCATAACTGCAATGTCACTAATAATAGATTCTTGGCTTGCTTTTATTGATGAGATTGATTCACAAATCAATCTCAGCTTTACACTATCAACCTAAAAAAACAAAATAAAATACTTTACAAAACAGCAAAAAAAAAAAAACATAAAAAGAAACCTATAAATTTCAAAACAAAATAATATTTCTTTTTAACTAAAACAAACAACAAAACTAACCAGTACCTGGGTACTCGAACTACTGTTTCCATCTTCAGCACACACATTCGGCAAGTATAGAGGCTCAAACTTAAACTTCTTCACTGCTGGTTTCTTCCTCTCCTCAGAAGACGGATAGACATTCACGATAGTCAACTGAATAAATTAAAAATATATATATAAAAAATCAAGAAACTGGTTACCATCAACTGAAACCAGGTACACAAACACAAATCCAAAAATGAATAAAACAAATTTAGCAAGTAACCAGTTACAAAACAAAAATATTATACCTTCTGATTGTTGAAAACCTTTACCACCAAGTTTGAATAGAAGGCATTATCAGTACTCTTCCAATTCAACAAACGTGGAAATTTTTTCCCAACCCGCTGACAAAACTCAGGACTCAACTCAGATATACATTCATATATCCATACAAGAAAAGCAATTGGACACCCAAGAAGTTTGTAAGGGTGAAGGCCAACCTTCCCATCAACGAAAAGTCCATCAAAGATTTTATTTCCACCCTTCAAAGCAGTTTTCAAATAATGAAAACTCCTATCTCATACAAACTTCCTAAAACTAATATTTGCTAATTCAGAAAAATCTCGATCAACCATCTCAAAAAAGAAATCATCAACCAACTTCTCACTAGTATAGCCGTACAAATAGTTAACCAAGATATGAACTATACCCAATTTGACAACATCCTCATCATCAACTAAATCCTTACTAATAAAAGCATTTCGTAATTCAGACTTTGACACCTTACCAATAAAACGGCCAAATATTTTTTTCTTAAACAAAACTTTCTTTTTTTGAAAACGACTTAAATCAAAATCACCATCACATCTAAGACCCGTAACTAGAGCAAACTCTTCAACAGAAAACCTACAAACTCTACGACCAAGCTTAAACCACATTTCCTCTTCCTCCCTCTCATGAGACACCTCTCTCAATAACACAAGCTGGGCAAGTTGAGTTTGAAAATGAATATCACATATTTCTAAAAAGTGCCCAAATGACGTCTTCTTAAACAATGATTTCTGACTTTTCGTCAACTTAAATTTCAAGTCAGTAATGACACTCTTGTCATTAAAATGTTGAACCTTACTACCAAACCTCTTGGAGGGGTTTATCTTTAAATGAGCATGCAGAAGAAAAAAACAAAACAATTAAACATGTAACCAGTTTCAAAAAATATAAACATGAAAAATTGCTAAGTACTTTACATTTATAAAACCACTTATATTTATTTAACTTTGCATGGTTGAAATATACATATATAAAAAAAAACAATTCATTCACTAAGGTAAACAGTTACAAACTCATTAAGCAAAATCTTCCATTGTTATCTGCAAAGTAACCAGGTACACATGTAATCAGGTACACATAACCAGGTACAAAAAAAATAAAACAGTTTAACAACAAAAAAAACACAACAATAACAATATAACAAACACAAACAGAATTGAACATTATGCAAATTAACTACAAATCTTCAAGAAACCAAATACACAACCATAAAAAAATAAAATAAACAGAATCCACCGAATGTGAAACACAATAACAGAAACATAAACAGATGAACAATTTTTTATTATTATACTTAAAAAAATAAACACATACCACAACATGTTTAGTCTCATGAGAATCATCTCCAGCATCCTTATTACCAGATGCACACGAATCCTTCGTCTGTTTAACAGTGGAAGGGGATTTACTTGTCTTCCTTGCAACAGTGGAAGGG
The DNA here is from genome assembly GCF_963169125.1 of Humulus lupulus. Lineage (NCBI taxonomy): Eukaryota > Viridiplantae > Streptophyta > Magnoliopsida > Rosales > Cannabaceae > Humulus > Humulus lupulus. The sequence continues at coordinate 58,735,879 of NC_084794.1, read as the reverse complement.
GATTTACTCTTCTTCCTTGCAACAAACTTCAAATGTGTAATGTTACTCCTTCGAGGAAGAATCTCGCCAATATCATCCCCTACATTCTTCGATTCATCCTCTACTATACTAGAAATTTTCTTCTCAGAACCAGAAACACCACCGGTTTCACCAGAGTGATCCATGACACAACTTCGAAAATTAAAATATACAATGCACTGCATAAAAAAAAAACAAACACCACAAATGAAAAAAGAATAACAGATATACATATATATAGAGCACAAATTACAAATTACTACCCATAAACTTCCAAAAAAAAAAACTGATCAAAACTGACAAAAACCCCACTAAAAAACTAACGATAAAATCGTGCACAAAAAATAAAAACCACCATTAACATAGATTAAAAAACAACCACCCACGACAGAAAAATAGATAATACAAAGCAAAATTAACAATCAATATACATTAAAAAAATAAAATAAAATAAACCCTGAAACCGGGTACTCACCGATATGAAAACACCACAAAGAGGCACAAATCCACAACGAGAAACTTATAAAAATCCTAAAAAAATAACAAAAAGAAGAAATCAACACAAAAAATCAAATGCTGAAGGAAAGAAAAAATTCGAACCAAACGATATATAAAAAACGTGATACTGAAGAAAACGGAAAATACACACCTGAAATCAGGTACTCACCGAGACGAAGCACACACAGAGGGCACAAAATCCACAACGATAAACTCAAATAAACCCTAAAACAGAAAGAAAACTAAGAACAAATATCACCACTGCCAATTGCTGAATAAAATATACTAATATAATGAAGAAAACGTGATGCAGATAAAAAAATGTGATAGAGAATATATGTACTCAAGTACCTGCATGCATACTGGGAATTGATTTTTTTACAAAAATTTTTTTCAAAAAAAATAAAATAATAATAATACTTAAAATGACTGAAAAACCCTCACAAAAATTCACATAAATGCATAATAAACAACTATTGAATTAAAATTTTCTTACAAAAATGTTTACCAAAATAATAAAAATAATAAAAAAGACTGAAATTCCCTCACAAAAATGCCCATATAGAATAAATAAAATTATACAAAAAAATATGGGATACAAAACAAATATTTTGATAAATATGGGAAAACAAAACCCATAAAAAAGGAAAACAACAAAAAAAAAACCCATAAAAAATGCACAAAAAAAAAAAAGCCATATATATCAAATTTTATTGAATTTTCCCATATTTCATGTAAATTCCTCTTTTTACAAAGGGACCCAAAGTTTTTAATGTTTTTTTTTAGATTTATGAAATTCAAATTTAAAAATTTTATTTTTAACAATTCGTGTTGAACATTTTTACAAATAACAATTTTCTAACTTTTTTTCGTATTAATTATTTATTTTAGAATAAAATCTTATAAAACTAATTGACTAACTAATAAAAATTGTTATAATTTAAAATTTTAATTCTCTGTTGGACCAAAAACGGGTATGTTTTAAAATTTAAACTCGCAAGTGCATGAATCGTTTCGGAATATAATGTTCATGTAAGTACGAGGTCGAACCCATGGGAGTTGACTAACATCAAAAGAAACTATTTCAAACAAAGCAATAATATTCTAACCTAGTTCCAAATATTTGATGAGATTTTGTTTTAGAAAAATAAAAGGCAAGTAATAAAATAATTTAAGATTAAATAGAAAAATAGTTTTCAAATGAGATAAGTAAAATAAGATTATTAAGATGTTAGAATCCACAAAATGCAAGTTTAATAGTATTTATAAGTATATTGATTCCCAAGTTTAGATATAGTTGAAATAAATCATACTATACTTTTTTTTCAAAATATATTTTCTTATTCAAGCACAAGTTACTCTTTCAAAAATGTAGGATTTTTCTTCACTTATATAAGATATAATTTCTAAGCATTAGTTGTGTTACAACCTAATGAAACTACAAGAAATCAAAGAGATTATGTTTAGGCAAAATATGATACTTATGCTCTAAGAATTAGATGTGAACAATTTAATGAAAAACATTTAATAAAAGAATATCATATTTTTGCATAATGAAGAACTAAGTGTAATATGCTTTAACAATCAACACTAGATGAAAAATGCATATCTTTGATAGAAAAATCCATAAACAATGTTGTACAAATGGGAAATCAACATACAACAAAAAATACTATCTAGTTACATTTTCCTTCATCATCATCTTAATAACCTTTGAAAAAGATTAGAAGCTCATAACTAGATAAAAATTACAAAATAACATACTTGACATGCTCTTCAAAAGATGAAAATGGTAGAGAGAAAATAGTGAAAAGAAGAGAGAAAAATATGTGTAGAAGATGTTGAAAAGATGAAGAAGAAGAGCTCCCCAAATGGTCTTACAAGGCTCTATTTATAGGCAAAATATGGAGATTAAATTAATCAAATTAAAATAAATAAATTGATTAATTTAATTGTGTTGGGAAGTGGTAAGATAAATAGAGTAAGTGTAAGAGTATTGGAAATATGAAATGTTTGGTTGGGTAAAATATTAGTGAAAAGCTATGGTAAAAAAAATGAATTAGGAATGTTTATTTAGGTAAGAAAAATAGGGAAGGGTGAATTGATATTTGAGTGAAAAATATTGGGAATAAAAATGTGAGTTTTTGATCTTATTTTTGTGGCTTTGGCATGGTTGACTTGGGCTAGGCAGATGGAGCTTGAGCCGAAGTGGACTGAAGGCATGGACTGATGCTGAGCCAGGCGTTGGGTTCATTGATGGGAGCTGGTGGCGTGGAGGAAGGCTTCATTATTGGGCCTTGGATGTAAGGCTGGCTCGTACAGCTTGGAAGTCTTTAGGAGGGCGACAAGGTGGTTTGTTGATATGCATATGTGATGCAGTTGGCTGCTGGAGACAACGTGGGAGACAGGTGGAACGCGCTGGGAATGAAGCTGCTGGCAGGGGACTTCGTGAGGCCCAATGGGATCGGCAGGCCCAATGGCATTTCAGGAGCTGCAGGACTGTAACGGACCTGGCTGGAGGTTGGGCTCGGGCCCAGGTGCTTGGTTGGCTTCATTCTTTCAAAAATAACATTTTTTTTTCTCCTTATTCCTTTTTCTTTTCTTCACTCTTTCTTGGCTCTTCAAGAACCAAAAATAGAACAATTTCCTACAAAATAAATATAAATTAAGTTATGATAAAATATTTTCAATTATAAATAATTCATATAAATTCTTTGAAAATATTCATTATAACTTAATTTAACATTTAAGTTCAACAATACTCATTTATTTATTTATATAAAATTTTACAACAAAATAATTATAAAAATACATAAAAATCTATAAAAATTAAAATGAAACTAATAAATTCAAAAAGTAATTAAAACTTAATAATTTAATTAAAAACTTAAGAACTAAATCATTTTTAGCTTAAAAAATATGGTAAAATAACTCTAATTTCTAGAGTTATCATTCTCAATATAATTGTTACTAGGTGATAATTTTTCTTAAATTTTCCTACTTTTATTTTAAGTAGATATACGTTAGATAAGTTCATTGATGCCTACCCTTAGTCTTATTTTTATTTAAAATAAGCTTATTAGACTTTAATAAGTAATTTTATATCTCCAAATATAAGAAAATAAATTTTATGTTGTATATAAATATTTATATATATATATAGAGGACAGTTCTTCTACAGGGGCTTCACTTTAAGCCTTACCGGTGGGGCTCTCAGTGTTTCTCGACTCGTAAACAGTTTTCGACAATATTTTTTTTATGACCGTGTATATTGTAGTTATTTAGAGCATCCTACAAATTTTCAGAAAATTCCGAATAGTTTACAGTACCGAAAACTAGATTCAAACATGTTGTTTTCCACGCGCATAAACAAAATTAGTCACGCGTGCAACAACATGTTTGAACTTAGTTTTTGGTACTGTAAACTATTCAGAATTTTCTAAAAATTTGCAGAATGCTCTAAATAGCTACAATATACACGGTTATAAAAAAAAATCAAGCCGAAAACTGTTCACTAGTGAGAACACTGAGAGCCCTACCGATAGGGTTTAAAGTGAAGCCCCTATAGGAGAATTCCCATATATATATATATATATAAGACAATAGGAGCTTCACTTTAAACCCTACCGGTGTGGCTCTCAGTGTTCTCAACCCGTGAATAGTTTTCAGCGCGATTTTTTTATGACCGTGTATATTGTAGCTATTTAGAGCATCCTGCAAATTTTCAGAAAATTCCGAATAGTTTACAGTACCGAAAACTAAGTTCAAACATATTATTGCATACGTGACTAATTTATTTTATGAGCATGGAAAGCAACATGTTTGAACCTAGTTTTCGGTACTGTAAACTATTCGGAATTTTCTGAAAATTTGCAGGATGCTCTAAATAGCTACAATGTGCACGGTCATAAAAAAAAAATCGCGCCGAAAACTGTTCATGGGTCGAGAAATACTGAGAGCCCCACCGGTATGGCTTAAAATGAAGCCCCTATAGGAGAATTTGCAAATTTTCAGAAAATTCCGAATAGTTTACAGTACCGAAAACTAGGTTCAAACATGTTGTTGCACGCGTGACTAATTTTTTTTATGCGCGTGGAAAACAACATGTTTGAATCTAGTTTTCGATACTGTAAACTATTTAGAATTTTCTGAAAATTTGCAGGATGCTCTAAATGGCTACAATATACATGGTCATAAAAAAAAGTCGCGCCGAAAACTGTTCACGGGTCGAGAAACACTGAGAGCCCTACCAATAGGACTTAAAGTGAAGTCCCTATAGAAGAATTGTCCTATATATGTATAATTTTACTTAATTGTACTGTTATACTTCTTATAATATCAATTTCAATAAAAAATTTCTTCTTTTGAATTTGTAGTTCTTATTTCAGTCTAATGAAAAACTTTAGTAAAATTATTGTGTTTTTCATAATAATTTTAGAAAGGCTCTCAATTAAATTTTTGCCCAATACTCCTAAATTTGTTGAGATGACCCTGCCTGCTCTTCCATTTTGAAAATCTAGAACTTAGCTTTTAAATTCTTCAATTCTTGTATGATCTTAGCTTATTCTTTTAAATTAATGCAATTCCTAAAAACGTAACTAAACACAAACCTTTTCGCCATTGAAAATATAATAAAGGGTTTATACTTTTTTGGACCTTATGTTTTATTCTATTGCCTGTTTGGACCTTGTGTTTTGACAAATTATTTCTTGGACCCTATGTTTTGTAAAATTGTTAAAATAGAACCCTAAACTAAATTTTGATGAAGAAAAAATTGAATATAACAACACAGTTTTTAAACAGAATGATTTTATTTTTGTTCTGAATTGTTAATTTGGTAAATTATTTGTGATTTTAGTTAAAAAAACATTGACCAAAATTGAGTTTAGGGTTCTATTTTAACCATTTTACAAAATATAGGGTCCAAAAAATAATTTGTCAAAACACAAGGTCCAAACAGGTAATGAGACAAAATACAGGGTCCAAAAAAGTAAAAACCCTATAACAAAATTGAAACTTGTAACCTTTTTTCATACATTCGTCATTTAAATTGAAACTTGTAAACAAACAAGTAATTTGATTGCCTAATTTTACCATGTTTTTTTTAATTAGTTATTGAAATTAAGAGTTTCTCCAATAGAGTGACTGACAAAAAGTTGATGCAATGCTATATTTAGCACATCTTACAAATAATATGACTCTAATAATGTCCCAAAAAATGTGTCAAATTTGACATATGCTAAAAGTTATGCCAAATTTGACATATCAATAAATGTTATTTTTTTATTTACCATATTACTAATAATTACTATAATTTAGTAGTTGACAATTAATGACTAATCATATATTATTTTTTAATGAAAAATTTCTTGGAGAACATAACATGGATAATCAATTTTTTTTTTTTATGTTCTCAATAAATATTAAATGAATTATTGATTTTTTTTTTGTGTTAATTTGCATGTGCATTGGAGCACAATTAGAAAGATTAGGCCAAATATAGTATTAACTTATTTTTTATGTTAAATTTGGGACAAAATTGACTGCCGGTGAAAAATCACATATTAACATTTTAACACGATAATCTTAATGAAATAGGGGAAACAACAATAACTAGACAATAGCCTATTTCCCTGATTTCCTTAATAAAGTTGGTACAAAAAACTATACTTGACAAGATTTTCATAATGAAAAAATAAGTTTTTTTAGGGAATTTTTCAAAAATATGGCTTTTATACTATTAATGTGCAAGAATATGGGAGTTATACTTTTCTTAATTTGTATGAGAAATTTATTAAAGAAAAAGTTAAAGTATGGAAAACACAATTAGTAGCTAACTAAAATATGGAAAGTCATATTTTTTTATCATAATTATGTTTTATTTGATTTTGAAGGTAATTTTATTTTTATTTTTTCTTTTTTTTCCTTACTTGTTTTTTCTTCCATTTTTTCCTTTTTCTTTTTTTTATCTACCAATTTTTTCCTTTATCTTTTTTTCTTTCCATTTTTTCATTCTTTTTCTTTTTTTCATTTTTATTTATTTATCTATTTTTTTCTTTCATTTGTATTATATTGTTTTTTTTCTTCATATTTTTTCAGTTTTTTTTTCATTCTACTTTTTCTTCATTTTTGTATTTATTATTTTCTCCTTTCATTTTTTTCTTTTTTCACACATATGAGTTTTTTTTTCTTCTTCCATTTTTTTTCTACCAATTTTTTCATTCATATATTTTTTTTCTTTTCATTTTTCCATTATTTTTCTTCTTCTTCTTCTTTTAATTCTTATTTATTCATCTATTTTTTTTCATTCATCATTTCTTTTGTTTTTTTTTTCATTTTTGTTCTTATTCTTTTCTCATTCTCATTCTCATTCTTTTTATTTTTTTATTTTTTTTCACACATATATTTTAACATTACATAAATATTCTACTATTTTATTTATTTATTATTGTAATTTTTTTTATAGTTTTTTCCACTATATGTAAAAAAAATTCAAATCAATTTTTTCAGCATTTTCTTTTTATTGTAAGACTTATAGGAATACCAAAATTTGAAAAGAAAACTAATAAAAATATGAAAACGTGAATGGGTAACTAGTTACCTTTACATTCTTTGTATGTATATTTCTGAGTGTAACTGGTTACTTTCACGTTCTGGTGTGTGTGTATTTATGGTTTCTTTATGATAACTAGTTACTTATGTTACTAAAATCATAGTTACTTCTTCTTCCTTTTTTAATGAAGTGTTCTTCCATTTTTTCCTTCAAATTTGATGTTTATTTTCATATTTAATATGAGTAACTCGTCACCCCTCTTAGGTAACTGGTTACCCCTCTTATGGCAGAAAGTTACTCATCTCAGGATAACTGGTTACCCCTCCTAGTGCATGTTATTTAACCTAGCTCTAGGATTTTTTTTAAGATCAATCAAGTAACTGGTTACCCTACCTAGGATTTGAAAAAAAAAAACAATCTTAAAAAAAAACATGTTTATAATAAATAAATAATAATTTAAAAAACAATTCATATTACAAAAAAAAAATTGCAAAACAACCAAAGAAAAATTTATTATAAAATTAGTCATATAAAAACAATATAAAAAAACAAATAACCTACAAAAATAATAATCAAATTACAAACATACCCTTCCAAATTTGATTAAGAGTAAAACTATGGCATAAACCAACTTTTATACAAAAATATGGAAAAATAAACCCATAAAAGTGAAAATTCTTAAAAAAAGCCATAGATGAACATTTTTTTTGAAAAAAAACCATATTTTTGCACACTCTATTAAAAATCCCATATAAAATGTAATTTATTCTTTTTTTTAAGTTCTTGTTTCCTTGATTTCCTTAATAACCGGTATGAAAAACCATACATTAACATGATTTTCTTAATAAAACTTTTTAAAACCCATATAACAGAGACTATCTTGTTTCCCTGATTACCTTAATAAAAAGTTGTGTGAAAAACCATACAATAAATCGCTAGCCTAATTTTCTTAATGAAACTTGTTTAAAAATCACACAGTAAATATATTCCCTCATTTCCTTAATAAAACTGGCCAGAAAACCTAGACAGTAACTTTTTAAAGAAGAAATGGCCTCATTAAAACCTGAAAAGCAAAACTCGTTAAGAAAAACCTAGACAGTAACCTATTAGCCTGATTTTCTAACTCAAACTACTATTAAGATAAAACTAGAAACCTATTCGTCTAATTTTCTTTATAAAATGCTATAATTAAGATAGATAGTGTTGAAGAAAATTGGTATTGAAATGATAGCAGTTTAGCATTTGAAGTTTTGAATATAAGAAGTACACAAAAACTTACAGTGGTTATAGCCATCGTGCGAATGCCCAGCCCATCGTCAACCCCTTTTGCAAGCCCAACGTCGACCATCTTCGCATGTCGTCACCCAGTCATCTTTTTGTCGCTGGTGGTTCCCTATATGTCTCTGTCTCAGTGGAATCTCCTAGAATGAGATGATTTTATTTATTTATTTATTTTGTGTGTGTGTGTGTGTTTATCTCTACAAATTTAAGGGTTTTAGGTTGTAAATGATTTGGAGATTTTTAAGTTAAATTAATACTAAAAAAGAAATGGAAAAAAATTAAGGGTACTTCTCCAAAAAAAAAAAAAAAGGGTGTGTATTGTAGAATTTCCAAAAAATTATAACCCAAATTAATGTTTAGCTTTTTAAAAAGAAATAATTTTATTAAAATAAAAAATTCCATAATTAATTTTTTTAAAAGGAATTTTAAAGTGTTTTTTAAGGGTTTTTTTCTTTAATTAAAATGTGATTTTTTTATATTAGAAATTAAAATTTAAACTTTTTAATTCATTTTTAATAATTTATAAATTACTTAGAATTTTAAGATATTTTTTTATTGATTTAAAAGTATTTTTTTAAAAGAGTGTGAAACTATGGCTAGAAAAGACGAATGGAAACCTAGAGAATAAGCAAGTTCAACGGTTCAGAAATCTCATTTTGGAGATCACAAATTGATAAGTAGTGTTAGTAAACATTAATTTAATTATGTAAATATTAACTAGTTAAATATGTCTATAGTGTACATGTGTCCCTTGTGACTTTATAGACTTGAGAATAAAAAGCTCTCCCCTGTAATTGTAAATATGTGAGCTAATATATTCAATATAACAGAATTCTCTTATCTCTTATCTCTTATCTCTCTCTCTCTACCTCTTTATGGTACCAGAGCCATGGCTCAAGAAAAGGAAACCTCACAAATTTCTTCCAGCCGAACCCAAATTCAAGAAAACCCAAACCCAATTGACCATATAACCTTCAATACAGCTCCATCTTCAAACAATCAAAACAACCTTACTTTCTGTAATGCCCTGCTAATTAGGGTCCGTCACTAAGTGTGTTTAAAACCAGTGCTGGACTTGCTAAACAAGTCATTTGGACTAAACGTGTGATTAAGCCACTAAAGGTTTAGGTATTAAAACTTTTGGTCAACTCATAAGCATTTTCGTTAAATCAAAATCATGTTCCTTACACGGGATCCCAAAAACATCAGTTTAAAAGCTGATTACAACATCCAAGTTACATAATAAGCCGACCTAGGCGGCAAAAGTTGGGTTTAACTCCAGTTCCCCTGAGCATCTCGGCCATGGTGGTCGAGCGGACTGCATATGTACATGTCACTGCTATAGCCCTCCGACTCATGGCTGGTTGAGCTTCTCTTTACCTTTACCTACACCACAAAGCACCTGTGAGCCAAAAGACTCAGCAAGAAAACATATTAAACAGTTCACAGAGTAATATATCAATCAAACAGTAATAACTGAATCTGACGAAGTTATTTTACAAATTAGCAACCATAGAGTCACGCAAGTGCGTGCCGCACTCCCTTTCAATTTGATGGCATCCGAGCCAGTCAAGTGTATGTCGCACTCCTAGGGTGGCCCAACCATGGTGGCCTGCACTCCACATGCACAATGCCAATCTTAGCTTATAAACTTAATCCTTTAAGTCCTTGACTCATAAGTCAAGCCTCACACGCCCCCGTCTTATAAGTCGAAGCTTTAGGACCCTCGACTTATAAGACGAGCCTTACGAAATCCAATATACCCTTGACTATTAAGTCAATCCCCATTTAACATCCTAATAACCTTCTGGTTTATAAACCAAGCTTCCCAGTCACAACAGACAATCACATAACTCATAAAACTTACATATCAACAGTTACCATGCATCATAATACATCCAAACAACAGTCATAGGCATAATCATAATTATGCGCATTCCAGTGTACCTAATCAGATATCCACAAGCATAATTGTAATCATATTCATCAACAGCTCTCAAGCCTTAAACATGTCTATGTTCACTATTGACTAAACTCTAATTACACATCCACGTAATGGGTGCAGTTTTCTTACCTTCGATCCGAATGCAAGTTACTAGCGACGCCCTTTGAGTACGATCCCCGATTCGAGCCTTTAGCGTAGCCCTAGTCACAACCAAAATTAAGAATTCCATCAACAATTTGAGAATAAGAGTTTCTAGACCAAATCCTAGCCTCTAGGACGTCAAATTCTACTCAACAATGAAGTAGAACTGACCCCGAGCCCAAATGGTTAAATTCCTGATCTAACAACCTCATTAAGGCCAAAAATCCCCTTAAGGGCCGCGGCCCACCTCTAAGCTAGAGGCTCGACCTCCTGGAAAACCAACGCACGCAGCGGCGCACCCCTGAGGCGCTGCGACCCGCCTCTGCCTCCGAGCCCTCCTGGCTCCCTCTTGCATCATAGGGCCGCGGCATACCAAGAACAAGGCCGCGGCCCAGCCCTTCAAACCCTGATTTTCTGGGTTTTCCTCCTAGCCGAACCCAACCAAAAACCACACAATTCTCTCCCAATCTTCCAACTCAATTCCCACAATCAAAACAGTCCTTCCCAACATCAAGACCTAACTAATTACCAGATTAAAACCCATCAAAATTCTCAAAACTCAACCTCCCAACTATCAAGCATGCAAAACACCATAGCTCTAAATAACTCAACTAAACTAACATAAGAACTTCAATTCAGAACCCTTACCTCAGCTGTATGACTCAAGTGTTAATTGCTCCCACCAATTCCCTGGTTTCAAGCCTTCCTTCCAAGCCAATCTCCTTCAAATTGACCCAAACCACCTAAAGCTCCAAGAGATGAAATATTGAACGTGGGAGAGAATGAGAGCTATAGAGACTCTTTTTCCTTTAGTTACCTAAGTCTTCTAAGGGGTTCCCAGCCAACCACATCCTAAATTGAGTGGAAATGACCCAATTGCTCCTTGCCCTTAACCTATTCATCAAATGCTCTCAAGGGCAATTTTGTCCTTTGTCTCAAACCCCGCTATCCACAATTTACGTCCTTTGACTCTCGCTATTTCCAATACTCTCACACGATTACCATTAATTGCCCATTACCCACTAATTCTCGGTAATGTACTAAGTTACTAAAATACCCCCAAGCTCACCCCAAGCCGGGTATAAAACCTCGTTGTGACTTTTCTGCTAACTTGCTCATTGGTATCGCCTCGCGTCGAGTAACCCAAATATATCCACATAATAATGTGGTCTCAATCACACAAACACATATTTGCATTTATACCCCGAACGGGTCAAATTACTATAGTACCCTTCTTATAAGAAATAGATCCACATACACATACTTAATATTTCTAACATGCAAGCATACTTATATTATAGTATAATTCACATAGTAACTCAATTATTGCCTCCCGACCCCCTAATCCAGGCACTAAGCCACATTAGGAAATTTGGGATGTTACACTTTCCCTTCTATGAATCAAACCTTCTTAGTGAAACTTGATGAAAACAATTACCTCATATGGAAAAATCAGCTTCTGAATGTAATTATGGCACACGGTCTGGACAATTTCCTTGATGGAACATATCCATGTCCCTCAAAATTCCTTCTCGATGCTCCTACAACTCTAAATCCAGAGTTCTCTACATGGAGTTGGTATAATCGACTCATCATGTCTTAGTTCTACTCTTCCCTCTTTGAAGGAATGCTCGGGGAGATCGTGAACTTTAAGACTGCCCAAGAGATATGGGCGGCGCTCGAAGAAATTTACTCAGCATCATCCATGGCAAGGATTACAGAGATTCGTGGCAAGCTTCAGAGGATTCAGAAAGCTGGTCTAACGGCTCAGCAATACATACAACGATTGAAGGGATTTTGCAATCGTCTAGCTGCCATTGGAGAGACTGTCTCTTATAAGGACCAACAAGTTTACTTCCTGGGGGTCTCGGACCTGAGTACGATGCATATGTCACAGGTATCCTAAATAGATCTGATAAGCCCTCTATGGAAACTCTGTATAGTTTATTGCTCAGCTATGATTATTCTATGGAACACAATACTACTGATGAATCTTAGAGCTCCCTTCAAGTTCATCTTTCACAGTTAAACACTGGGAAGAAATTTGCCAAACAACCTTATTCCTATCCCTATAACTCTAAAAAATTTCCCTCCCAACACTCATCCTCAAACCAACAATACCCACACAACTCTTACCATCAACACTACTCACATTCTCCCATCTCAAATTCCCCTATGACCCCTACTAGTGTCCTCGGCCCCCGACCCTCTTTTCCCCCTTCAACTCCAACTCCCTCTCACCCACGTTCCAATATGCCTCGCCCTATTTGCCAGATTTGTGGCAAAAATGGTCACACAGCCAACATTTGGTATCATCGCACCAATTTATCCTATCTTCCTCAGCCTCCTCGTAATTTTAATACAATGCTTCAGCCTCAAACCCAAACCCCTGTTACTTTCTCTGGCTCTAAGAATCCCTCTGCTGCAAGATGGTTTATGGACTTAGGTGCAACACATAATTTTACCCCTGAGTTTCAGCTAATGGATCGTGCCACTCCTTACTCTGGATCTGAACAGGTGCAGGTTGGTGATGGTAAGTCTCTCTCGATTTCTCACATTGGTCATGTTACTTTACCATCTCACCTTGTTCCTCTTACTTTAAAACATGTTTACCATACTCCTGCCCTCACAAATAATCTTATCAGTGTCTCTAAATTATGCAAAGATAACAATGTTTTTATTGAATTTCATTCCATCAATTTTTTTGTCAAGGATCAGGTCACCAAGAGCCTCCTTCTCACGGGGGTGCTTGATCGTGGTCTCTACAAAGTCACCCTTCCTTCCACTCAGTCTGCCTCTTCCTCTCCTTCGCTTTCCCGTGCTCATCTCACCAAGGTCCGGTACTTCTTGCTTTGGCACAATCGTCTCGGCCACCCTTCCTCTCGAGTTATTTCAAAAGTATTTGATGATTGTAATTTTTCCAAACATTCTGGTTTCCATTTTGAGTTTTGTAAGGCTTTTCAATTGGCCAAGTCCCATCGTTTACCATTTTCTTTATCTATAACTCGAGCTACTGTTCCTTTTGAACTTATACACAATGATTTGTGGGGTGCTTCCCCTGAGAAATCCATTACCGGTGTTCGTTATTTTGTTCTCTTTATTGATGATTTTAGTCGTTTTACTTGACTTTATCATTTACAAAGCAAAAATGAAGTATTTCCTACTTTCCTTAAGTTTCAAGAAATGGTTGAATGTCAATTTAATGCCAAAATCAAATGCTTGCAAAATGATTGGGGTGGGGAATTTCGTTCATTCAAATCTCATTTTGATTCTCTCGGTATTCTTCATCAATTATCTTGTCCTTATACCTCTGAGCAAAATGGTCGTGTAGAAAGAAAAAGCACTATACGGTTTGAAACAGTCCCCAAGGGCTTGGTACAATAAACTCAGTTCCTTTTACTGTCTTGGGGCTTTGTGAATTCTTCTGCTGACTCTTCTATGTTTACTTACTGTCACTCTGCTGCTGTCCTTGTTGTGTTAGTGTATGTTAACGATATTATCTTAACTGGCAGTAGCTCCTCCTCCATGACCAAGGTCCTCTCTGATCTTGGTTCTCACTTTGCTATTAAGGACTTGGGTCAGTTGCACTATTTCTTGGGTATCCAGGTCCATTATTCTACTTCTGGTCTTCATTTAACTCAGCACAAATATATACAAGATCTTTTGCATCGTGTTGAGTTGTTGGACTCTAAGGTCTTTCACACCCCTATGACCACAGCTACTGTTCTCTTTGCTCATGATGGCACACCTTTGCCTGATGGCACTCAATACAGGAGCATTGTGGGTGCTCTTCAGTACTGCACATTGACACGCCCCGATATCTCCTTTGCTGTGAACCGGGTTTTCCAATATATGCATTCTCCTTCCGATACACATTGGCAAGCCGTCAAATGCATTTTGCGTTATCTCAAAGGCACGGCTCACCATGGATTACTGCTTCAGCCATGTTCCGATTTCAATCTCTTATGCTACATTGATGCCGCTTGGGCCTCCTGTCCCGATGATCGACGAAGTATTGGTGCGTATTGTATTTTTCTGGGACATAATCTTATTTCCTGGTCTTCCTCCAAGCAGCGTGTGGTGTCTAGATCTAGCACGGAGTCCGAATTCCGCGCTTTTGCCGACAGTGTTGCCGAGCTTTCCTGGGTTAAGTTTCTTCTACGTGATCTTTGTATGCAACAACGTTATGCTCCTCTTCTTCTCTGTGATAACATCAGCACTACATACCTCACCGCCAACCCCATCCTTCATGCTCGTACTAAACATGTTGATATTAATTTTCATTTCATACGTGAATGTGTTTAGTCCAACCAATTGGTGGTTTGCTTTACACCCTCTGAAGATCAGCTGGCTGATGCCTTACCAAAGCCTTACCATCTGCAAGGTTTCTGCAAGGTTTCTCCAATTACGGTCCAAACTCACTGTTGTTCCACATCCCATGAGTTTGAGGGGGGATGATAAGTAGTGTTAGTAAACATTAATTTAATTATGTAAATATTAGCTAGTTAAGTATGTTTGTAGTGTACATGTGTCCCTTGTGACTTTATAGACTTTAGTATAAAAAGCTCTCCCTTGTAATTGTAAATATGTGAGCTGATATATTCAATATAACAGAATTCTCTTATCTCTCATCTCTCTCTCTCTCTCTACCTCTTCACAAATTATTAGAGGTTATTTGTCAGGGCCGACTCGAGCAAATCCGGGGCCGTAGGCGAACACAAAAAATGAGACTTTTTCTTTTAAGTTTTTTTTTCCTTTCAAATTTTAATATTAAGATAATTTGATACATATTTTTTTCACTAGGAATTTGATGCATATTTTATGTTGGATACTTTTTTTTCTAACTCTAACTATTACCTATAAAACTTAGATGGACTTACAAGGAATATATCATTTTTCAGCTAATTAATTTTCTATGAATAATAAATTTTGACATTTGATACAAAATAATCTAACACTAATAATGAGAGTTTTAAAAAAAACAATCTGTTATAATTTAATCATTTTGTTTGTCATTTTTTTGTATTCCATTTCCTTTCTTGTTTTGTCTTTCTCTTATTATTATTTTTTTTATCTTACTTTCCACACATTTATACGTGGTTTTACACTAGTCATTTATTAGTATGCATTAATCTTATATAAAATGTAATATATATATATATATAAAGATATATAAAAGATGAGGCCTTGTGTAACGCCCCAACTCCAGGGACCGTTACGGTGTGCCTTGCAAATAGTGCTAAACTCGCTAATCGAGTTATTTGGCCAAAATCGTGTAACTAAGTGTGATTAGCGGTTTAGGGATTAAAAACTTTGGATAAGATGTAACGTTTCACTAGAACGTTTAATATATACACTGGGATCCCAAAAATATAATTTCAGAGTCTATTACAGAAAAATATTTACAACAGGCCGTTCTATGCGGCAAAACAGGGTTTAACCCTAGTTCCACTTTAAACCTCGACCGTGGCGGACGAGCAGCTGCATATGTACACGTCATCACCTAAGCTCTCCAACTCAAGGATGGTCCAGCTTTCTCTTGCCTTTACCTGCACCACATAGCACCCATGAGCCAAGACCCAGCAAGAAAACACAATTAAGCATGATATAATATCAACAATGATCATAATAATCATCCAGGACTATCAGTCCAAAACAGATAGGTGACAGTAGCAAAAGTCACAAAAGTGGGTACAACTCCTTCTTGCCACGCGACGATAGGGTCACCAGGGCTTAACTGATATGAGAACCTTTCATAAGTTTAAACAGGATAGGTGTATGGTGAATAGTCACCAACATAACCTTTCCCCATGACCATAGAGTCATAACTTTGGAACAACGTTCCCTAGCCATGTGACAAACAGTCACCGGGGCCATATGCCTTGACTTTGATCATCTGGTCTTAGACCAGGCAAGCGCTTATAAGTTCATCGAATTTAGGGTCGGTCCAGCATTAATGCCATAGAGCCATTCAATGCATGTTCATCGACTTTAGGGTCGGTCCAGCATTAATGCCATAGAGCCATTCAATGCAAGTTCGTCAACTTTAGGGTCGGTCCAGCATTAATTCCATAGAGCCATTCAATGCAAGTTCATCGACTTTAGGGTCGGTCCAGCATTAATGCCATAGAGCCATTCAATGCTGATATCGATTAGATCTAATCTTCAATTGGCTCGACGTTCATGACGCTATGCCATTTCTGACTCTTAGGCCAGTGTCCCTGACTAGTCAGTGCCATACACAAGTAAGCCATGCCACCAAACATATATCACATGTTCAATATCCATAAACAAGGTATTCAGCATGCTTACTAAACAAGTACTAGTACAATTAGGATCATGCATAACCACAGAGATTCAAGCTCTGGACGATATCATACCTAGTAAACAAAGCATGTCCTAATCACATGTTTCTCGTGCATTATATGCATAACACTTAACAGTCCAACATGCACCAATAATAGCCATGCATGTCATATTTAATAATCAACCAACATGCATCAAGAATAGCCATGCATGTCACATAATCATAGGGTGCAGTTTTCTTACCTCAGAGTCGAGCTAGAATGATTAAAAGAACGACCCTTGAGAACAATCAACTTTTAGTCCTTTAGCGGTCACCTAGTCATAACCAAATATAGGATATCATCAATAAAAATGATCAATATAAATTCCCAAACCAATATCTAGCCTTCGAGACATCAAACACTACTCAACCGGGTAGTAGGTTCGACCCCGAGGCCTAAGGCTTGAATCCCCAAGCTAAAAACACATTTCTGGCCAAAAAGCCACTAAGGGCCGCGACCCTCCCTAGCTGCGCCGCGACGCTCCCCTCAAGCAGAGGTGGCCTTCCCCGTCAAACGCCATGGGCCGCGATGCACCACAGCCATGTCGCGGCTCATTACCCAATTCAGCCAAAAACCCAGCACGCACCAGCTCGACTTTCCCTGCGTTTTCCCTTGAAACCAGCCCTTCAAACCAGTCCCAAACCTCAACCTAAAACCCAATTCAACCTCCAAACATCATCTACAACTCACCCTCATCATAACCCAAGTTGAACATCAACCAAACTTCTATTAATCCAAACTTTCTACAAGGAATTCACAAGCTGAAAACTAAAGCCCAAAACAGAGTACACCATAAAATTCATGGCTGGAACTTACCTCAAGCTTGATTTTGAATCCCCTTCAATGGTTGAATCAAGTCCCTAAGCTCCCACCTTTGATCTCGTAGCTTAACTCCTCAATTTGGGCTCTCAAAATTCAAAGAAAGATGAAGGAGAAATGGTGTACGGGTGAGGGAGAAGGTTGAGGATAATGATGCTCTGTTTTTAACCATTCCATAGCCTTCTAAAACTCAAAGGCTGATACCAATCCTTAAGGTCAAAAGACCATAATGCCCCTAGGCCAATTAAATCCCTCTAAAGACTTCCGAGGGTAAAACCGTCCTTTCCCGCCTATCTTGTTAATTATAATTAACACTCTCCAATTCCCATTATTCACAACATTCTCAAATACTAATAAATCATATCCTATTACCCTTTTATTCCCGGTAATGCTCTAATCATCAAAATGACCCCGAGACTCACCCCGAGCCCCGAACCTTAACCCGTTATGACTAGACCAAACACTTACATTCCATGATCGTCTCATGCCGAATAGCTCGAACTAATCCACCTTATAGTGTGGCTATATTAATTAATCACAACCATGCACCCAAAATACACATTTACGCCCACAGTGGCCAAATTACCAAAATACCCTTATAATCATAAATACACCCACATGCATGCATTTACCATCATATAGTAATATAATTCACATGAACATGCATATGATCATTAAATAGCATCATAATTCAATTATGGCCCTCTCGGCCTCCTAATCAAGGTCCTAACCCTTATTAGGAAATTCGGGGCATTACACCATGTATGTTTGGTGGCTTAAGGCAACTGCCTCACCTGCCTTAAGGTGAGGCTGACACTGTTATTTGTATAGTAAGAAGTTGTGCCAATCTCTATTAGGGAATAAACTAAAAAAGATTGAGAATGAGGAGTGTGAACTTCTTGATCGACAAGTGTTGGGGGCTTGATTCAGTTAATGCTAACAAGGAAGAGTGTTGCTATTTGGCACCTTAAGGTGCCCAACACCACATGAGGTGTTGCCTCATGATTGGTTAGTGATACCCCATAATCCTTATTAAATTCAAATAAGTGGGACCCGATATTGGATTGCATCAATAGCAGTATGCCACCTACTTGTGGTGTTGGACACCAATGGTGCCCCTTAGCAATTCTCAACAAGGAATGTTGCTCACAATGTGGCAGATCGAGGCAAAAATCACAACATAGATGCTAGGCATACTGTTAGACACATGTACGAGAAACCATTGGCAAACAACAAGGTGCCTTTAATGAAAAAAGTTGTTCAATTTAAAGATAGGGAAAGTGCTTTAGCTGTTGCTCACATAAATGAGTTCAAGACAATTGTTACATATATATTTAACATATGTACTCTAAATCAATTTTGATGAAGAGATTCATGCTCTCATCCTTACTGTATTTACCAAACCAGTAAGAACCTATGAGAGCAATGGTTAACAATTCTATTGGCAACAAAAAGTTACAATTAAATGATGTCAGGGATCAAATCCTAGCTGAGGAAGTACGAAGAATTGATTCAGGTGAAGGAACATCATTGAGTGTTGCTCTAAATCTCGACAACATTGGCAAAAGCAAAGAGAATAATTTTATCCGAGGTTGTGGTAGATCAAAGTCAAAAGAATGGTAAAAACAAGTTCATAAATGGAAGAAAAGTGGAGTGTTGCAATTGTGGCAAGTCCAGCCACATGAATTAGAGCTGCATATTACAAAGAAAGATGACAATAAGAAGAACAATACCAACATTATGGTTGATGAGGTACATGATACTTTACTTTTATCTATTGATAGTTCTATTAACTCTTAGGTTTTATAGTCAGGAGCATTGCTTCATACTACTGCACACCGAGATATATTGAATAATTATATCGTGAGTAACTACAAAAGGTGTATCTGACTGATGGAGAACCAATCAAGATTGCTGGTATCGGATGTCTGTTTGAAGATGTCAAACACATCTGTGTGGAAGATCAACAAGGTAGACATGTATCAGAAACCAGTGACTACTATCCATGGCTACCACCAACGTTTCTAATTCCTCCTCTTCAGCCGTCGATTATGGCCTACCCACTTCATCCACAGCTGCTTTGTCCACCTCAGTTACTCTTTCCCTACCATCCCTCACAACACCCATCCCTGCTTCCTCCCCCACATTCACAGCAGCCTACCCTTCAGTCTCTTCACTTGCCCCAGTACTTGGCCTCTTTCCTTCCTCTCACCTAGCTTCACTCACCATCAAACTTGATAGAACCAATTACCCCTACTGGAAATTCCAAGTCCCACCTGCCCTTAGAGCCCATGATTTAGATGGGTACATCCTTGGCACAAAGCCCTGCCCTCCCCAGTTTGTCAACAACACCATTGGTGGTACCGTCCCCAGCGATTCTTGGCAAGTCAATGTTGGTTTCACTCTTTGGATTTGCACCGACCAGGCTATCCTCAGCTGGCTCATGAACTCCATATCTGAATCTATGTTTGGCCATATATTGCGTTGCAACACCTCCTTGGCACTCTGGCACACTCTTGAACTCCTCTTCACCACCAGCTCCAAAGCTCGCACCCTCCAACTAAGGCTCCAGCTTCAATCACAGAAGAAAGGTAATCTAACCATCCACGATTACATGCTTAAGATGCGTAGTTTTTCCGAATGACTCTCTGCAGCTGGTCAGCTCATCTCTGATGAAGAACTTATCTTGTACATTCTTGGGGGTCTTGGCCATGACTATGATTTCGTCGTTGTGAATCTAACTTCCCACCATGACCAAGTCACTCTTCAAGAGATGCAGTACATGCTCCAGAGCCAGGAGATGTGGCTGGAACACCTCAATGCAATCCATGACATCTCTCTTCCTAGTGCCAACATAGCCACTCAAATGAAGAAATCTCTATATCTCTCTGGCTCCTCCGCTGCTCCACATGCATCGTGGCCGTGGTTACACTCCCAGGGGAATGAAGCCGTGGCAGGGGAGGTCGTGGTAATGGTAATAGACCAGTTTGCCAGATTTGCAATCACCTTGGTCACATAACCTCCAAGTGCTATCATCGATTCAATATTTCATTCCAAGCTCCAATTAGTTCCTCATCAAACAATTAGTCCAGCAACCAGTCACATAACAACCAACACTCCTTAGGTAATGGCCAGCAAGCCTTCCTTTCATCCATTGATAATACCAATGATAATGCTTGGTACATTGATAGCGGCGCTACAAACCACATTACCACGGATGTCTCCAACTTGCAGCAATAATCTGACATGAAAGGTATTACTCATTTGGTCATTGGTAATGGCCAAACTCTCTCCATTGCTCAAACTGGAAGTAGTATTCTCCATCCCCCTCATAGCTCTTCTTCATTATCTCTAAAAAACATACTTTGTGTACCACAAATTACCAAAACCTTTACCAAAAACCTTCTATCCATTTCTCAACTTACACGTGACAACACTGATTTTGTTGAATTTTATGCTGACTTTTGTCTAGTGAAGGATCTGAATACGAAGAAGGAGCTGCTTCAGGGAGTGCATAGCAATGGATTGTATCAGCTGCAACTTACTCAGTCATCTTTCCCATCAAGTCCTCCATTCCCATCTGCTCGTTTTTCATCTCAGTGCAAGGCTGCTACATATTTTCCCCCTTCAGTTTTAACCACTACAGTCCCTAGTGGTGAGTCTTTACTAGTTGAATCAAAAAATTCTGACATCAATGTATGTCACTTGCTGTAATGCCCTACTACCCAGGGACCGTTATGGTGTGCATTTTAAACAGTGCTAAACTCGCTAATCGAGTCATTTGGTCATAATCGTGTAACTAAGTATGATTAACAGTTTAGGATTAAAATTTTTGGTTAAGATACAACGTTTCACTAAAATGTTTACCATATACATTGGGATCCCAAAAATATAATTTAAAGGTCAATTACAACAAAATATTTACAACTAGTTGACCTAAGCGGCAAAATAGAGTTTAACCCTAGTTCCTCTTTAAACCCTCGGCTGTGGCAGTCGAGTAGTCGCATATGTACACATCGTCACCTAAGCTCTCCAACTCAAGGATAGTCCAACTTTCTTTTGCCTTTACCTGCACCACATAGCACCCGTGAGCCGAAGCTTAGCAAGAAAACTCAATACGCTCATGAACAGTAATAACATGTTACTAAATCATAATGTGCATGCCTAGCAATAATAGCTCTATTCATGCATGCAAATAAGTTCAGATAATGATGGTGGATCTTGCCCTCCTGAATGGATGACTATCAAGTTAATCCTAATCAGATGAGTGATTAACACTTTGAGGTTCTGATAACCATGCTTGGACATATAGCCCTAATCAGTTGAGTGATTTAACACCTTGAGGTTCTGATAACCATGCTGGGGCTTATAGCCCTAATATCAGATGAGTGATTTAACACTTTGAGGTTCTGATAACCATGCTGGGGCATATAGCCCTAATAAGATGAGTGATTTAACACTTTGAGGTTCTGATAATCATACTGAGCCGTGAAGCCCATAGCCATGTGACGATGCAGTCACATGGGCCTTCTGGCCCTGACTCTAAGTGACTAGCCATTAGACTAGAAAAGCGCTTTTAATTTTCATCGAACTTAAGGTCGGTCAAGCATTTCATGCTCAGGACGATAATGCTTATGTCGATTAGATCTAATCTTTTCGGCTTGTGTCAAACACGCTAATACCGTTCTTGACTCATAAGTCAATACCATACGACTAGTGCTCAATACTATTGCCGAACTTGACTAATGAGTCACAACTTCACAGTTAATACCGACACCATTGCCGATTCTAACTAATGAGTCAGTGCCATTCACAAGTAAGCAATGCAACCAGACATATATCATATGTCAAATATCCAAATGTAGGGCATTTAGCATGCTTACTTAACAGTCACTATCATAATTATGATCATGCACAATTACAGAGACTCAAGTTCTGATCAATCTCATATTCAATATTCATGTCATGCCCTAATCACATGTTTCTCGTGTATCACATGCATCACATACTGGGTGCATTTTTCTTACCTCTGGTTCGAGCGAGAAATAACAAATGAATGACCCTTGAGAACGATTGATCCTTTGATCCCTTAGCGGTCACCTAGTGATAACTCTACAAAATATAGTTATTTTACCTCATTTTTGTTCTAATTGTTGCTTAGTCTTTGAATTTTTAATTAATTTATTAAGTTTTTAAGTAATTTTGAATTTATTAGTCTTATTATAATTTTTTAGATTTTATATGTTTTTTATAGATAGTTTATTATAATATGTTGTAGTTTAATTATTTGTATTATTGTTGTTAAGTTAGAAGTAAAAAGATGCACTTTTGAGCTTAATTGTTTAAGTGAATTAAGTTGTAATTAATATTTTTTAAAGAATTAATATGATTTATTTTATAATTGAAAATATTTAATTATGATTTAATTTATGTTTATTTTGTAGAGAATTTGTTGCATTTTTGCTCTTGAAAAGAAAGAAAAATGAAGGAAAATGTGGCATTTTCAAGAAAAAGAAAGGGAAAAAATGGCATTTAGCAAACAATTGGTCCAGGCCCAATCGAGCCCAGCCCAGCCCAGCCCAGTTGTCATCCTCCACTACCCAGCCCGCCTGCCGTGTGGGCCCGCCTGCCATGTGCTCCTTCAGGCCTGAAGCCACCCAGCAGCCCAACCACAAGGCCTTACGCCAGCCTCCTGCCACTCCAACAACCTACTCGCCAGCCAGCTGCTCCTCCCAGCAAGCCCACGCACAAGCCCAGGCCCAACGGCAGTCTCCTCCCTACGCCAGCCACCTGCCACAACCCCTTCTTGAGCCCATCAAATGCACCTTGTCCCCTTGTCCCTAAAATGCCATTTTTACCCAGTTTTTCTACAACATTTTACCCAAAAATCATCATTACTCCTACAATTTACCTCTATTTGTCATATTATTGTTAATTTAATTAATCTAATCAATTTAATTAATTTTAAATTGATTATTTTAATAATCTCATTTTGGCTATAAATATGGAATTTCAAGACCATTTTTGGGGTGCTTAATAGTAAAAACGCCCTAAACTAGTACTTAATGAAACATTCACATTTTGTTGGTTTTTAAAGGAAAGCCACTTATTATAAAGGTTTCAGTGGGTTCTTGCTTAAAACATGCAAGTTGGACCCAATAGTTTTAAAAGAAAATATGAGTTTTTATGCAAAGTTCCAAAAAAAAAAAAAAACCAATAATTTAAGTCCCACTGATAAGTTTAAAAAGTCTCATAAAACATAACATTATTAAAATGGCGTCTTTATGTGATCGTTTTTCGTCTATAGGATGCCCCACGCCATACACACCAGGACGATAGAACTTCCCACATCACCATGCGTGCCATGGAGAAACCTATTTGCTACCTGGAAGGGAAAGTAATGGGGTGAGCTAAAAGCCCAGTAAGGAAGTACAAACAACAAGCAAGTAAGATACAACAATTTACAAACACTATCGTTCATTTTTATACATCATAGCATCATCGTAAGATTGGCATCAATATCATAAACGTAAACATATTACCACTATCATATCATAACTATCATAACAGAATCATAAACATCACCAAACATCATAACATAATCATAACCATAACCAGACATCATAACACATTCATAGACAATTCCTTGTGAACATGGCCTGCTAACTTGTCCATGCCACCCTTTGAGGTAAACAAGAGTCTCTGGTCCTTGAATAATCTCGGCGCATCCGCCCATGGAGTTACATCTTCATATCCTTAATAACTTGGGTTACGTCTTCTTTATCCTTAGCAACCCATTTTGATGTGTCGCGTTCATCACGCTAACATCCATTCATATCATATAATATTTATACAAGCCAAAATATCATCACATTATGGCATTCAAAATTCATAATATTTCAGTCACACAATAGTCTTACCATTCATAATATAACAATCATAAATTCTATCTAACTTCCTTACCTCAAGTCCAAGCTAAGTAAACCACAACTTCTCAACGAGCCTATACCATAATCAAAACGACATTCCTTAGCTTCGCATAATTACTAATTTGCCCTTTCATATAATTCATGTGTACATGGGCCATGCACACATAGTATGGGTTACACACAACATACTAATATACTTAATTACACATAAGGTCATAAAAACAATAATGCTCATTCTACCTACTTTGCATGCATGATCTTTCTATAAAAACTACATGGTTGCATAATAGACATAATTTTGGACGTAAAAGTGAATTTGCATGTAACATGCATACGTGAGAATGTTGCGTAATTGTGGCGTTTAAAACGATAATTCTATACGTCTTACTTCTATCGTTTTAAAAATAAAAGACTTGTAGCATGTGTTGTGTACCATTGTTTATCTTCTTAAAATTACTAGGTTGATTAAATCTCCCAAGACATTCTTTTTATTTCATAAAAACAATTTTATTTAGCCATTAAGAAAATATAAAAGACCATTTATTATTTTCAAATTACAAAGAAATAACAAAGGTATTGGAAATTATTTTAAAAAGAAAAATACCTATGATTACCATGTTTCCTTAGAAAAATCAATTTAATATTGATTAATTGTGTTACATAAATGATGTGAGAAAAATATATATTTTAAGTGTGGAAAAATATATTTTATTTGAATTATTTTAAGGCTTAGTTTTTATGTAACATAAATTCATAAGTGACAATTAAATAATCATTTTAAACATTTTAAACTAAACTTTCAGCCACCATTTAATTTTTTTAAAATCACAAATAAATTAGATTCAATATTTTCCTTAATCAAAATAACGAAAAATCTTAACTATTAAAATATACACTCATACCATATTAAAAATACCATTTTTAATATTACCATAATTTAGGGTATTAATTTATTTCAAATACTAATCAAATTCATTTTATTGAAACACACTTTATTTTTTTACAAAAATTCCAGCAATCATATTTATCATTAAAAATCACTATATTGAATTTAAAACCTCATATTTTTCTAAAAATATAATAAAAATTCTGTATGTATTTATTTGAGTAAAATATCATTTTATTGTGACTTAAAATACCATTTTAATTCCATAAAATCAACATAGCATTAAGGACATTACTTATGTATGCAAATCACCATATCACCAAACTTATTACCCAATTATTCACAAAAATCAGCAAGCATAATTAATCATGAAATTCATCTTTTATCTCATGCCTTTCAAAAATTCCATACAAAATCATACATGTCCAATAAACACAATAAATCACAAATCCTAACATGCTCTTATTATACAAATAAATCAAAGAACATCACTAACACATATTCATATACAACCTTATAAAACCTTATTCTATTTCCAATGAATTCATACATGCACAATCCAACAAAACAATAATAACAACATGCATTAATACATAAATACCATTATTCACATATGCCTTTATATTAAACCTAACATGTTTCTATCATTTTTCATGCATACCATAATTCATTGATACATAATATCATATACATCCTATCATGTTTCTAAAATCACCATTATTTCAAAACATACAAGGAAAACAATCATGATTGAACCTTTTACCCCTAGGCCGAAACACTCAAGCTCCACCACAAAATATCACAAAATTCTCATCTATCTTCACATGAAACCTAGCATGCATCTATCATCATTCTTGCATATTTTTACATAAATCAATGGTCTAAAATAATCATAGCAACATAAACACAAAATACAACCCTCATATAAATCTCATCAAACACATATTCTCTCAAACATTCCCATGAGCCTCTTTAACAAACCCTATTCTTTTCATGAGAAATAAAACCAAACATAACCACCTCATCACCAACCTACAATAACCAAACCATTAAACACCACCAAAGTCAACATCAAGGATAGACTCATCAATCCAACATAGGTTAAGAAAAACCATTACCTCTCTTGATTGTTGAATTAAGAATACTCTAGCAAGAAAAACCTTGTCACCTATAGGGGATTTTCGAACACCATACATCCAAAGAAAGAAACCACAAAATTGTTAACCCAAGATATGTTTCCAAGAGGGGGGGTGAATTGGAAATTTAAACTAATTTCGGAAATTTAAAACTTAATATGCCAAATTATGCAATAAATCAAATTTATCAAGCAAAAGAAAATAATATGGCAATCAAATAGATATAGCAAATAATTAAACTTGTAATATAAAGAGTTGAAGGTTAAGAAATCGCAAACTCTCGAATTTTACAAGGTTCGGTAGAACTAAGCCACCTACGTCCTTGGTCTTCAAAGCTAAGGACCTAGCTTTGAGTTCAACTATCGAGCCAAGTTAGCGGGCTTGACTAACCCTTACAACCGGGAATTTTTCACCAAGGTATTTCCAAACCTCTTACAATAGTTTTCCACCACCAAGGACTATCAACCTCTTTTTCGGATTGTTGAAGTGCCAATCTCACTCTAACCGGGTTGTTTACAAAACCGGTGCCAACCTCACCTCAATTTCAATATGGGAATGTGTTTGATATTGCAAGCAAAAATCACTCTAGAAGTATGATAATACAATGAGAAACCTAGAGTGATTAGCAAGCACACTTAGAAGAAATAAATACAAATTTTGGCTCAAGTGTGTGAATATGTGTTTGGATGAGTAAACTTTGAAAGCTCTTTGAAATCAATGGATTTGGTTTGGTATATGTAATAAATGCTCAGCCAACCTCCAATTTGAAGTAAAAAACGAGTTTATATAGAGTTTGGGAAAAAACTAGCCGTTTATAGCCGTTAGGGATCAATTTGCGAAGCTGTCTGCCGCGAACCGGAAGTCCGGATGAGGGAACCGGAATTCCGGTTGGAAGCAACCGGAATTCCGGATGGCAAACAGAGAGCAAAATCAGTTTTAAGCCTATTTTCCCATTTTTCAATTCTTTATAACTTTTAGCTCGTTTATCCGATTTCAAAAATTCCAATTGCGTTACGACCGTATCGAGATGTATTTTCTTAAAAGTGAATTTAGGATAATTATTTCTCATTTTAAAAAATCACCATTTTTTTTTAGTGCGTGAGTGAGCCAAATTCTATACTTATGACTTAAAGTATACTTACAATCACTTTACAAGACTAAGAAATGAAGTTAAACCTTTATCTTGAGTTTCTTGAGTCTTGAAGTCCATTTCGGGTCGTTTCCGGAAAACTTGGTAAAATGACCATTTTGCCCTTGGTCATAATTTTGACTTTGAAGTGCTAATTCACTTTAGTTTTTGCTACAAAATCAACAAATAATTAGTAACAAATAATAATCAAATATTTGTTAATCATCAAAACAAGGAGACTTAAGAGTTTGGGTCAACAATCTCCCCCTTTTTGATGATATCAAATATTTGATTATTTTACAAGGGAAAGAAGATATTCTTAAATATGAATATTAGATTAGCTCCCCCTTAATGTGTGCAAGGATAAAAGAAATTTACCTTTTAGTTTTACCTTGCATGAATTTGTAAACTCCCCCTCAATATATCACTTAAGTTCAAATAACATTGTTAGTCTTAGATATTGAGGTTTTGCCAAATATTAAAAAAATAATCCTATCACTTCTCCCCCTTTTGATTCATCAAAAAGGATGGCAAAGGAATTCACAAAATAAATGGCAAAAATCAAAGAAAACATAACTATCCATTGATTGAAATAACCATCAAAGTCAACCAAAAATATACAAGAATATGATGCACATGCTATGATGGTGGATGACCAAATCTATTTTACCAAATGATGAAAATAGAGAGAATAAGGGTGAGTTTTGAGAGATTTGGGTAGATAATGAGTGTAAAATCATGTGTGGGGTTTTTTTATTGGGAAAAAGAATGCATTTTAAAAAAGGCAAAAAAAAAAAAAAAATTATGGCTGCTGTCAGGCGCCAACCGGAATTCCGGTTGGTCTGTGCACAGCCAACCGGAATTCCGGTTGGTGCACCAGCCTAGCCCTCTTTTCAAAAACGTGCCCAAAAACTTCGTTTTTAACCCAATTGACCCCAAACTTTTTCTAACACCTAAAATATGAGAAAATGAACATGCTCAAACAAGAAAATCTGAAAAATGTTGAAAAATGACGATTTACGGTAAGTTTTAAAAAAGAATTCAAGAAAGCCAAAAACCTACCAAAAACGAAATCTGTTCAACCAAATTGAAAAATTCTTTTTCCAGCAGTTCAAGAATATCAAATATGAGGTGTGTGAAGTGACGGAATCGAAAAATATTAAAAATTGAGAATTTTGGGTAGATTTTTCGAAAAATGCCTTAAAAGGCCTTGAAAAGTAGAAATCTACCAAAAATGAGTTTCATGCATCCAAATCGAAAAATTCTTTTTGCAATAGTTAAAATGTGTTAAATGTGAGGTGCTCAAACTGACGGATTTGAAAAATGTTGAAAATTGAGTAAGTTTGGCGAAAAACACTCATTTAGGCAAAAACTAACAAATTTTCAATACTTAGCATACCTAAAAATTGTTCAAAGAGTAATTCAAGCATAGAAACCCTATAGGCATACTAGATAGACTTATTTAGACAAGTTTAAACACATAAACACATATACTAGGCACATATGCAAAAATTCACATATTTACTCAATCAAAAATGAGTTCAAAGTTCACCAAAGATTCATATCATGACCTATAATTTGTTATCCTCAAAGACATATATCTAATAGGTCAAGTGTTATAAGATTTTGCTTATTTATGCATAGAATCATATTATAGTGAGAGTATACATGCATAAGTAAGTAAGGAGAGATATGATATTCAAGTAGCTAGTAAACCTTAAATTTCATTTATGTTGGTCATTCCTAGCTCTCTTCTAATAAAACTAAATCTCTCATCACTAAGAGGCTTGGTGAAAATATCCGCTAGTTGGAAATTGGTGCTCACAAAATCTAGCATAATGTCTCCTCTTTGGATATGGTCTCTAAGGAAGTGGTGCCTTATATCAATATGCTTGGCTCTAGAATGCAAGATTGGATTCTTAGAGAGGTTAATGGCACTAGTATTGTCACACTTTATGGGTGTACATTCAAAATCAACATCAAAATCCTTAAGAGTTTGTTTCATCCAAAGTATTTGAGCACAACAACTACCGGCGGCTATGTATTCGGCTTCGGTTGTGGATAGGGCTACCGAGTTTTGTTTCTTGCTAAACCATGACACTAAAGAGTTTCCTAGAAAGTGACATGTTCCACTAGTACTTTTCCTATCCGACTTACAACCGGCAAAGTCCGCATCCGAGTAACTAATGATTTCAAAGTTTGAGTTCTTGGAATACCAAAGTCCTAGATTCATTGTGCCTATCAAGTATCTAAAGATTCTCTTAACGGCACTTAAGTGGGATTCCTTGGGACATGATTGGTACCTAGCACATAGACCAACACTAAACAAAATATCGGGTCTACTAGCGGTTAAATATAATAATGAGCCAATCATACCTCGATACTTGGTGATGTCAACATCCTTACCACTTTCATCCTTGTCCATCTTTATGGAGGTGCTCATAGGGGTTTTCATGGACTTTGCATTGGCCAAGTCAAACTTTTGAAGTAGATCCTTGATATACTTGGATTGACTTATGAAGATTCCATTCTTTTGTTGCTTTATTTGAAGTCCAAGGAAAAAGTTGAGCTCTCCCATCATGCTCATCTCAAATTCACTATGCATACACTTTGAAAATTCTTCACAAAGAACATCATTAGTAGCACCAAAAATAATATCATCAACATAGATTTGTACTATAATAATGTCTTTTGATTTTCTTTTAATAAAAAGTGTATTATCCGCTTTTCCCATTGAAAAACCATTTGAGATAAGAAAAGTGCTTAAACGATCATACCAAGCTCTAGGAGCTTGCTTTAAACCATATAATGCTTTCTTTAATTTATAAACATGGTTAGGGTGTTTGTGATCTTGAAAACCGGGGGGTTGAGAGACATAAACCTCTTCCATAATGTATCCATTTAAGAAAGCGCTTTTAACATCCATTTGATACAATACAAAATTCTTGTGGCATGCAAAAGCTAATAACATTCTTATGGACTCAAGTCTTGCTACCGGGGCAAAGGTCTCCTCATAATCAATTCCTTCTTCTTGATTGTAACCTTGGGCCACTAATCTAGCCTTGTTACGCACAATGACCCCATGCTCATCTACCTTATTTCTATAGACCCATTTTGTTCCAATCACCGATTGGTGTGACGGTCTTGGAACTAACTCCCAAACATCATTTCTAATAAATTGATTTATTTCTTCTTGCATAGCTAGAAGCCAAGATTCATCGAACTCGGCCTCTTTAAAATTCTTTGGTTCAATTTGAGAAATAAAAGCAATGAAATTACATAAGTTTCTAAGGGAGCTTCTAGTTGTGACTCCTTGTGAAGGATCACCTAGAATTTGGTCTATAGGATGAGCACTTTTGAACTTCCACTCATGAGGGAGGTTAGAATCCATACCTTTGCTTTCATTTACCTTTTCCTCGGGTAGTTCCTCTTTGGGAGTTTGTGATGGAGCGTTAGATGATTCTCCAATGTCAAGCTTTTGAACCTCTTCTCCCAAACCTACAACATCATCATCTACACTTTTGCTTGTAGGAGGGTTAGACTCATCAAATGCAACATGAATAGATTCTTCAACAACATTAGTTCTTTTGTTATAAATTCTATAAGCTTTACTATGTGTTGAATAACCTATAAAAATTCCAACATCGGATTTTGCATCAAATTTTCCAAGGTTGTCCTTGGTGTTCAAAATATAGCATTTACATCCAAAAACTCTAAAATATCCAATGTTGGGTTTTCTCCCTTTCCAAAGCTCATAAGGGGTTTTATTCATGTTAGGCCTAATGAAAACACGGTTCAAAATATAACAAGAAGTATTAACGGCCTCGGCCCAAAAATATTTAGGTAATGAGATTTCATTGAGCATTGACCTAGCCATTTCTTGAATTGTTCTATTCTTCCTTTCGACAACTCCATTTTGTTGTGGAGTTCTTGGAGCCGAAAAGTTATGGTTAAAACCATGTTCATCACAAAACAATTCTAAAGCATCATTGTCAAACTCTCCACCATGATCACTCCTAATGGAGGTGATTGAATACCCTTTTTCATTTTGCACACTCTTACAAAATTTAACTAGATTTTCCAAAACATCATTTTTGAGTTTCAAAAATATAACCCATGTAAATCTAGAAAAATCATCAACAATCACAAATGCATAGTATTTACCACCTAGACTAGCAATTCTTGAAGGACCAAATAAATCAATATGAAGCAATTGCAAAGGTCTAGAGGTTGAAATCTCTTTCTTGGAATGAAAAGATGTTTTAATTTGTTTTCCAAATTGGCATGCATCACAAAGTTTATCTTTAACAAAAGGAATAGATGGCAAACCAACAACAAGATCTTTTCTAACCAACTTTGAAATAGAATCCATACTAGCATGTCCTAATCTTCTATGCCACAACCAAGAATTATCATTCATAACGGTTAAACATTTATTTTTGCTATCAAAGGAATCAACATCAATAACATAAACATTATCCTTCCTTTCTCCAACAAAAATAACTTCATTGGTTGAAGCATTTTCAATGGAGCATTTTGAGGATTCAAAAACAACACGAAAATCTTTATCACATAGTTGACTAATACTAAGTAAATTATGTTTAAGGTTATCAACAAGAAGCACATTTTTAATACATGGAGAGTATATGTTACCGATATCACCAATGCCCAAGATTTTTCCTTTTGAATTGTCTCCAAAAGTGACAAAGCCACTTTCCTTGCTCTTAAAACTCGAAAATCTTGATGGGTCACCGGTCATATGCTTGGAACAACCACTATCCAAGAACCACAAGCTTTTGCTCTTCCTTGTTGATTCCTACAAAAATAAAATCATTTGTTGGCCTTTGGTACCCAAACAACTTTGGGTCCTTTCTTGTTAGTTTTGGAACCCTTTGGTACCCATTTGGTCTTGCCTAGATATGCATATCTCTTTACATGACAATATGAAATAGTATGACCATCTTGGTTACATATGTGCATGTAAAGTGTGGTAGGCTAGTTGGTTTTACAAAGAAGTTTCTCAAAAATTTTTGTTTCCTACTAGGATCATATCCAATACCACTTTTTCCAAAACCACAAGATTGACTCCCTAGCATAAGTTCATAGCCTTCTTTACCTTTTGTAAAAGTATATATGTCATTCTTAAGGCTTTTTATGTTATCATGCAATTTTCCAATTTCTTTCTTATAAGAGGAGCAAGTAGTACATTGAGATTTAGTTAAGAGTTCTTTTTCATTTAATTTCAAAATCTCAATTTCTTTTAATAGCATGTTGGTCTTTTCTCTAAGAGTTTGGTTTTTAACAAGCAATTTTCCAAATCATTAAATAGATCCTTAAATGAACTAGACAACTCATCATATGGTATTTCTAAGTTATCATCATCATTTTCACTATCATAATCACTTTGGCTAGAAATGCTTACCCCATCATCAAGAGCCATCATGCACATGTTAGCTACTTCATTCTTCTCCTCATTGTCGGAGTCCTCCTCATCACTATTTAGCCAATCCGCCAACATTGCCCTTCCTTTGTATTTATTTTTCTTTCTCATTGGGCAATCCATCTTCATGTGACCGGGCTTCTTGCATTCGAAGCAAATTGGTGGATCATCTTTGCTCCTTCTTTCTTTTTCTTTTGAATCACTTCCTCTTTGTGGCTTCTTCCCAAAGTTCTTCTTGAATTTCATGAACTTTTTGTACTTCTTGTGAAGAGTGCCAAGTCCTCCATGTCGCTACACATGCTATCCTCATCGTCCTCACTAATGGCATGGGAGGAAGAAGACTTGAATGCAATAGTCTTCTTTTTCTTCTCAACTTCCTCTTCATCTTGTGCACTCATGAAAATTTCATGGTTCATGAGTGAACCAATTAGTTCTTCCAAGGGAAGTGTTGAGAGATCCTTGGCTTCTTGAATGGCAATCACTTTGCCTTGATAGGCTTTGGTGAGGCTTCTCAAAATCTGGTCACCATCTCCTTTTGTGAAAGTACCTTGCCAAGAGAATTCAAACCATTAGTGATAGTAGTGAAACGAGTATACATGTTAGCAATAGTTTCATCCGCTTTCATCTTAAAGTTCTCATATTGAGTAGAATAAATTTGAATTTTAGTTTCCTTCATAGCATTTGTTCCTTGATGAGTGACTTCAAGCATTTTCCACATATCATGAGCGGTAGAGGCTTGTTCAATATTTTTGAACACATCTCTATCCAAACCACATATAAGTGCATATTTAGCTTTAGCATTCTTAGAAAGCATTTTCTTATCTTCTTCGTCATATGCCTCATATGTCTTAATAACTTCTACACCATTAATGACATGTTTAGGAATGTAAGGACCATTAGACACTATATGCCACAAATCATAATCAATAGATTGAAGATAAGTTTCCATCCTAATTTTCCAATAGGGAAAGTCTACTCCATTGAAGAATGGTGCTCTAGTTGTGCTTAAACCTTCTAACATATTATTTTGTGAATTACTTGGAAACGCCATGCTCTAGATTGTGAAATCTAATCAAATAAATGAGCCCTTGCTCTGATACCAATTGTTAACCCAAGATATGTTTCCAAGAGGGGGGGTGAATTGGAAATTTAAACTAATTTCGGAAATTTAAAACTTAATATGCCAAATTATGCAATAAATCAAATTTATCAAGCAAAAGCAAATAATATGGCAATCAAATAGATATAGCAAATAATTAAACTTGTAATATAAAGAGTTGAAGGTTAAGAAATCGCAACTCTCGAATTTTACAAGGTTCGGTAGAACTAAGCCACCTACGTCCTTGGTCTTCAAAGCTAAGGACCTAGCTTTGAGTTCAACTATCGAGCCAAGTTAGCGGGCTTGACTAACCCTTACAACCGGGAATTTTTCACCAAGGTATTTCCAAACCTCTTACAATAGTTTTCCACCACCAAGGACTATCAACCTCTTTTTCGGATTGTTGAAGTGCCAATCTCACTCTAACCGGGTTGTTTACAAAACCAGTGCCAACCTCACCTCAATTTCAATATGGGAATGTGTTTGATATTGCAAGCAAAAATCACTCTAGAAGTATGATAATACAATGAGAAACCTAGAGTGATTAGCAGCACACCTTAGAAGAAATAAATACAAATTTTGGCTCAAGTGTGTGAATATGTGTTTGGATGAGTAAACTTTGAAAGCTCTTTGA
Organism: Humulus lupulus; assembly: GCF_963169125.1. Lineage (NCBI taxonomy): Eukaryota > Viridiplantae > Streptophyta > Magnoliopsida > Rosales > Cannabaceae > Humulus > Humulus lupulus. The sequence continues at coordinate 58,701,024 of NC_084794.1, read as the reverse complement.
AATCAATTGGATTTGGTTTGGTATATGTAATAAATGCTCAGCCAACCTCCAATTTGAAGTAAAAAACGAGTTATAATAGAGTTTGGGAAAAAACTAGCCGTTTATAGCCGTTAGGGATCAATTTGCGAAGCTGTCTGCCCGCGAACCGGAAGTCCGGATGAGGGAACCGGAATTCCGGTTGGAAGCAACCGGAATTCCGGATGGCAAACAGAGAGCAAAATCAGTTTTAAGCCTATTTTCCCATTTTTCAATTCTTTATAACTTTTAGCTCGTTTATCTGATTTCAAAAATTCCAATTGCGTTACGACCGTATCGAGATGTATTTTCTTAAAAGTGAATTTAGGATAATTATTTCTCATTTTAAAAAATCACCATTTTTTTTAGTGCGTGAGTGAGCCAAATTCTATACTTATGACTTAAAGTATACTTGCAATCACTTTACAAGACTAAGAAATGAAGTTAAACCTTTATCTTGAGTTTCTTGAGTCTTGAAGTCCATTTCGGGTCGTTTCCGGAAAACTTGGTAAAATGACCATTTTGCCCTTGGTCATAATTTTGACTTTGAAGTGCTAATTCACTTTAGTTTTTGCTACAAAATCAACAAATAATTAGTAACAAATAATAATCAAATATTTGTTAATCATCAAAACAAGGAGACTTAAGAGTTTGGGTCAACAAAATAATCTTAGACTTAGAGAGAAGAGGAGAAGA